>NW_026871247.1:314817-629635 GCF_028564815.1 Eubalaena glacialis
CAAAAAGGGCGTATGCGTTTTTTCCTGAATATATTCAGGAAAAAACGCATACGCCCTTTTTGGCCAACCAAGCAAGCCGGAAGGGCAAATCAGCGCTACAAAGAAGTCTCGCTTGCCCTCGGTCAAAAGGGCCATGCTGAACAAAGTGTAAAAACCAGAAAAGCAGGACAGGCCATGGAGACATGGGAGCCTTGCTACGCTGATGGGCGGGATGTAAATTGCCAACAGGCACTCTGGAGAAGAGTACGGTGTGTCCTGAAACAAGTAATAAACACAGCGTAGAGAGCATAGGGCACTTCCACTCATGGGCGTATAAATTGGGAAAACTAAAAATCAACAAGACACAGGCACCCTAAAGTTTACGGCTGCTCTGTTTCCAAGAACCTCCGCTTCGGTACACCTTCAATATCCCAGGAAAGAGAAAAATGGATAAAGAAATGGTGGTACTTGGCACAATGGAATATCACTCAGCCATGAAATCAATGTCATAAGGCTAGTTAGCAGCATGATGAGTGGATTTAGGTACGATGATTCTAAGTGAAATAAGTCACACAGAAAAAGACACTTATCCTAAGATATCGCTTATAGAGGGAATGTCAAAATCGCTACACTTGAACTGAATTACAAAACAGAACAGAGTCACACCTTTAGAAGACACACTATGGCTGATTAACCGGAAAGGTGAGGTGGGGTGATGCATAAAACAAGGGTTTGAAATTAGCTCAGAGACCACTCCATAAGCCAAATATGTAATAGACAAGGCCTACTCCCTGCTCAGTGAACTGGACTCAACACACCCTAGTCACCACACAAGAATATATCTGACTAGTAAGAATCTGAAAACCTATGTATCGATATCTCTCTGCAAGTGAATCAAGAGGGTGTAAAGCGGCATCAACACAGCAGGGAAAAGCAGCCAAACCCCATTCTAAACATACATTACTTTAAAAAACCCACAAAGCAAAGACAGTGAAAGAGAGAGAAATTCTTACAAAATCCGTTCAGGGTCTCTGATGCAACCTGGATTGACCATATCTAGACCCACAGCTGGATGAGATATAAGGCTGGACACTCTTGGGGCTGAGAGGATTGGTGAGGTTGGGTGAGCAAATGCAGATACTTTAAAGAAATACCGCAGGGTACCCACCCCATGGGTCTCACATCTCCAGGTACAAGGGCATCTTCCTACATCAAAACATGCATGGGAAACCCAGAAGATGGTATGCCGTGAGACCGGGAATGGTTTCTACAACGCACCTCATTTCTCCTCTCCTTGTGCTCGGGTTCGCCATTCCAGCCGCTTGACTAACCATCTCTCTACTTGGAGAATCAGCACCTTTAACCTCCTGTTTCGTCCAGGTTGCAATTTGTCCTGAGGATGAACGGGAAGACGGGGAACCAACGAGAGACTAGCCCTAGGTGTTGGGACAGGCATAGGTCACTCCATTTTCCCATCAGGAAGAAGAATGAACCACAGGCTCAGCCTACCCCCCAGAACCAAAATAGGGCCTGAAGCAATCCTGCGCTTTTGCGGCCAGCTCCCAAAAAAGCGAGGAGACAAATGGAGCTCAGGGGCACTGCAATTCACAAACGTGCAGAGTTATAAATGAGAACTCTCGTCCACAAATATATTGAGGGAAGGCAACGAAGAGGATTTGAAAGCAAGGCAGATTTGCAGGAAACAGATTTCAGGAGGTAGATTCGACTCGCCTTTAAAGGACATGAAAAGCGGCAAAACGTTGACAATGATGCCCTTGGCCAAAAAGGGCGTATGCGTTTTTTCCTGAATATATTCAGGAAAAAACGCATACGCCCTTTTTGGCCAACCAAGCAAGCCGGAAGGGCAAATCAGCGCTACAAAGAAGTCTCGCTTGCCCTCGGTCAAAAGGGCCATGCTGAACAAAGTGTAAAAACCAGAAAAGCAGGACAGGCCATGGAGACATGGGAGCCTTGCTACGCTGATGGGCGGGATGTAAATTGCCAACAGGCACTCTGGAGAAGAGTACGGTGTGTCCTGAAACAAGTAATAAACACAGCGTAGAGAGCATAGGGCACTTCCACTCATGGGCGTATAAATTGGGAAAACTAAAAATCAACAAGACACAGGCACCCTAAAGTTTACGGCTGCTCTGTTTCCAAGAACCTCCACTTCGGTACACCTTCAATATCCCAGGAAAGAGAAAAATGGATAAAGAAATGGTAGTACTTGGCACAATGGAATATCACTCAGCCATGAAATCAATGTCATAAGGCTAGTTAGCAGCATGATGAGTGGATTTAGGTACGATGATTCTAAGTGAAATAAGTCACACAGAAAAAGACACTTATCCTAAGATATCGCTTATAGAGGGAATGTCAAAATCGCTACACTTGAACTGAATTACAAAACAGAACAGAGTCACACCTTTAGAAGACACACTATGGCTGCTTAACGGGAAAGGTGAGGTGGGGTGATGCATAAAACAAGGGTTTGAAATTAGCTCAGAGACCGCTCCATAAGCCAAATATGTAATAGACAAGGCCTACTCCCTGCTCAGTGAACTGGACTCAACACACCCTAGTCACCACACAAGAATATATCTGACTAGTAAGAATCTGAAAACCTATGTATTGATATCTCTCTGCAAGTGAATCAAGAGGGTGTAAGCGGCATCAACACAGCAGGGAAAAGCAGCCAAGCCCGATTCTAAACATAAATTACTTTAAAAAACCCACAAAACAAAGACAGTGAAAGAGAGAGAAATTCTTACAAAATCCGTTCAGGGTCTATGATGCAACCTGGATTGACCATATCTAGACCCACAGCTGGATGAGACATAAGGCTGGACACTCTTGGGACTGAGAGGATTGGTGAGGTTGGGTGAGCAAACGCAGATACTTTAAAGTAACACTGCGGGGAACACACCCCATGGGTCTCAAATCTCCAGGTACAAGGGCGTCTTCCTACATCAAAACATGCATGGGAAACCCAGAAGATGGTATGCCATGAGATCGGGAAAGGTTTCTAAAACGCACCTCATTTCTCCTCTCCTTGTGCTGGGGTTCGCCATGCCAGCCGCTTGACTAACCATCTCCCTACTTGGAGAATCAGCACCTTTAACCTCCTGATTGTACAGGTTGCAATTTGTCCTGAGGATGAACGGGAAGACGCGGAACCAACGAGAGACGAGCCCTAGGTGTTGGGACAGGCATAGGTCACTCCATTTTCCCATCAGGAAGAAGAATGAACCACAGGCTCAGCCTGCCCCCCAGAACCAAAATAGGGCCTGAAGCAATCCTGCGCTTTTGCGGCCAGCTCCCAAAAAAGCGAGGAGACAAATGGAGCTCAGGGGCACTGCAATTCACAAACGTGCAGAGTAATAAATGAGAACTCTCGTCCACAAATATATTGAGGGAAGGCAACGAAGAGGATTTGAAAGCAAGGCAGATTTGCAGGAAACAGATTTCAGGAGGTAGATTCGACTCGCCTTTAAAGCAAATAAAAAGCGGCAAAACGTTGACAATGATGCCCTTGGCCAAAAAGGGCGTATGCGTTTTTTCCTTAATATATTCAGGAAAAAACGCATACGCCCTTTTTGGCCAACCAAGCAAGCCGGAAGGGCAAATCAGCGCTACAAAGAAGTCTCGCTTGCCCTCGGTCAAAAGGGCCATGGTGAACAAACAGTAAAAACCAGAAAAGCAGGACAGGCCATGGAGACATGGGAGCCTTGCTACGCTGATGGGCGGGATATAAATTGTCAACAGGCACTCTGGAGAAGAGTACGGTGTGTCCTGAAACAAGTAATAAACACAGCGTAGAGAGCATAGGGCACTTCCACTCATGGGCATATAAATTGGGAAAACTAAAAATCAACAAGACACAGGCACCCTAAAGTTTACGGCTGCTCTGTTTCCAAGAACCTCCGCTTCGGTACACCTTCAATATCCCAGGAAAGAGAAAAATGGATAAAGAAATGGTGGTACTTGGCACAATGGAATATCACTCAGCCATGAAATCAATGTCATAAGGCTAGTTAGCAGCATGATGAGTGGATTTAGGTCCGATGATTCTAAGTGAAATAAGTCACACAGAAAAAGACACTTATCCTAAGATATCGCTTATAGAGGGAATGTCAAAATCGCTACACTTGAACTGAATTACAAAACAGAACAGAGTCACACCTTTAGAAGACACACTATGGCTGCTTAACGGGAAAGGTGAGGTGGGGTGATGCATAAAACAAGGGTTTGAAATTAGCTCAGACACCGCTCCATAAGCCAAATATGTAATAGACAAGGCCTACTCCCTGCTCAGTGAACTGGACTCAACACCCCCTAGTCACCGCACAGGAATATATCTGACTAGTATGAATCTGAAAACCTATGTATCGATATCTCTCTGCAAGTGAATCAAGAGGGTGTAAAGCGGCATAAACACAGCAGGGAAAAGCAGCCAAACCCCATTCTAAACATACATTACTTTAAAAAACCCACAAAGCAAAGACAGTGAAAGAGAGAGAAATTCTTACAAAATCCGTTCAGGGTCTCTGATGCAACCTGGATTGACCATATCTAGACCCACAGCTGGATGAGACATAAGGCTGGACACTCTTGGGGCTGAGAGGATTGGTGAGGTTGGGTGAGCAAATGCAGATACTTTAAAGTAATACCGCGGGGTACCCACCCCATGGGTCTCAAATCTCCAGGTACAAGGGAATCTTCCTACATCAAAACATGCATGGGAAACCCAGAAGATGGTATGCCGTGAGATCGGGAAAGGTTTCTAAAACGCACCTCATTTCTCCTCTCCTTGTGCTCGGGTTCGCCTTTCCAGCCGATTGACTAACCATCTCCCTAATTGGAAAATCAGCACCTTTAACCTACTGTTTCGTCCAGGTTGCATTTTGTCCTGAGGATGAACGGGAAGATGGGGAACCAACGAAAGACTAGCCCTAGGTGTTGGGACAGGCACAGGTCACTCCATTTTCCCATCAGGAAGAAGAATGAACCACAGGCTCAGCCTGCCCCCCAGAACCAAAATAGGGCCTGAAGCAATCCTGCGCTTTTGCGGCCAGCTCCCAAAAAAGCGAGGAGACAAATGGAGCTCAGGGGCACTGCAATTCACAAACGTGCAGAGTTATAATTGAGAACTCTCGTCCACAAATATATTGAGGGAAGGCAACGAAGAGGATTTGAAAGCAAGGCAGATTTGCAGGAAACAGATTTCAGGAGGTAGATTCGACTCGCCTTTAAAGCACATGAAAAGCGGCAAAACGTTGACAATGATACCCTTGGCCAAAAAGGGCGTATGCGTTTTTTCCTGTATATATTCAGGAAAAAACGCATACGCCATTTTTGGCCAACCAAGCAAGCCGGAAGGGCAAATCAACGCTACAAAGAAGTCTCGCTTGCCCTCGGTCAAAAGGGCCATGCTGAACAAAGTGTAAAAACCAGAAAAGCAGGACAGGCCATGGAGACATGGGAGCCTTGCTACGCTGATCGGCGGGATGTAAATTGCCAACAGGCACTCTGGAGAAGAGTACGGTGTGTCCTGAAACAAGTAATAAACACAGCGTAGAGAGCATAGGGCACTTCCACTCAAGGGCGTATAAATTGGGAAAAATAAAAATCAACAAGACACAGGCACCTAAAATTTACGGCTGCTCTATTTCCAAGAACCTCCACTTCGGTACACCTTCAATATCCCAGGAAAGAGAAAAATGGATAAAGAAATGGTGGTACTTGGCACAATGGAATATCACTCAACCATGAAATCAATGTCATAAGGCTAGTTAGCAGCATGATGAGTGGATTTAGATACGATGATTCTAAGTGAAATAAGTCACACAGAAAAAGACACTTATCCTAAGATATCGCTTATAGAGGGAATGTCAAAATCGCTACACTTGAACTGAATTACAAAACAGAACAGAGTCACACCTTTAGAAGACACACTATGGCTGCTTAACGGGAAAGGTGAGGTGGGGTGATGCATAAAACAAGGGTTTGAAATTAGCTCAGAGACCGCTCCATAAGCCAAATATGTAATAGACAAGGCCTACTCCCTGCTCAGTGAACTGGACTCAACACACCCTAGTCACCACACAAGAATATATCTGACTAGTAAGAATCTGAAAACCTATGTATCGATATCTCTCTGCAAGTGAATCAAGAGGGTGTAAAGCGGCATCAACACAGCAGGGAAAAGCAGCCAAACCCCATTCTAAACATACATTACTTTAAAAAACCCACAAAGCAAAGACAGTGAAAGAGAGAGAAATTCTTACAAAATCCGTTCAGGGTTTCTGATGCAACCTGGATTGACCATATCTAGACCCACAGCTGGATGAGACATAAGGCTGGACACTCTTGGGGCTGAGAGGATTGGTGAGGTTGGGTGAGCAAATGCAGATACTTTAAAGAAATACCGCAGGGTACCCACCCCATGGGTCTCACATCTCCAGGTACAAGGGCATCTTCCTACATCAAAACATGCATGGGAAACGCAGAAGATGGTATGCCGTGAGATCGGGAATGGTTTCTACAACGCACCTCATTTCTCCTCTCCTTGTGCTCGGGTTCGCCATTCCAGCCGCTTGACTAACCATCTCTCTACTTGGAGAATCAGCACCTTTAACCTCCTGTTTCGTCAAGGTTGCAATTTGTCCTGAGGATGAACGGGAAGACGGGGAACCAACGAGAGACTAGCCCTAGGTGTTGGGACAGGCACAGGTCACTCCATTTTCCCATCAGGAAGAAGAATGAACCACAGGCTCAGCCTACCCCCCAGAACCAAAATAGGGCCTGAAGCAATCCTGCGCTTTTGCGGCCAGCTCCCAAAAAAGCGAGGAGACAAATGGAGCTCAGGGGCACTGCAATTCACAAACGTGCAGAGTTATAAATGAGAACTCTCGTCCACAAATATATTGAGGGAAGGCAACGAAGAGGATTTGAAAGCAAGGCAGATTTGCAGGAAACAGATTTCACGAGGTAGATTCGACTCGCCTTTAAAGGACATGAAAAGCGGCAAAACGTTGACAATGATGCCCTTGGCCAAAAAGGGCGTATGCGTTTTTTCCTGAATATATTCAGGAAAAAACGCATACGCCCTTTTTGGCCAACCAAGCAAGCCGGAAGGGCAAATCAGCGCTACAAAGAAGTCTCGCTTGCCCTCGGTCAAAAGGGCCATGCTGAACAAAGTGTAAAAACCAGAAAAGCAGGACAGGCCATGGAGACATGGGAGCCTTGCTACGCTGATGGGCGGGATGTAAATTGCCAACAGGCACTCTGGAGAAGAGTACGGTGTGTCCTGAAACAAGTAATAAACACAGCGTAGAGAGCATAGGGCACTTCCACTCATGGGCGTATAAATTGGGAAAACTAAAAATCAACAAGACACAGGCACCCTAAAGTTTACGGCTGCTCTGTTTCCAAGAACCTCCGCTTCGGTACACCTTCAATATCCCAGGAAAGAGAAAAATGGATAAAGAAATGGTAGTACTTGGCACAATGGAATATCACTCAGCCATGAAATCAATGTCATAAGGCTAGTTAGCAGCATGATGAGTGGATTTAGGTACGATGATTCTAAGTGAAATAAGTCACACAGAAAAAGACACTTATCCTAAGATATCGCTTATAGAGGGAATGTCAAAATCGCTACACTTGAACTGAATTACAAAACAGAACAGAGTCACACCTTTAGAAGACACACTATGGCTGCTTAACGGGAAAGGTGAGGTGGGGTGATGCATAAAACAAGGGTTTGAAATTAGCTCAGAGACCGCTCCATAAGCCAAATATGTAATAGACAAGGCCTACTCCCTGCTCAGTGAACTGGACTCAACACACCCTAGTCACCACACAAGAATATATCTGACTAGTAAGAATCTGAAAACCTATGTATTGATATCTCTCTGCAAGTGAATCAAGAGGGTGTAAAGCGGCATCAACACAGCAGGGAAAAGCAGCCAAGCCCGATTCTAAACATAAATTACTTTAAAAAACCCACAAAACAAAGACAGTGAAAGAGAGAGAAATTCTTACAAAATCCGTTCAGGGTCTATGATGCAACCTGGATTGACCATATCTAGACCCACAGCTGGATGAGACATAAGGCTGGACACTCTTGGGACTGAGAGGATTGGTGAGGTTGGGTGAGCAAACGCAGATACTTTAAAGTAACACTGCGGGGAACACACCCCATGGGTCTCAAATCTCCAGGTACAAGGGCGTCTTCCTACATCAAAACATGCATGGGAAACCCAGAAGATGGTATGCCATGAGATCGGGAAAGGTTTCTAAAACGCACCTCATTTCTCCTCTCCTTGTGCTGGGGTTCGCCATTCCAGCCGCTTGACTAACCATCTCCCTACTTGGAGAATCAGCACCTTTAACCTCCTGATTGTACAGGTTGCAATTTGTCCTGAGGATGAACGGGAAGACGCGGAACCAACGAGAGACGAGCCCTAGGTGTTGGGACAGGCATAGGTCACTCCATTTTCCCATCAGGAAGAAGAATGAACCACAGGCTCAGCCTGCCCCCCAGAACCAAAATAGGGCCTGAAGCAATCCTGCGCTTTTGCGGCCAGCTCCCAAAAAAGCGAGGAGACAAATGGAGCTCAGGGGCACTGCAATTCACAAACGTGCAGAGTTATAAATGAGAACTCTCGTCCACAAATATATTGAGGGAAGGCAACGAAGAGGATTTGAAAGCAAGGCAGATTTGCAGGAAACAGATTTCAGGAGGTAGATTCGACTCGCCTTTAAAGCAAATAAAAAGCGGCAAAACGTTGACAATGATGCCCTTGGCCAAAAAGGGCGTATGCGTTTTTTCCTGAATATATTCAGGAAAAAACGCATACGCCCTTTTTGGCCAACCAAGCAAGCCGGAAGGGCAAATCAGCGCTACAAAGAAGTCTCGCTTGCCCTCGGTCAAAAGGGCCATGGTGAACAAACAGTAAAAACCAGAAAAGCAGGACAGGCCATGGAGACATGGGAGCCTTGCTACGCTGATGGGCGGGATATAAATTGCCAACAGGCACTCTGGAGAAGAGTACGGTGTGTCCTGAAACAAGTAATAAACACAGCGTAGAGAGCATAGGGCACTTCCACTCATGGGCATATAAATTGAGAAAACTAAAAATCAACAAGACACAGGCACCCTAAAGTTTACGGCTGCTCTGTTTCCAAGAACCTCCGCTTCGGTACACCTTCAATATCCCAGGAAAGAGAAAAATGGATAAAGAAATGGTGGTACTTGGCACAATGGAATATCACTCAGCCATGAAATCAATGTCATAAGGCTAGTTAGCAGCATGATGAGTGGATTTAGGTCCGATGATTCTAAGTGAAATAAGTCACACAGACAAAGACACTTATCCTAAGATATCGCTTATAGAGGGAATGTCAAAATCGCTACACTTGAACTGAATTACAAAACAGAACAGAGTCACACCTTTAGAAGACACACTATGGCTGCTTAACGGGAAAGGTGAGGTGGGGTGATGCATAAAACAAGGGTTTGAAATTAGCTCAGACACCGCTCCATAAGCCAAATATGTAATAGACAAGGCCTACTCCCTGCTCAGTGAACTGGACTCAACACCCCCTAGTCACCGCACAGGAATATATCTGACTAGTATGAATCTGAAAACCTATGTATCGATATCTCTCTGCAAGTGAATCAAGAGGGTGTAAAGCGGCATAAACACAGCAGGGAAAAGCAGCCAAACCCCATTCTAAACATACATTACTTTAAAAAACCCACAAAGCAAAGACAGTGAAAGAGAGAGAAATTCTTACAAAATCCGTTCAGGGTCTCTGATGCAACCTGGATTGACCATATCTAGACCCACAGCTGGATGAGACATAAGGCTGGACACTCTTGGGGCTGAGAGGATTGGTGAGGTTGGGTGAGCAAATGCAGATACTTTAAAGTAATACCGCGGGGTACCCACCCCATGGGTCTCAAATCTCCAGGTACAAGGGAATCTTCCTACATCAAAACATGCATGGGAAACCCAGAAGATGGTATGCCGTGAGATCGGGAAAGGTTTCTAAAACGCACCTCATTTCTCCTCTCCTTGTGCTCGGGTTCGCCTTTCCAGCCGATTGACTAACCATCTGCCTACTTGGAGAATCAGCACCTTTAACCTCCTGATTGTACAGGTTGCAATTTGTCCTGAGGATGAACGGGAAGACGCGGAACCAACGAGAGACGAGCCCTAGGTGTTGGGACAGGCATAGGTCACTCCATTTTCCCATCAGGAAGAAGAATGAACCACAGGCTCAGCCTGCCCCCCAGAACCAAAATAGGGCCTGAAGCAATCCTGCGCTTTTGCGGCCAGCTCCCAAAAAAGCGAGGAGACAAATGGAGCTCAGGGGCACTGCAATTCACAAACGTGCAGAGTTATAAATGAGAACTCTCGTCCACAAATATATTGAGGGAAGGTAACGAAGAGGATTTGAAAGCAAGGCAGATTTGCAGGAAACAGATTTCAGGAGGTAGATTCGACTCGCCGTTAAAGCACATGAAAAGCGGCAAAACGTTGACAATGATGCCCTTGGCCAAAAAGGGCGTATGCGTTTTTTCCTGAATATATTCAGGAAGAAACGCATACGCCCTTTTTGGCCAACCAAGCAAGCCAGAAGGGCAAATCAGCGCTACAAAGAAGTCTCGCTTGCCCTCGGTCAAAAGGGCCATGCTGAACAAAGTGTAAAAACCAGAAAAGCAGGACAGGCCATGGAGACATGGGAGCCTTGCTACGCTGATGGGCGGGATGTAAATTGCCAACAGGCACTCTGGAGAAGAGTACGGTGTGTCCTGAAACAAGTAATAAACACAGCGTAGAGAGCATAGGGCACTTCCACTCATGGGCGTATAAATTGGGAAAACTAAAAATCAACAAGACACAGGCACCCTAAATTTGACGGCTGCTCTGTTTCCAAGAACCTCCGCTTCGGTACACCTTCAATATCCCAGGAAAGAGAAAAATGGATAAAGAAACGGTAGTACTTGGCACAATGGAATATCACTCAGCCATGAAATCAATGTCATAAGGCTAGTTAGCAGCATGATGAGTGGATTTAGATACGATGATTCTAAGTGAAATAAGTCACACAGAAAAAGACACTTATCCTAAGATATCGCTTATAGAGGGAATGTCAAAATCGCTACACTTGAACTGAATTACAAAACAGAACAGAGTCACACCTTTAGAAGACACACTATGGCTGCTTAACGGGAAAGGTGAGGTGGGGTGATGCATAAAACAAGGGTTTGAAATTAGCTCAGAGACCGCTCCATAAGCCAAATATGTAATAGACAAGGCCTACTCCCTGCTCAGTGAACTGGACTCAACACCCCCTAGTCACCGCACAGGAATATATCTGACTAGTAAGAATCTGAAAACCTATGTATCGATATCTCTCTGCAAGTGAATCAAGAGGGTGTAAAGCGGCATCAACACAGCAGGGAAAAGCAGCCAAGCCCGATTCTAAACATAAATTACTTTAAAAAACCCACAAAACAAAGACAGTGAAAGAGAGAGAAATTCTTACAAAATCCGTTCAGGGTCTATGATGCAACCTGGATTGACCATATCTAGACCCACAGCTGGATGAGACAGAAGGCTGGACACTCTTGGGGCTGAGAGGATTGGTGAGGTTGGGTGAGCAAACGCAGATACTTTAAAGTAACACTGCGGGGAACACACCCCATGGGTCTCAAATCTCCAGGTACAAGGGCATCTTCCTACATCAAAACATGCATGGGAAACCCAGAAGATGGTATGCCGTGAGATCGGGAAAGGTTTCTAAAGCGCACCTCATTTCTCCTCTCCTTTTGCTCGGGTTCGCCATTCCAGCCGCTTGACTAACCATCTCTCTACTTGGAGAATCAGCACCTTTAACCTCCTGTTTCGTCCAGGTTGCAATTTGTCCTGAGGATGAACGGGAAGACGGGGAACCAACGAGAGACTAGCCCTAGGTGTTGGGACAGGCACAGGTCACTCCATTTTCCCATCAGGAAGAAGAATGAACCACAGGCTCAGCCTACCCCCGAGAACCAAAATAGCGCCTGAAGCAATCCTGCGCTTTTGCGGCCAGCTCCCAAAAAAGCGAGGAGACAAATGGAGCTCAGGGGCACTGCAATTCACAAACGTGCAGAGTTATAAATGAGAACTCTCGTCCACAAATATATTGAGGGAAGGCAACGAAGAGGATTTGAAAGCAAGGCAGATTTGCAGGAAACAGATTTCAGGAGGTAGATTCGACTCGCCGTTAAAGCACATGAAAAGCGGCAAAACGTTGACAATGATGCCCTTGGCCAAAAAGGGCTTATGCGTTTTTTCCTGAATATATTCAGGAAAAAACGCATAAGCCCTTTTTGGCCAACCAAGCAAGACGGAAGGGAAAATCAGCGCTACAAAGAAGTCTCGCTTGCCCTCGGTCAAAAGGGCCATGCTGAACAAAGTGTAAAAACCAGAAAAGCAGGACAGGCCATGGAGACATGGGAGCCTTGCTACGCTGATGGGCGGGATGTAAATTGCCAACAGGCACTCTGGAGAAGAGTACGGTGTGTCCTGAAACAAGTAATAAACACAGCGTAGAGAGCATAGGGCACTTCCACTCATGGGCGTATAAATTGGGAAAACTAAAAATCAACAAGACACAGGCACCCTAAATTTGACGGCTGCTCTGTTTTCAAGAACCTCCGCTTCGGTACACCTTCAATATCCCAGGAAAGAGAAAAATGGATAAAGAAATGGTGGTACTTGGCACAATGGAATATAACTCAGCCATGAAATCAATGTCATAAGGCTAGTTAGCAGCATGATGAGTGGATTTAGGTACGATGATTCTAAGTGAAATAAGTCACACAGAAAAAGACACTTATCCTAAGATATCGCTTATAGAGGGAATGTCAAAATCGCTACACTTGAACTGAATTACAAAACAGAACAGAGTCACACCTTTAGAAGACACACTATGGCTGCTTAACAGGAAAGGTGAGGTGGGGTGATGCATAAAACAAGGGTTTGAAATTAGCTCAGAGACCGCTCCATAAGCCAAATATGTAATAGACAAGGCCTACTCCCTGCTCAGTGAACTGGACTCAACACACCCTAGTCACCACACAAGAATATATCTGACTAGTAAGAATCTGAAAACCTATGTATCGATATCTCTCTGCAAGTGAATCAAGAGGGTGTAAAGCGGCATCAACACAGCAGGGAAAAGCAGCCAAGCCCGATTGTAAACATAAATTACTTTAAAAAACCCACAAAACAAAGACAGTGAAAGAGAGAGAAATTCTTACAAAATCCGTTCAGGGTCTATGATGCAACCTGGATTGACCATATCTAGACCCACAGCTGGATGAGACAGAAGGCTGGACACTCTTGGGGCTGAGAGGATTGGTGAGGTTGGGTGAGCAAACGCAGATACTTTAAAGTAACACTGCGGGGAACACACCCCATGGGTCTCAAATCTCCAGGTACAAGGGCATCTTCCTACATCAAAACATGCATGGGAAACCCAGAAGATGGTATGCCATGAGATCGGGAAAGGTTTCTAAAACGCACCTCATTTCTCCTCTCATTGTGCTCGGGTTCACCATTCCAGCTGCTTGACTAACCATCTCCCTATTTGGAGAATCAGCACCTTTAACCTCCTGATTGTACAGGTTGCAATTTGTCCTGAGGATGAACGGGAAGACGCGGAACCAACGAGAGACGAGCCCTAGGTGTTGGGACAGGCATAGGTCACTCCATTTTCCCATCAGTAAGAAGAATGTACCACAGGCTCAGCCTGCCCCCCAGAACCAAAATAGGGCCTGAAGCAATCCTGCGCTTTTGCGGCCAGCTCCCAAAAAAGCGAGGAGACAAATGGAGCTCAGGGGCACTGCAATTCACAAACGTGCAGAGTTATAAATGAGAACTCTCGTCCACAAATATATTGAGGGAAGGCAACGAAGAGGATTTGAAAGCAAGGCAGATTTGCAGGAAACAGATTTCAGGAGGTAGATTCGACTCGCCTTTAAAGCATATGAAAAGCGGCAAAACGTTGACAATGATGCCCTTGGCCAAAAAGGGCGTATGCGTTTTTTCCTGAATATATTCAGGAAGAAACGCATACGCCCTTTTTGGCCAACCAAGCAAGCCGGAAGGGCAAATCAGCACTAAAAAGAAGTCTCCCTTGCCCTCGGTCAAAAGGGCCATGCTGAACAAATTGTAAAAACCAGAAAAGCAGGACAGGCCATGGAGACATGGGAGCCTTGCTACGCTGATGGGTGGGATGTAAATTGCCAACAGGCACTCTGGAGAAGAGTACGGTGTGTCCTGAAACAAGTAATAAACACAGCGTAGAGAGCATAGGGCACTTCCACTCATGGGCATATAAATTGGGAAAACTAAAAATCAACAAGACACAGGCACCCTAAAGTTTACGGCTGCTCTGTTTCCAAGAACCTCCGCTTTGGTACACCTTCAATATCCCAGGAAAGAGAAAAATGGATAAAGAAATGGTGGTACTTGGCACAATGGAATATCACTCAGCCATGAAATCAATGTCATAAGGCTAGTTAGCAGCATGATGAGTGGATTTAGGTACGTTGATTCTAAGTGAAATAAGTCACACAGAAAAAGACACTTATCCTAAGATATCGCTTATAGAGGGAATGTCAAAATCGCTACACTTGAACTGAATTACAAAACAGAACAGAGTCACACCTTTAGAAGACACACTATGGCTGCTTAACGGGAAAGGTGAGGTGGGGTGATGCATAAAACAAGGGTTTGAAATTAGCTCAGACACCGCTCCATAAGCCAAATATGTAATAGACAAGGCCTACTCCCTGCTCAGTGAACTGGACTCAACACCCCCTAGTCACCGCACAGGAATATATCTGACTAGTATGAATCTGAAAACCTATGTATCGATATCTCTCTGCAAGTGAATCAAGAGGGTGTAAAGCGGCATAAACACAGCAGGGAAAAGCAGCCAAACCCCATTCTAAACATACATTACTTTAAAAAACCCACAAAGCAAAGACAGTGAAAGGGAGAGAAATTCTTACAAAATCCGTTCAGGGTCTCTGATGCAACCTGGATTGACCATATCTAGACCCACAGCTGGATGAGACATAAGGCTGGACACTCTTGGGGCTGAGAGGATTGGTGAGGTTGGGTGAGCAAATGCAGATACTTTAAAGTAATACCGCGGGGTACCCACCCCATGGGTCTCAAATCTCCAGGTACAAGGGAATCTTCCTACATCAAAACATGCATGGGAAACCCAGAAGATGGTATGCCGTGAGATCGGGAAAGGTTTCTAAAGCGCACCTCATTTCTCCTCTCCTTTTGCTCGGGTTCGCCATTCCAGCTGCTTGACTAACCATCTCTCTAGTTGGAGAATCAGCACCTTTAACCTCCTGTTTCGTCCTGGTTGCAATTTGTCCTGAGGATGAACGGGAAGACGGGGAACCAACGAGAGACTAGCCCTAGGTGTTGGGACAGGCACAGGTCACTCCATTTTCCCATCAGGAAGAAGAATGAACCACAGGCTCAGACTAACCCCCAGAACCAAAATAGGGCCTGAAGCAATCCTGCGCTTTTGCGGCCAGCTCCCAAAAAAGCGAGGAGACAAATGGAGCTCAGGGGCACTGCAATTCACAAACGTGCAGAGTTATAAATGAGAACTCTCGTCCACAAATATATTGAGGGAAGGTAACGAAGAGGATTTGAAAGCAAGGCAGATTTGCAGGAAACAGATTTCAGGAGGTAGATTCGACTCGCCTTTAAAGCACATGAAAAGCGGCAAAACGTTGACAATGATGCCCTTGGCCAAAAAGGGCGTATGCGTTTTTTCCTGAATATATTCAGGAAGAAACGCATACGCCCTTTTTGGCCAACCAAGCAAGCCAGAAGGGCAAATCTGCGCTACAAAGAAGTCTCGCTTGCCCTCGGTCAAAAGGGCCATGCTGAACAAAGTGTAAAAACCAGAAAAGCAGGACAGGCCATGGAGACATGGGAGCCTTGCTACGCTGATGGGCGGGATGTAAATTGCCAACAGGCACTCTGGAGAAGAGTACGGTGTGTCCTGAAACAAGTAATAAACACAGCGTAGAGAGCATAGGGCACTTCCACTCATGGGCGTATAAATTGGGAAAACTAAAAATCAACAAGACACAGGCACCGTAAATTTGACGGCTGCTCTGTTTCCAAGAACCTCCGCTTCGGTACACCTTCAATATCCCAGGAAAGAGAAAAATGGATAAAGAAATGGTAGTACTTGGCACAATGGAATATCACTCAGCCATGAAATCAATGTCATAAGGCTAGTTAGCAGCATGATGAGTGGATTTAGGTACGATGATTCTAAGTGAAATAAGTCACACAGAAAAAGACACTTATCCTAAGATATCGCTTATAGAGGGAATGTCAAAATCGCTACACTTGAACTGAATTACAAAACAGAACAGAGGCACACCTTTAGAAGACACACTATGGCTGCTTAACGGGAAAGGTGAGGTGGGGTGATGCATAAAACAAGGGTTTGAAATTAGCTCAGACACCGCTCCATAAGCCAAATATGTAATAGACAAGGCCTACTCCCTGCTCAGTGAACTGGACTCAACACCCCCTAGTCACCGCACAGGAATATATCTGACTAGTATGAATCTGAAAACCTATGTATCGATATCTCTCTGCAAGTGAATCAAGAGGGTGTAAAGCGGCATAAACACAGCAGGGAAAAGCAGCCAAACCCCATTCTAAACATACATTACTTTAAAAAACCCACAAAGCAAAGACAGTGAAAGGGAGAGAAATTCTTACAAAATCCGTTCAGGGTCTCTGATGCAACCTGGATTGACCATATCTAGACCCACAGCTGGATGAGACATAAGGCTGGACACTCTTGGGGCTGAGAGGATTGGTGAGGTTGGGTGAGCAAATGCAGATACTTTAAAGTAATACCGCGGGGTACCCACCCCATGGGTCTCAAATCTCCAGGTACAAGGGAATCTTCCTACATCAAAACATGCATGGGAAACCCAGAAGATGGTATGCCGTGAGATCGGGAAAGGTTTCTAAAGCGCACCTCATTTCTCCTCTCCTTTTGCTCGGGTTCGCCATTCCAGCTGCTTGACTAACCATCTCTCTAGTTGGAGAATCAGCACCTTTAACCTCCTGTTTCGTCCTGGTTGCAATTTGTCCTGAGGATGAACGGGAAGACGGGGAACCAACGAGAGACTAGCCCTAGGTGTTGGGACAGGCACAGGTCACTCCATTTTCCCATCAGGAAGAAGAATGAACCACAGGCTCAGACTAACCCCCAGAACCAAAATAGGGCCTGAAGCAATCCTGCGCTTTTGCGGCCAGCTCCCAAAAAAGCGAGGAGACAAATGGAGCTCAGGGGCACTGCAATTCACAAACGTGCAGAGTTATAAATGAGAACTCTCGTCCACAAATATATTGAGGGAAGGTAACGAAGAGGATTTGAAAGCAAGGCAGATTTGCAGGAAACAGATTTCAGGAGGTAGATTCGACTCGCCTTTAAAGCACATGAAAAGCGGCAAAACGTTGACAATGATGCCCTTGGCCAAAAAGGGCGTATGCGTTTTTTCCTGAATATATTCAGGAAGAAACGCATACGCCCTTTTTGGCCAACCAAGCAAGCCAGAAGGGCAAATCTGCGCTACAAAGAAGTCTCGCTTGCCCTCGGTCAAAAAGGCCATGCTGAACAAAGTGTAAAAACCAGAAAAGCAGGACAGGCCATGGAGACATGGGAGCCTTGCTACGCTGATGGGCGGGATGTAAATTGCCAACAGGCACTCTGGAGAAGAGTACGGTGTGTCCTGAAACAAGTAATAAACACAGCGTAGAGAGCATAGGGCACTTCCACTCATGGGCGTATAAATTGGGAAAACTAAAAATCAACAAGACACAGGCACCGTAAATTTGACGGCTGCTCTGTTTCCAAGAACCTCCGCTTCGGTACACCTTCAATATCCCAGGAAAGAGAAAAATGGATAAAGAAATGGTAGTACTTGGCACAATGGAATATCACTCAGCCATGAAATCAATGTCATAAGGCTAGTTAGCAGCATGATGAGTGGATTTAGGTACGATGATTCTAAGTGAAATAAGTCACACAGAAAAAGACACTTATCCTAAGATATCGCTTATAGAGGGAATGTCAAAATCGCTACACTTGAACTGAATTACAAAACAGAACAGAGTCACACCTTTAGAAGACACACTATGGCTGCTTAACGGGAAAGGTGAGGTGGGGTGATGCATAAAACAAGGGTTTGAAATTAGCTCAGAGACCGCTCCATAAGCCAAATATGTAATAGACAAGGCCTACTCCCTGCTCAGTGACCTGGACTCAACACACCCTAGTCACCACACAAGAATATATCTGACTAGTAAGAATCTGAAAACCTATGTATCGATATCTCTCTGCAAGTGAATCAAGAGGGTGTAAAGCGGCATCAACACAGCAGGGAAAAGCAGCCAAGCCCGATTCTAAACATAAATTACTTTAAAAAACCCACAAAACAAAGACAGTGAAAGAGAGAGAAATTCTTACAAAATCCGTTCAGGGTCTATGATGCAACCTGGATTGACCATATCTAGACCCACAGCTGGATGAGACAGAAGGCTGGACACTCTTGGGGCTGAGAGGATTGGTGAGGTTGGGTGAGCAAACGCAGATACTTTAAAGTAACACTGCGGGGAACACACCCCATGGGTCTCAAATCTCCAGGTGCAAGGGCATCTTCCTACATCAAAAAATGCATGGGAAACCCAGAAGGTGGTATGCCATGAGATCGGGAAAGGTTTCTAAAACGCACCTCATTTCTCCTCTCATTGTGCTCGGGTTCACCATTCCAGCTGCTTGACTAACCATCTCCCTATTTGGAGAATCAGCACCTTTAACCTCCTGATTGTACAGGTTGCAATTTGTCCTGAGGATGAACGGGAAGACGCGGAACCAACGAGAGACGAGCCCTAGGTGTTGGGACAGGCATAGGTCACTCCATTTTCCCATCAGGAAGAAGAATGAACCACAGGCTCAGCCTGCCCCCCAGAACTAAAATAGGGCCTGAAGCAATCCTGCGCTTTTGCGGCCAGCTCCCAAAAAAGCGAGGAGACAAATGGAGCTCAGGGGCACTGCAATTCACAAACGTGCAGAGTTATAAATGAGAACTCTCGTCCACAAATATATTGAGGGAAGGCAACGAAGAGGATTTGAAAGCAAGGCAGATTTGCAGGAAACAGATTTCAGGAGGTAGATTCGACTCGCCTTTAAAGCACATGAAAAGCGGCAAAACGTTGACAATGATGCCCTTGGCCAAAAAGGGCGTATGCGTTTTTTCCTGAATATATTCAGGAAAAAACGCATACGCCCTTTTTGGCCAACCAAGCAAGCCGGAAGGGCAAATCAGCGCTACAAAGAAGTCTCGCTTGCCCTCGGTCAAAAGGGCCATGCTGAACAAAGTGTAAAAACCAGAAAAGCAGGACAGGCCATGGAGACATGGGAGCCTTGCTACGCTGATGGGCGGGATGTAAATTGCCAACAGGCACTCTGGAGAAGAGTATGGTGTGTCCTGAAACAAGTAATAAACACAGCGTAGAGAGCATAGGGCACTTCCACTCATGGGCGTATAAATTGGGAAAACTAAAAATCAACAAGACACAGGCACCCTAAATTTGACGGCTGCTCTGTTTCCAAGAACCTCCGCTTTGGTACACCTTCAATATCCCAGGAAAGAGAAAAATGGATAAAGAAATGGTGGTACTTGGCACAATGGAATATCACTCAGCCATGAAATCAATGTCATAAGGCTAGTTAGCAGCATGATGAGTGGATTTAGGTACGTTGATTCTAAGTGAAATAAGTCACACAGAAAAAGACACTTATCCTAAGATATCGCTTATAGAGGGAATGTCAAAATCGCTACACTTGAACTGAATTACAAAACAGAACAGAGGCACACCTTTAGAAGACACACTATGGCTGCTTAACGGGAAAGGTGAGGTGGGGTGATGCATAAAACAAGGGTTTGAAATTAGCTCAGACACCGCTCCATAAGCCAAATATGTAATAGACAAGGCCTACTCCCTGCTCAGTGAACTGGACTCAACACCCCCTAGTCACCGCACAGGAATATATCTGACTAGTATGAATCTGAAAACCTATGTATCGATATCTCTCTGCAAGTGAATCAAGAGGGTGTAAAGCGGCATAAACACAGCAGGGAAAAGCAGCCAAACCCCATTCTAAACATACATTACTTAAAAAAACCCACAAAACAAAGACAGTGAAAGGGAGAGAAATTCTTACAAAATCCGTTCAGGGTCTCTGATGCAACCTGGATTGACCATATCTAGACCCACAGCTGGATGAGACATAAGGCTGGACACTCTTGGGGCTGAGAGGATTGGTGAGGTTGGGTGAGCAAATGCAGATACTTTAAAGTAATACCGCGGGGTACCCACCCCATGGGTCTCAAATCTCCAGGTACAAGGGCATCTTCCTACATCAAAACATGCATGGGAAACCCAGAAGGTGGTATGCCATGAGATCGGGAAAGGTTTCTAAAACGCACCTCATTTCTCCTCTCATTGTGCTCGGGTTCACCATTCCAGCTGCTTGACTAACCATCTCCCTATTTGGAGAATCAGCACCTTTAACCTCCTGATTGTACAGGTTGCAATTTGTCCTGAGGATGAACGGGAAGACGGGGAACCAACGAGAGACGAGCCCTAGGTGTTGGGACAGGCACAGGTCACTCCATTTTCCCATCAGGAAGAAGAATGAACCACAGGCTCAGCCTGCCCCCCAGAACCAAAATAGGGCCTGAAGCAATCCTGCGCTTTTGCGGCCAGCTCCCAAAAAAGCGAGGAGACAAATGGAGCTCAGGGGCACTGCAATTCACAAACGTGCAGAGTTATAAATGAGAACTCTCGTCCACAAATATATTGAGGGAAGGCAACGAAGAGGATTTGAAAGCAAGGCAGATTTGCAGGAAACAGATTTCAGGAGGTAGATTCGACTCGCTGTTAAAGCACATGAAAAGCGGCAAAACGTTGACAATGATGCCCTTGGCCAAAAAGGGCTTATGCGTTTTTTCCTGAATATATTCAGGAAAAAACGCATAAGCCCTTTTTGGCCAACCAAGCAAGACGGAAGGGAAAATCAGTGCTACAAAGAAGTCTCGCTTGCCCTCGGTCAAAAGGGCCATGCTGAACAAAGTGTAAAAACCAGAAAAGCAGGACAGGCCATGGAGACATGGGAGCCTTGCTACGCTGATGGGCGGGATGTAAATTGCCAACAGGCACTCTGGAGAAGAGTACGGTGTGTCCTGAAACAAGTAATAAACACAGCGTAGAGAGCATAGGGCACTTCCACTCATGGGCGTATAAATTGGGAAAACTAAAAATCAACTAGACACAGGCACCCTAAAGTTTACGGCTGCTCTGTTTCCAAGAACCTCCGCTTCGGTACACCTTCAATATCCCAGGAAAGAGAAAAATGGATAAAGAAATGGTAGTACTTGGTACAATGGAATATCACTCAGCCATGAAATCAATGTCATAAGGCTAGTTAGCAGCATGATGAGTGGATTTAGATACGATGATTCTAAGTGAAATAAGTCACACAGAAAAAGACACTTATCCTAAGATATCGCTTATAGAGGGAATGTCAAAATCGCTACACTTGAACTGAATTACAAAACAGAACAGAGTCACACCTTTAGAAGACACACTATGGCTGCTTAACGGGAAAGGTGAGGTGGGGTGATGCATAAAACAAGGTTTTGAAATTAGCTCAGAGACCGCTCCATAAGCCAAATATGTAATAGACAAGGCCTACTCCCTGCTCAGTGACCTGGACTCAACACACCCTAGTCACCACACAAGAATATATCTGACTAGTAAGAATCTGAAAACCTATGTATCGATATCTCTCTGCAAGTGAATCAAGAGGGTGTAAAGCGGCATCAACACAGCAGGGAAAAGCAGCCAAGCCCGATTCTAAACATAAATTACTTTAAAAAACCCACAAAACAAAGACAGTGAAAGAGAGAGAAATTCTTACAAAATCCGTTCAGGGTCTATGATGCAACCTGGATTGACCATATCTAGACCCACAGCTGGATGAGACAGAAGGCTGGACACTCTTGGGGCTGAGAGGATTGGTGAGGTTGGGTGAGCAAACGCAGATACTTTAAAGTAACACTGCGGGGAACACACCCCATGGGTCTCAAATCTCCAGGTGCAAGGGCATCTTCCTACATCAAAAAATGCATGGGAAACCCAGAAGGTGGTATGCCATGAGATCGGGAAAGGTTTCTAAAACGCACCTCATTTCTCCTCTCATTGTGCTCGGGTTCACCATTCCAGCTGCTTGACTAACCATCTCCCTATTTGGAGAATCAGCACCTTTAACCTCCTGATTGTACAGGTTGCAATTTGTCCTGAGGATGAACGGGAAGACGCGGAACCAACGAGAGACGAGCCCTAGGTGTTGGGACAGGCATAGGTCACTCCATTTTCCCATCAGGAAGAAGAATGAACCACAGGCTCAGCCTGCCCCCCAGAACTAAAATAGGGCCTGAAGCAATCCTGCGCTTTTGCGGCCAGCTCCCAAAAAAGCGAGGAGACAAATGGAGCTCAGGGGCACTGCAATTCACAAACGTGCAGAGTTATAAATGAGAACTCTCGTCCACAAATATATTGAGGGAAGGCAACGAAGAGGATTTGAAAGCAAGGCAGATTTGCAGGAAACAGATTTCAGGAGGTAGATTCGACTCGCCTTTAAAGCACATGAAAAGCGGCAAAACGTTGACAATGATGCCCTTGGCCAAAAAGGGCGTATGCGTTTTTTCCTGAATATATTCAGGAAAAAACGCATACGCCCTTTTTGGCCAACCAAGCAAGCCGGAAGGGCAAATCAGCGCTACAAAGAAGTCTCGCTTGCCCTCGGTCAAAAGGGCCATGCTGAACAAAGTGTAAAAACCAGAAAAGCAGGACAGGCCATGGAGACATGGGAGCCTTGCTACGCTGATGGGCGGGATGTAAATTGCCAACAGGCACTCTGGAGAAGAGTATGGTGTGTCCTGAAACAAGTAATAAACACAGCGTAGAGAGCATAGGGCACTTCCACTCATGGGCGTATAAATTGGGAAAACTAAAAATCAACAAGACACAGGCACCCTAAATTTGACGGCTGCTCTGTTTCCAAGAACCTCCGCTTTGGTACACCTTCAATATCCCAGGAAAGAGAAAAATGGATAAAGAAATGGTGGTACTTGGCACAATGGAATATCACTCAGCCATGAAATCAATGTCATAAGGCTAGTTAGCAGCATGATGAGTGGATTTAGGTACGTTGATTCTAAGTGAAATAAGTCACACAGAAAAAGACACTTATCCTAAGATATCGCTTATAGAGGGAATGTCAAAATCGCTACACTTGAACTGAATTACAAAACAGAACAGAGGCACACCTTTAGAAGACACACTATGGCTGCTTAACGGGAAAGGTGAGGTGGGGTGATGCATAAAACAAGGGTTTGAAATTAGCTCAGAGACCGCTCCATAAGCCAAATATGTAATAGACAAGGCCTACTCCCTGCTCAGTGACCTGGACTCAACACACCCTAGTCACCACACAAGAATATATCTGACTAGTAAGAATCTGAAAACCTATGTATCGATATCTCTCTGCAAGTGAATCAAGAGGGTGTAAAGCGGCATAAACACAGCAGGGAAAAGCAGCCAAGCCCGATTCTAAACATAAATTACTTTAAAAAACCCACAAAACAAAGACAGTGAAAGAGAGAGAAATTCTTACAAAATCCGTTCAGGGTCTATGATGCAACCTGGATTGACCATATCTAGACCCACAGCTGGATGAGACAGAAGGCTGGACACTCTTGGGGCTGAGAGGATTGGTGAGGTTGGGTGAGCAAACGCAGATACTTTAAAGTAACACTGCGGGGAACACACCCCATGGGTCTCAAATCTCCAGGTGCAAGGGCATCTTCCTACATCAAAAAATGCATGGGAAACCCAGAAGGTGGTATGCCATGAGATCGGGAAAGGTTTCTAAAACGCACCTCATTTCTCCTCTCATTGTGCTCGGGTTCACCATTCCAGCTGCTTGACTAACCATCTCCCTATTTGGAGAATCAGCACCTTTAACCTCCTGATTGTACAGGTTGCAATTTGTCCTGAGGATGAACGGGAAGACGCGGAACCAACGAGAGACGAGCCCTAGGTGTTGGGACAGGCATAGGTCACTCCATTTTCCCATCAGGAAGAAGAATGAACCACAGGCTCAGCCTGCCCCCCAGAACTAAAATAGGGCCTGAAGCAATCCTGCGCTTTTGCGGCCAGCTCCCAAAAAAGCGAGGAGACAAATGGAGCTCAGGGGCACTGCAATTCACAAACGTGCAGAGTTATAAATGAGAACTCTCGTCCACAAATATATTGAGGGAAGGCAACGAAGAGGATTTGAAAGCAAGGCAGATTTGCAGGAAACAGATTTCAGGAGGTAGATTCGACTCGCCTTTAAAGCACATGAAAAGCGGCAAAACGTTGACAATGATGCCCTTGGCCAAAAAGGGCGTATGCGTTTTTTCCTGAATATATTCAGGAAAAAACGCATAAGCCCTTTTTGGCCAACCAAGCAAGACGGAAGGGAAAATCAGTGCTACAAAGAAGTCTCGCTTGCCCTCGGTCAAAAGGGCCATGCTGAACAAAGTGTAAAAACCAGAAAAGCAGGACAGGCCATGGAGACATGGGAGCCTTGCTACGCTGATGGGCGGGATGTAAATTGCCAACAGGCACTCTGGAGAAGAGTACGGTGTGTCCTGAAACAAGTAATAAACACAGCGTAGAGAGCATAGGGCACTTCCACTCATGGGCGTATAAATTGGGAAAACTAAAAATCAACTAGACACAGGCACCCTAAAGTTTACGGCTGCTCTGTTTCCAAGAACCTCCGCTTCGGTACACCTTCAATATCCCAGGAAAGAGAAAAATGAATAAAGAAATGGTAGTACTTGGTACAATGGAATATCACTCAGCCATGAAATCAATGTCATAAGGCTAGTTAGCAGCATGATGAGTGGATTTAGATACGATGATTCTAAGTGAAATAAGTCACACAGAAAAAGACACTTATCCTAAGATATCGCTTATAGAGGGAATGTCAAAATCGCTACACTTGAACTGAATTACAAAACAGAACAGAGTCACACCTTTAGAAGACACACTATGGCTGCTTAACGGGAAAGGTGAGGTGGGGTGATGCATAAAACAAGGTTTTGAAATTAGCTCAGAGACCGCTCCATAAGCCAAATATGTAATAGACAAGGCCTACTCCCTGCTCAGTGAACTGGACTCAACACACCCTAGTCACCACACAAGAATATATCTGACTAGTAAGAATCTGAAAACCTATGTATCGATATCTCTCTGCAAGTGAATCAAGAGGGTGTAAAGCGGCATCAACACAGCAGGGAAAAGCAGCCAAGCCCGATTCTAAACATAAATTACTTTAAAAAACCCACAAAACAAAGACAGTGAAAGAGAGAGAAATTCTTACAAAATCCGTTCAGGGTCTATGATGCAACCTGGATTGACCATATCTAGACCCACAGCTGGATGAGACAGAAGGCTGGACACTCTTGGGGCTGAGAGGATTGGTGAGGTTGGGTGAGCAAACGCAGATACTTTAAAGTAACACTGCGGGGAACACACCCCATGGGTCTCAAATCTCCAGGTACAAGGGCATCTTCCTACATCAAAACATGCATGGGAAACCCAGAAGATGGTATGCCATGAGATCGGGAAAGGTTTCTAAAACGCACCTCATTTCTCCTCTCATTGTGCTCGGGTTCACCATTCCAGCTGCTTGACTAACCATCTCCCTATTTGGAGAATCAGCACCTTTAACCTCCTGATTGTACAGGTTGCAATTTATCCTGAGGATGAACGGGAAGACGCGGAACCAACGAGAGACGAGCCCTAGGTGTTGGGACAGGCATAGGTCACTCCATTTTCCCATCAGGAAGAAGAATGAACCACAGGCTCAGCCTGCCCCCCAGAACCAAAATAGGGCCTGAAGCAATCCTGCGCTTTTGCGGCCAGCTCCCAAAAAAGCGAGGAGACAAATGGAGCTCAGGGGCACTGCAATTCACAAACGTGCAGAGTTATAAATGAGAACTCTCGTCCACAAATATATTGAGGGAAGGCAACGAAGAGGATTTGAAAGCAAGGCAGATTTGCAGGAAACAGATTTCAGGAGGTAGATTCGACTCGCCTTTAAAGCATATGAAAAGCGGGAAAACGTTGACAATGATGCCCTTGGCCAACAAGGGCGTATGCGTTTCTTCCTGAATATATTCAGGAAAAAACGCATACGCCCTTTTTGGCCAACCAAGCAAGCCGGAAGGGCAAATCAGCACTACAAAGAAGTCTCGCTTGCCCTCGGTCAAAAGGGCCATGCTGAACAAAGTGTAAAAACCAGAAAAGCAGGACAGGCCATGGAGACATGGGAGCCTTGCTACGCTGATGGGCGGGATGTAATTTGCCAACAGGCACTCTGGAGAAGAGTACGGTGTGTCCTGAAACAAGTAATAAACACAGCGTAGAGAGCATAGGGCACTTCCACTCATGGGCGTATAAATTGGGAAAACTAAAAATCAACAAGACACAGGCACCCTAAATTTGACGGCTGCTCTGTTTCCAAGAACCTCCGCTTCGGTACACCTTCAATATCCCAGGAAAGAGAAAAATGGATAAAGAAATGGTGGTACTTGGCACAATGCAATATCACTCAGCCATGAAATCAATGTCATAAGGCTAGTTAGCAGCATGATGAGTGGATTTAGGTACGATGATTCTAAGTGAAATAAGTCACACAGAAAAAGACACTTATCCTAAGATATCGCTTATAGAGGGAATGTCAAAATCGCTACACTTGAACTGAATTACAAAACAGAACAGAGTCACACCTTTAGAAGACACACTATGGCTGCTTAACGGGAAAGGTGAGGTGGGGTGATGCATAAAACAAGGGTTTGAAATTAGCTCAGAGACCGCTCCATAAGCCAAATATGTAATAGACAAGGCCTACTCCCTGCTCAGTGAACTGGACTCAACACACCCTAGTCACCACACAAGAATATATCTGACTAGTAAGAATCTGAAAACCTATGTATCGATATCTCTCTGCAAGTGAATCAAGAGGGTGTAAAGCGGCATCAACACAGCAGGGAAAAACAGCCAAGCCCGATTCTAAACATAAATTACTTTAAAAAACCCACAAAACAAAGACAGTGAAAGAGAGAGAAATTCTTACAAAATCCGTTCAGGGTCTATGATGCAACCTGGATTGACCATATCTAGACCCACAGCTGGATGAGACAGAAGGCTGGACACTCTTGGGGCTGAGAGGATTGGTGAGGTTGGGTGAGCAAACGCAGATACTTTAAAGTAACACTGCGGGGAATACACCCCATGGGTCTCAAATCTCCAGGTACAAGGGCATCTTCCTACATCAAAACATGCCTGGGAAACCCAGAAGATGGTATGCCATGAGATCGGGAAAGGTTTCTAAAACGCACCTCATTTATCCTCTCCTTGTGCTCGGGTTCACCATTCCAGCTGCTTGACTAACCATCCCCCTATTTGGAGAATCAGCACCTTTAACCTCCTGATTGTACAGGTTGCAATTTGTCCTGAGGATGAACGGGAAGACGCGGAACCAACGAGAGACGAGCCCTAGGTGTTGGGACAGGCATAGGTCACTCCATTTTCCCATCAGGAAGAAGAATGAACCACAGGCTCAGCCTGCCCCCCAGAACCAAAATAGGGCCTGAAGCAATCCTGCGCTTTTGCGGCCAGCTCCCAAAAAAGCGAGGAGACAAATGGAGCTCAGGGGCACTGCAATTCACAAACTTGCAGAGTTATAAATGAGAACTCTCGTCCACAAATATATTGAGGGAAGGCAACGAAGAGGATTTGAAAGCAAGGCAGATTTGCAGGAAACAGATTTCAGGAGGTAGATTCGACTCGCCTTTAAAGCATATGAAAAGCGGCAAAACGTTGACAATGATGCCCTTGGCCAAAAAGGGCGTATGCGTTTTTTCCTGAATATATTCAGGAAGAAACGCATACGCCCTTTTTGGCCAACCAAGCAAGCCGGAAGGGCAAATCAGCACTACAAAGAAGTCTCCCTTGCCCTCGGTCAAAAGGGCCATGCTGAACAAATTGTAAAAACCAGAAAAGCAGGACAGGCCATGGAGACATGGGAGCCTTGCTACGCTGATGGGTGGGATGTAAATTGCCAACAGGCACTCTGGAGAAGAGTACGGTGTGTCCTGAAACAAGTAATAAACACAGCGTAGAGAGCATAGGGCACTTCCACTCATGGGCATATAAATTGGGAAAACTAAAAATCAACAAGACACAGGCACCCTAAAGTTTACGGCTGCTCTGTTTCCAAGAACCTCCGCTTTGGTACACCTTCAATATCCCAGGAAAGAGAAAAATGGATAAAGAAATGGTGGTACTTGGCACAATGGAATATCACTCAGCCATGAAATCAATGTCATAAGGCTAGTTAGCAGCATGATGAGTGGATTTAGGTACGATGATTCTAAGTGAAATAAGTCACACAGAAAAAGACACTTATCCTAAGATATCGCTTATAGAGGGAATGTCAAAATCGCTACACTTGAACTGAATTACAAAACAGAACAGAGGCACACCTTTAGAAGACACACTATGGCTGCTTAACGGGAAAGGTGAGGTGGGGTGATGCATAAAACAAGGGTTTGAAATTAGCTCAGACACCGCTCCATAAGCCAAATATGTAATAGACAAGGCCTACTCCCTGCTCAGTGAACTGGACTCAACACCCCCTAGTCACCGCACAGGAATATATCTGACTAGTATGAATCTGAAAACCTATGTATCGATATCTCTCTGCAAGTGAATCAAGAGGGTGTAAAGCGGCATAAACACAGCAGGGAAAAGCAGCCAAACCCCATTCTAAACATACATTACTTTAAAAAACCCACAAAGCAAAGACAGTGAAAGGGAGAGAAATTCTTACAAAATCCGTTCAGGGTCTCTGATGCAACCTGGATTGACCATATCTAGACCCACAGCTGGATGAGACATAAGGCTGGACACTCTTGGGGCTGAGAGGATTGGTGAGGTTGGGTGAGCAAATGCAGATACTTTAAAGTAATACCGCGGGGTACCCACCCCATGGGTCTCAAATCTCCAGGTACAAGGGAATCTTCCTACATCAAAACATGCATGGGAAACCCAGAAGATGGTATGCCGTGAGATCGGGAAAGGTTTCTAAAGCGCACCTCATTTCTCCTCTCCTTTTGCTCGGGTTCGCCATTCCAGCTGCTTGACTAAACATCTCTCTAGTTGGAGAATCAGCACCTTTAACCTCCTGTTTCGTCCAGGTTGCAATTTGTCCTGAGGATGAACGGGAAGACGGGGAAACAACGAGAGACTAGCCCTAGGTGTTGGGACAGGCACAGGTCACTCCATTTTCCCATCAGGAAGAAGAATGAACCACAGGCTCAGACTACCCCCCAGAACCAAAATAGGGCCTGAAGCAATCCTGCGCTTTTGCGGCCAGCTCCCAAAAAAGCGAGGAGACAAATGGAGCTCAGGGGCACTGCAATTCACAAACGTGCAGAGTTATAAATGAGAACTCTCGTCCACAAATATATTGAGGGAAGGTAACGAAGAGAATTTGAAAGCAAGGCAGATTTGCAGGAAACAGATTTCAGGAGGTAGATTCGACTCGCCGTTAAAGCACATGAAAAGCGGCAAAACGTTGACAATGATGCCCTTGGCCAAAAAGGGCGTATGCGTTTTTTCCTGAATATATTCAGGAAGAAACGCATACGCCCTTTTTGGCCAACCAAGCAAGCCAGAAGGGCAAATCTGCGCTACAAAGAAGTCTCGCTTGCCCTCGGTCAAAAGGGCCATGCTGAACAAAGTGTAAAAACCAGAAAAGCAGGACAGGCCATGGAGACATGGGAGCCTTGCTACGCTGATGGGCGGGATGTAAATTGCCAACAGGCACTCTGGAGAAGAGTACGGTGTGTCCTGAAACAAGTAATAAACACAGCATAGAGAGCATAGGGCACTTCCACTCATGGGCGTATAAATTGGGAAAACTAAAAATCAACAAGACACAGGCACCCTAAAGTTTACGGCTGCTCTGTTTCCAAGAACCTCCGCTTTGGTACACCTTCAATATCCCAGGAAAGAGAAAAATGGATAAAGAAATGGTGGTACTTGGCACAATGGAATATCACTCAGCCATGAAATCAATGTCATAAGGCTAGTTAGCAGCATGATGATTGGATTTAGGTACGTTGATTCTAAGTGAAATAAGTCACACAGAAAAAGACACTTATCCTAAGATATCGCTTATAGAGGGAATGTCAAAATCGCTACACTTGAACTGAATTACAAAACAGAACAGAGTCACACCTTTAGAAGACACACTATGGCTGCTTAACGGGAAAGGTGAGGTGGGGTGATGCATAAAACAAGGGTTTGAAATTAGCTCAGAGACCGCTCCATAAGCCAAATATGTAATAGACAAGGCCTACTCCCTGCTCAGTGAACTGGACTCAACACACCCTAGTCACCACACAAGAATATATCTGACTAGTAAGAATCTGAAAAGCTATGTTTCGATATCTCTCTGCAAGTGAATCAAGAGGGTGGAAAGCGGCATCAACACAGCAGGGAAAAGCAGCCAAGCCCGATTCTAAACATAAATTACTTTAAAAAACCCACAAAAGAAAGACAGTGAAAGAGAGAGAAATTCTTACAAAATCCGTTCAGGGTCTATGATGCAACCTGGATTGACCATATCTAGACCCACAGCTGGATGAGACAGAAGGCTGGACACTCTTGGGGCTGAGAGGATTGGTGAGGTTGGGTGAGCAAACGCAGATACTTTAAAGTAACACTGCGGGGAACACACCCCATGGGTCTCAAATCTCCAGGTACAAGGGCATCTTCCTACATCAAAACATGCATGGGAAACCCAGAAGATGGTATGCCATGAGATCGGGAAAGGTTTCTAAAACGCACCTCATTTCTCCTCTCATTGTGCTCGGGTTCACCATTCCAGCTGCTTGACTAACCATCTCCCTATTTGGAGAATCAGCACCTTTAACCTCCTGATTGTACAGGTTGCAATTTGTCCTGAGGATGAACGGGAAGACGCGGAACCAACGAGAGACGAGCCCTAGGTGTTGGGACAGGCATAGGTCACTCCATTTTCCCATCAGGAAGAAGAATGAACCACAGGCTCAGCCTGCCCCCCAGAACTAATATAGGGCCTGAAGCAATCCTGCGCTTTTGCGGCCAGCTCCCAAAAAAGCGAGGAGACAAATGGAGCTCAGGGGCACTGCAATTCACAAACGTGCAGAGTTATAAATGAGAACTCTCGTCCACAAATATATTGAGGGAAGGCAACGAAGAGGATTTGAAAGCAAGGCAGATTTGCAGGAAACAGATTTCAGGAGGTAGATTCGACTCGCCTTTAAAGCACATGAAAAGCGGCAAAACGTTGACAATGATGCCCTTGGCCAAAAAGGGCGTATGCGTTTTTTCCTGAATATATTCAGGAAAAAACGCATACGCCCTTTTTGGCCAACCAAGCAAGCCGGAAGGGCAAATCAGCGCTACAAAGAAGTCTCGCTTGCCCTCGGTCAAAAGGGCCATGCTGAACAAAGTGTAAAAACCAGAAAAGCAGGACAGGCTATGGAGACATGGGAGCCTTGCTACGCTGATGGGCGGGATGTAAATTGCCAACAGGCACTCTGGAGAAGAGTACGGTGTGTCCTGAAACAAGTAATAAACACAGCGTAGAGAGCATAGGGCACTTCCACTCATGGGCATATAAATTGGGAAAACTAAAAATCAACAAGACTCAGGCACCCTAAAGTTTACGGCTGCTCTGTTTCCAAGAACCTCCGCTTCGGTACACCTTCAATATCCCAGGAAAGAGAAAAATGGATAAAGAAATGGTGGTACTTGGCACAATGGAATATCACTCAGCCATGAAATCAATGTCATAAGGCTAGTTAGCAGCATGATGAGTGGATTTAGGTACGATGATTCTAAGTGAAATAAGTCACACAGAAAAAGACACTTATCCTAAGATATCGCTTATAGAGCGAATGTCAAAATCGCTATACTTGAACTGAATTACAAAACAGAACAGAGTCACACCTTTAGAAGACACACTATGGCTGCTTAACGGGAAAGGTGAGGTGGGGTGATGCATAAAACAAGGGTTTGAAATTAGCTCAGACACCGCTCCATAAGCCAAATATGTAATAGACAAGGCCTACTCCCTGCTCAGTGAACTGGACTCAACACCCCCTAGTCACCGCACAGGAATATATCTGACTAGTATGAATCTGAAAACCTATGTATCGATATCTCTCTGCAAGTGAATCAAGAGGGTGTAAAGCGGCATAAACACAGCAGGGAAAAGCAGCCAAACCCCATTCTAAACATACATTACTTTAAAAAACCCACAAAGCAAAGACAGTGAAAGAGAGAGAAATTCTTACAAAATCCGTTCAGGGTCTCTGATGCAACCTGGATTGACCATATCTAGACCCACAGCTGGATGAGACATAAGGCTGGACACTCTTGCGGCTGAGAGGATTGGTGAGGTTGGGTGAGCAAATGCAGATACTTTAAAGTAATACCGCGGGGTACCCACCCCATGGGTCTCAAATCTCCAGGTACAAGGGAATCTTCCTACATCAAAACATGCATGGGAAACCCAGAATATGGTATGCCGTGAGATCGGGAAAGGTTTCTAAAGCGCACCTCATTTCTCCTCTCCTTTTGCTCGGGTTCGCCATTCCAGCCGCTTGACTAACCATCTCTCTACTTGGAGAATCAGCACCTTTAACCTCCTGTTTCGTCCAGGTTGCAATTTGTCCTGAGGATGAACGGGAAGACGGGGAACCAACGAGAGACTAGCCCTAGGTGTTGGGACAGGCACAGGTCACTCCATTTTCCCATCAGGAAGAAGAATGAACCACAGGCTCAGCCTACCCCCGAGAACCAAAATAGGGCCTGAAGCAATCCTGCGCTTTTGCGGCCAGCTCCCAAAAAAGCGAGGAGACAAATGGAGCTCAGGGGCACTGCAATTCACAAACGTGCAGAGTTATAAATGAGAACTCTCGTCCACAAATATATTGAGGGAAGGCAACGAAGAGGATTTGAAAGCAAGGCAGATTTGCAGGAAACAGATTTCAGGAGGTAGATTCGACTCGCCGTTAAAGCACATGAAAAGCGGCAAAACGTTGACAATGATGCCCTTGGCCAAAAAGGGCTTATGCGTTTTTTCCTGAATATATTCAGGAAAAAACGCATAAGCCCTTTTTGGCCAACCAAGCAAGACGGAAGGGAAAATCAGCGCTACAAAGAAGTCTCGCTTGCCCTCGGTCAAAAGGGCCATGCTGAACAAAGTGTAAAAACCAGAAAAGCAGGACAGGCCATGGAGACATGGGAGCCTTGCTACGCTGATGGGCGGGATGTAAATTGCCAACAGGCACTCTGGAGAAGAGTACGGTGTGTCCTGAAACAAGTAATAAACACAGCGTAGGGAGCATAGGGCACTTCCACTCATGGGCGTATAAATTGGGAAAACTAAAAATCAACAAGACACAGGCACCCTAAAGTTTACGGCTGCTCTGTTTCCAAGAACCTCCGCTTCGGTACACCTTCCATATACCAGGAAAGAGAAAAATGGATAAAGAAATGGTAGTACTTGGTACAATGGAATATCACTCAGCCATGAAATCAATGTCATAAGGCTAGTTAGCAGCATGATGAGTGGATTTAGGTACGTTGATTCTAAGTGAAATAAGTCACACAGAAAAAGACACTTATCCTAAGATATCGCTTATAGAGGGAATGTCAAAATCGCTACACTTGAACTGAATTACAAAACAGAACAGAGGCACACCTTTAGAAGACACACTATGGCTGCTTAACGGGAAAGGTGAGGTGGGGTGATGCATAAAACACGGGTTTGAAATTAGCTCAGACACCGCTCCATAAGCCAAATATGTAATAGACAAGGCCTACTCCCTGCTCAGTGAACTGGACTCAACACCCCCTAGTCACCGCACAGGAATATATCTGACTAGTATGAATCTGAAAACCTATGTATCGATATCTCTCTGCAAGTGAATCAAGAGGGTGTAAAGCGGCATCAACACAGCAGGGAAAAGCAGCCAAACCCCATTCTAAACATACATTACTTTAAAAAACCCACAAAGCACAGACAGTGAAAGGGAGAGAAATTCTTACAAAATCCGTTCAGGGTCTCTGATGCAACCTGGATTGACCATATCTAGACCCACAGCTGGATGAGACATAAGGCTGGACACTCTTGGGGCTGAGAGGATTGGTGAGGTTGGGTGAGCAAATGCAGATACTTTAAAGTAATACCGCGGGGTACCCACCCCATGGGTCTCAAATCTCCAGGTACAAGGGAATCTTCCTACATCAAAACATGCATGGGAAACCCAGAAGATGGTATGCCGTGAGATCGGGAAAGGTTTCTAAAGCGCACCTCATTTCTCCTCTCCTTTTGCTCGGGTTCGCCATTCCAGCTGCTTGACTAAACATCTCTCTAGTTGGAGAATCAGCACCTTTAACCTCCTGTTTCGTCCAGGTTGCAATTTGTCCTGAGGATGAACGGGAAGACGGGGAAACAACGAGAGACTAGCCCTAGGTGTTGGGACAGGCACAGGTCACTCCATTTTCCCATCAGGAAGAAGAATGAACCACAGGCTCAGACTACCCCCCAGAACCAAAATAGGGCCTGAAGCAATCCTGCGCTTTTGCGGCCAGCTCCCAAAAAAGCGAGGAGACAAATGGAGCTCAGGGGCACTGCAATTCACAAACGTGCAGAGTTATAAATGAGAACTCTCGTCCACAAATATATTGAGGGAAGGCAACGAAGAGGATTTGAAAGCAAGGCAGATTTGCAGGAAACAGATTTTAGGAGGTAGATTCGACTCGCCTTTAAAGCACATGAAAAGCGGCAAAACGTTGACAATGATGCCCTTGGCCAAAAAGGGCGTATGCGTTTTTTCCTGAATATATTCAGGAAAAAACGCATACGCCCTTTTTGGCCAACCAAGCAAGCCGGAAGGGCAAATCAGCGCTACAAAGAAGTCTCGCTTGCCCTCGGTCAAAAGGGCCATGCTGAACAAAGTGTAAAAACCAGAAAAGCAGGACAGGCTATGGAGACATGGGAGCCTTGCTACGCTGATGGGCGGGATGTAAATTGCCAACAGGCACTCTGGAGAAGAGTACGGTGTGTCCTGAAACAAGTAATAAACACAGCGTTGAGAGCTTAGGGCACTTCCACTCATGGGCGTATAAATTGGGAAAACTAAAAATCAACAAGACACAGGCACCCCAAACTTTACGGCTGCTCTGTTTCCAAGAACCTCCGCTTCGGTACACCTTCAATATCCCAGGAAAGAGAAAAATGGATAAAGAAATGGTGGTACTTGGCACAATGCAATATCACTCAGCCATGAAATCAATGTCATAAGGCTAGTTAGCAGCATGATGAGTGGATTTAGGTACGATGATTCTAAGTGAAATAAGTGACACAGAAAAAGACACTTATCCTAAGATATCGCTTATAGAGGGAATGTCAAAATCGCTACACTTGAACTGAATTACAAAACAGAACAGAGTCACACCTTTAGAAGACACACTATGGCTGCTTAACGGGAAAGGTGAGGTGGGGTGATGCATAAAACAAGGGTTTGAAATTAGCTCAGACACCGCTCCATAAGCCAAATATGTAATAGACAAGGCCTACTCCCTGCTCAGTGAACTGGACTCAACACACCCTAGTCACCACACAAGAATATATCTGACTAGTAAGAATCTGAAAACCTATGTATCGATATCTCTCTGCAAGTTAATCAAGAGGGTGTAAAGCGGCATCAACACAGCAGGGAAAAGCAGCCAAGCCCGATTCTAAACATAAATTACTTTAAAAAACCCACAAAACAAAGACAGTGAAAGAGAGAGAAATTCTTACAAAATCCGTTCAGGGTCTATGATGCAACCTGGATTGACCATATCTAGACCCACAGCTGGATGAGACATAAGGCTGGACACTCTTGGGGCTGAGAGGATTGGTGAGGTTGGGTGAGCAAACGCAGATACTTTAAAGTAACACTGCGGGGAACACACCCCATGGGTCTCAAATCTCCAGGTACAAGGGCATCTTCCTACATCAAAACATGCATGGGAAACCCAGAAGATGGTATGCCATGAGATCGGGAAAGGTTTCTTAAACGCACCTCATTTCTCCTCTCATTGTGCTCGGGTTCACCATTCCAGCTGCTTGACTAACAATCTCCCTATTTGGAGAATCAGCACCTTTAACCTCCTGATTGTACAGGTTGCAATTTGTCCTGAGGATGAACGGGAAGACGCGGAACCAACGAGAGACGAGCCCTAGGTGTTAGGACAGGCATAGGTCACTCCATTTTCCCATCAGGAAGAAGAATGAACCACAGGCTCAGCCTGCCCCCCAGAACTAAAATAGGGCCTGAAGCAATCCTGCGCTTTTGCGGCCAGCTGCCAAAAAAGCGAGGAGACAAATGGAGCTCAGGGGCACTGCAATTCACAAACGTGCAGAGTTATAAATGAGAACTCTCGTCCACAAATATATTGAGGGAAGGCAACGAAGAGGATTTGAAAGCAAGGCAGATTTGCAGGAAACAGATTTCAGGAGGTAGATTCGACTCGCCTTTAAAGCATATGAAAAGCGGCAAAACGTTGACAATGATGCCCTTGGCCAAAAAGGGCATATGCGTTTTTTCCTGAATATATTCAGGAAGAAACGCATACGCCCTTTTTGGCCAACCAAGCAAGCCGGAAGGGCAAATCAGCACTACAAAGAAGTCTCCCTTGCCCTCGGTCAAAAGGGCCATGCTGAACAAATTGTAAAATCCAGAAAAGCAGGACAGGCCATGGAGACATGGGAGCCTTGCTACGCTGATGGGCGGGATGTAAATTGCCAACAGGCACTCTGGAGAAGAGTACGGTGTGTCCTGAAACAAGTAATAAACACAGCGTAGAGAGCATAGGGCACTTCCACTCATGGGCATATAAATTGGGAAAACTAAAAATCAACAAGACACAGGCACCCTAAAGTTTACGGCTGCTCTGTTTCCAAGAACCTCCGCTTTGGTACACCTTCAATATCCCAGGAAAGAGAAAAATGGATAAAGAAATGGTGGTACTTGGCACAATGGAATATCACTCAGCCATGAAATCAATGTCATAAGGCTAGTTAGCAGCATGATGAGTGGATTTAGGTACGATGATTCTAAGTGAAATAAGTCACACAGAAAAAGACACTTATCCTAAAATATCGCTTATAGAGGGAATGTCAAAATCGCTACACTTGAACTGAATTACAAAACAGAACAGAGTCACACCTTTAGAAGACACACTATGGCTGCTTAACGGGAAAGGTGAGGTGGGGTGATGCATAAAACAAGGGTTTGAAATTAGCTCAGACACCGCTCCATAAGCCAAATATGTAATAGACAAGGCCTACTCCCTGCTCAGTGAACTGGACTCAACACCCCCTAGTCACCGCACAGGAATATATCTGACTAGTATGAATCTGAAAACCTATGTATCGATATCTCTCTGCAAGTGAATCAAGAGGGTGTAAAGCGGCATAAACACAGCAGGGAAAAGCAGCCAAACCCCATTCTAAACATACATTACTTTAAGAAACCCACAAAGCAAAGTCAGTGAAAGGGAGAGAAATTCTTACAAAATCCGTTCAGGGTCTCTGATGCAACCTAGATTGACCATATCTAGACCCACAGCTGGATGAGACATAAGGCTGGACACTCTTGGGGCTGAGAGGATTGGTGAGGTTGGGTGAGCAAATGCAGATACTTTAAAGTAATACCGCGGGGTACCCACCCCATGGGTCTCAAATCTCAAGGTACAAGGGAATCTTCCTACATCAAAACAGGCATGGGAAACCCAGAAGATTGTGTGCCGTGAGATCGGGAAAGGTTTCTAAAGCGCACCTCATTTCTCCTCTCCTTGTGCTCGGGTTCGCCATTCCAGCCGCTTGACTAACCATCTCCCTACTTGGAGAATCAGCACCTTTAACCTCCTGTTTCGTCCAGGTTGCAATTTGTCCTGAGGATGAACGGGAAGACGGGGAACCAACGAGAGACTAGCCCTAGGTGTTGGGACAGGCACAGGTCACTCCATTTTCCCATCAGGAAGAAGAATGAACCACAGGCTCAGCCTGCCCCCCAGAACCAAAATAGGGCCTGAAGCAATCCTGCGCTTTTGCGGCCAGCTCCCAAAAAAGCGAGGAGACAATGGAGCTCAGGGGCACTGCAATTCACAAACGTGCAGAGTTATAAATGAGAACTCTCGTCCACAAATATATTGAGGGAATGCAACGAAGAGGATTTGAAAGCAAGGCAGATTTGCAGGAAACAGATTTCAGGAGGTAGATTCGACTCGCCTTTAAAGCACATGAAAAGCGGCAAAAGGTTGACAATGATTCCCTTGGCCAAAAAGGGCGTATGCGTTTTTTCCTGAATATATTCAGGAAAAAACGCATACGCCCTTTTTGGCCAACCAAGCAAGCCGGAAGGGCAAATCAGCGCTACAAAGAAGTCTCGCTTGCCCTCGGTCAAAAGGGCCATGCTGAACAAAGTGTAAAAACCAGAAAAGCAGGACAGGCCATGGAGACATGGGAGCCTTGCTACGCTGATGGGTGGGATGTAAATTGCCAACAGGCACTCTGGAGAAGAGTACGGTGTGTCCTGAAACAAGTAATAAACACAGCGTTGAGAGCATAGGGCACTTCCACTCATGGGCGTATAAATTGGGAAAACTAAAAATCAACAAGACACAGGCACCCCAAACTTTACGGCTGCTCTGTTGCCAAGAACCTCCGCTTCGGTACACCTTCAATATCCCAGGAAAGAGAAAAATGGATAAAGAAATGCTGGTACTTGGCACAATGCAATATCACTCAGCCATGAAATCAATGTCATAAGGCTAGTTAGCAGCATGATGAGTGGATTTAGGTCCGATGATTCTAAGTGAAATAAGTCACACAGAAAAAGGCACTTATCCTAAGATATCGCTTATAGAGGTAATGTCAAAATCGCTACACTTGAACTGAATTACAAAACAGAACAGAGGCACACCTTTAGAAGACACACTATGGCTGCTTAACCGGAAAGGTGAGGTGGGGTGATGCATAAAACAAGGGTTTGAAATTAGCTCAGAGACCGCTCCATAAGCCAAATATGTAATAGACAAGGCCTACTCCCTGCTCAGTGAACTGGACTCAACACACCCTAGTCACCACACAAGAATATATCTGACTAGTAAGAATCTGAAAACCTATGTATCCATATCTCTCTGCAAGTGAATCAAGAGGGTGTAAAGCGGCATCAACACAGCAGGGAAAAGCAGCCAAGCCCGATTCTAAACATAAATTACTTTAAAAAACCCACAAAACAAAGACAGTGAAAGAGAGAGAAATTCTTACAAAATCCGTTCAGGGTCTCTGATGCAACCTGGATTGACCATATCTAGACCCACAGCTGGATGAGACATAAGGCTGGACACTCTTGGGGCTGAGAGGATTGGTGAGGTTGGGTGAGCAAATGCAGATACTTTAAAGTAATACCGCGGGGTACCCACCCCATGGGTCTCAAATCTCCAGGTACAAGGGAATCTTCCTACATCAAAACATGCATGGGAAACCCAGAAGATGGTATGCCATGAGATCGGGAAAGGTTTCTAAAACGCACCTCATTTCTCCTCTCCTTGTGCTCGGGTTCGCCATTCCAGCCGCTTGACTAACCATCCCCCTACTTGGAGAATCAGCACCTTTAACCTCCTGTTTCGTCCAGGTTGCAATTTGTCCTGAGGATGAACGGGAAGACGGGGAACCAACGAGAGACTAGCCCTAGGTGTTGGGACAGGCACAGGTCACTCCATTTTCCCATCAGGAAGAAGAATGAACCACAGGCTCAGCCTGCCCCCCAGAACCAAAATAGGGCCTGAAGCAATCCTGCGCTTTTGCGGCCAGCTCCCAAAAAAGCGAGGAGACAAATGGAGCTCAGGGGCACTGCAATTCACAAACGTGCAGAGTTATAAATGAGAACTCTCGTCCACAAATATATTGAGGGAAGGCAACAAAGAGGATTTGAAAGCAAGGCAGATTTGAAGGAAACAGATTTCAGGAGGTAGATTCGACTCGCCTTTAAAGCACATGAAAAGCGGCAAAAGGTTGACAATGATGCCCTTGGCCAAAAAGGGCGTATGCGTTTTTTCCTGAATATATTCAGGAAAAAACGCATACGCCCTTTTTGGCCAACCAAGCAAGCCGGAAGGGCAAATCAGCGCTACAAAGAAGTCTCGCTTGCCCTCGGTCAAAAGGGCCATGCTGAACAAAGTGTAAAAACCAGAAAAGCAGGACAGGCCATGGAGACATGGGAGCCTTGCTACGCTAATGGGCGGGATGTAAATTGCCAACAGGCACTCTGGAGATGAGTACGGTGTGTCCTGAAACAAGTAATAAACACAGCGTTGAGAGCATATGGCACTTCCACTCATGAGCGTATAAATTGGGAAAACTAAAAATCAAGAAGACACAGGCACCCCAAACTTTACGGCTGCTCTGTTGCCAAGAACCTCCGCTTCGGTACATCTTCAATATCCCAGGAAAGAGAAAAATGGATAAAGAAATGGTGGTACTTGGCAAAATGCAATATCACTCAGCCATGAAATCAATGTCATAAGGCTAGTTAGCAGCATGATGAGTGGATTTAGGTACGATGATTCTAAGTGAAATAAGTCACACAGAAAAAGGCACTTATCCTAAGATATCGCTTATAGAGGGAATGTCAAAATCGCTACACTTGAACTGAATTACAAAACAGAACAGAGGCACACCTTTAGAAGACACACTATGGCTGCTTAACCGGAAAGGTGAGGTGGGGTGATGCATAAAACAAGGGTTTGAAATTAGCTCAGAGACCGCTCCATAAGCCAAATATGTAATAGACAAGGCCTACTCCCTGCTCAGTGAACTGGACTCAACAAACCCTAGTCACCACACAAGAATATATCTGACTAGTAAGAATCTGAAAACCTATGTATCGATATCTCTCTGCAAGTTAATCAAGAGGGTGTAAAGCGGCATCAAAACAGCAGGGAAAAGCAGCCAAGCCCGATTCTAAACATACATTACTTTAAAAAACCCACAAAACAAAGACAGTGAAAGAGAGAGAAATTCTTACAAAATCCGTTCAGGGTCTATGATGCAACCTGGATTGACCATATCTAGACCCACAGCTGGATGAGACAGAAGGCTGGACACTCTTGGGGCTGAGAGGATTGGTGAGGTTGGGTGAGCAAACGCAGATACTTTAAAGTAACACTGCGGGGAACACACCCCATGGGTCGCAAATCTCCAGGTACAAGGGCATCTTCCTACATCAAAACATGCATGGGAAACCCAGAAGATGGTATGCCATGAGATCGGGAAAGTTTTCTAAAACGAACCTCATTTCTCCTCTCCTTGTGCTCGGGTTCGCCATTCCAGTCGCTTGACTAACCATCTCCCTACTTGGAGAATCAGCACCTTTAACCTCCTGTTTCGTCCAGGTTGCAATTTGTCCTGAGGATGAACGGGAAGACGGGGAACCAACGAGAGACTAGCCCTAGGTGTTGGGACAGGCACAGGTCACTCCATTTTCCCATCAGGAAGAAGAATGAACCACAGGCTCAGCCTGCACCCCAGAACCAAAATAGGGCCTGAAGCAATCCTGGGCTTTTGCGGCCAGCTCCCAAAAAAGCGAGGAGACAAATGGAGCTCAGGGGCACTGCAATTCACAAACGTGCAGAGTTATAAATGAGAACTCTCGTCCACAAATATATTGAGGGAAGGCAACGAAGAGGATTTGAAAGCAAGGCAGATTTGCAGGAAACAGATTTCAGGAGGTAGATTCGACTCGGCTTTAAAGCAAATGAAAAGCGGCAAAACGTTGACAATGATGCCCTTGGCCAAAAAGGGCGTATGCGTTTTTTCCTGAATATATTCAGGAAAAAACGCATACGCCCTTTTTGGCCAACCAAGCAAGCCGGAAGTGCAAATCAACGCTACAAAGAAGTCTCGCTTGCCCTCGGTCAAAAGGGCCATGCTGAACAAAGTGTAAAAACCAGAAAAGCAGGACAGGCCATGGAGACATGGGAGCCTTGCTACGCTGATGGGTGGGATGTAAATTGCCAACAGGCACTCTGGAGAAGAGTACGGTGTGTCCTGAAACAAGTAATAAACACAGCGTTGAGAGCATAGGGCACTTCCACTCATGGGCGTATAAATTGGGAAAACTAAAAATCAACAAGACACAGGCACCCCAAACTTTACGGCTGCTCTGTTGCCAAGAACCTCCGCTTCGGTACACCTTCAATATCCCAGGAAAGAGAAAAATGGATAAAGAAATGCTGGTACTTGGCACAATGCAATATCACTCAGCCATGAAATCAATGTCATAAGGCTAGTTAGCAGCATGATGAGTGGATTTAGGTCCGATGATTCTAAGTGAAATAAGTCACACAGAAAAAGGCACTTATCCTAAGATATCGCTTATAGAGGTAATGTCAAAATCGCTACACTTGAACTGAATTACAAAACAGAACAGAGGCACACCTTTAGAAGACACACTATGGCTGCTTAACCGGAAAGGTGAGGTGGGGTGATGCATAAAACAAGGGTTTGAAATTAGCTCAGAGACCGCTCCATAAGCCAAATATGTAATAGACAAGGCCTACTCCCTGCTCAGTGAACTGGACTCAACACACCCTAGTCACCACACAAGAATATATCTGACTAGTAAGAATCTGAAAACCTATGTATCCATATCTCTCTGCAAGTGAATCAAGAGGGTGTAAAGCGGCATCAACACAGCAGGGAAAAGCAGCCAAGCCCGATTCTAAACATACATTACTTTAAAAAACCCACAAAACAAAGACAGTGAAAGAGAGAGAAATTCTTACAAAATCCGTTCAGGGTCTATGATGCAACCTGGATTGACCATATCTACACCCACAGCTGAATGAGACATAAGGCTGGACACTCTTGGGGCTGAGAGGATTGGTGAGGTTGGGTGAGCAAACACAGATACTTTAAGGTAACACTGCGGGGAACACACCCCATAGGTCTCAAATCTCCAGGTACAAGGGCATCTTCCTACATCAAAACATGCATGGGAAACCCAGAAGATGGTATGCCATGAGATCGGGAAAGGTTTCTAAAATGCACCTCATTTCTCCTCTCCTTGTGCTCGGGTTCACCATTCCAGCTGCTTGACTAACCATCTCCCTACTTGGAGAATCAGCACCTTTAACCTCCTGATTGTACAGGTTGCAATTTGTCCTGAGGATGAACGGGAAGACGGGGAACCAACGAGAGACGAGCCCTAGGTGTTGGGACAGGCATAGGTCACTCCATTTTCCCATCAGGAAGAAGAATGAACCACAGGCTCAGCCTGCCCTCCAGAACCAAAATAGGGCCTGAAGCAATCCTGCGCTTTTGCGGCCATCTCCCAAAAAAGCGAGGAGCCAAATGGAGCTCAGGGGCACTGCAATTCACAAACGTACAGAGTTATAAATGAGAACTCTCGTCCACAAATATATTGAGGGAAGGCAACGAAGAGGATTTGAAAGCAAGGCAGATTTGCAGGAAACAGATTTCAGGAGGTAAATTCGACTCGCCATTAAAGCACATGAAAAGCGGCAAAACGTTGACAATGATGCCCTTGGCCAAAAGGGGCGTATGCGTTTTTTCCTGAATATATTCAGGAAAAAACGCATACGCCCCTTTTGGCCAACCAAGCAAGCCGGAAGGGCAAATCAGCGCTACAAAGAAGTCTCGCTTGCCCTCGGTCAAAAGGGCCATGCTGAACAAAGTGTAAAAACCAGAAAAGCAGGACAGGCCATGGAGACATGGGAGCCTTGCTACGCTGATGGGCGGGATGTAAATTGCCAACAGGCACTCTGGAGATGAGTACGGTGTGTCCTGAAACAAGTAATAAACACAGCGTTGAGAGCATAGGGCACTTCCACTCATGGGCGTATAAATTGGGAAAACTAAAAATCAACAAGACACAGGCACCCCAAACTTTACGGCTGCTCTGTTGCCAAGAACCTCCGCTTCGGTACACCTTCAATATCCCAGGAAAGAGAAAAATGGATAAAGAAATGCTGATACATGGCACAATGGAATATCACTCAGCCATGAAATCAATGTCATAAGGCTAGTTAGCAGCATGATGAGTGGATTTAGGTACGATGATTCTAAGTGAAATAAGTCACACAGAAAAAGGCACTTATCCTAAGATATCGCTTATAGAGGGAATGTCAAAATCGCTACACTTGAACTGAATTACAAAACAGAACAGAGGAACACCTTTAGAAGACACACTATGGCTGCTTAACCGGAAAGGTGAGGTGGGGTGATGCATAAAACAAGGGTTTGAAATTAGCTCAGACACCGCTCCATAAGCCAAATATGTAATAGACAAGGCCTACTCCCTGCTCAGTGAATTGGACTCAACACCCCCTAGTCACCGCACAAGAATATATCTGACTAGTATGAATCTGAAAACCTATGTATTGATATCTCTCTGCAAGTGAATCAAGAGGGTGTAAAGCGGCATAAACACAGCAGGGAATAGCAGCCAAACCCCATTCTAAACATAAATTACTTTAAAAAAGCCACAAAGCAGAGACAGTGAAAGAGAGAGAAATTCTTACAAAATCCGTTCAGGGTCTCTGATGCAACCTGGATTGACCATATCTAGACCCACAGCTGGATGAGACATAAGGCTGGACACTCTTGGGGCTGAGAGGATTGGTGAGGTTGGGTGAGCAAATGCAGATACTTTAAAGTAATACCGCGGGGTACCCACCCCATGGGTCTCAAATCTCCAGGTACCAGGGAATCTTCCTACATCAAAACATGCATGGGAAACCCAGAAGATGGTATGCCATGAGATCGGGAAAGGTTTCTAAAACGCACCTCATTTCTCCTCTCCTTGTGCTCGGGTTCGCCATTCCAGCTGCTTGACTAACCATCTCCCTACTTGGAGAATCAGCACCTTTAACCTCCTGTTTCGTCCAGGTTGCAATTTGTCCTGAGGATGAACAGGAAGACGGGGAAACAACGAAAGACTAGCCCTAGGTGTTGGGACAGGCACAGGTCACTCCATTTTCCCATCAGGAAGAAGAATGAACCACAGGCTCAGCCTGCCCCCCAGAACAAAAATAGGGCCTGAAGCAATCCTGCGCTTTTGCGGCCAGCTCCCAAAAATCGAGGAGACAAATGGAGCTCAGGGGCACTGCAATTCACAAACGTGCAGAGTTATAAATGAGAACTCTCGTCCACAAATATATTGAGGGAAGGCAACGAAGAGGATTTGAAAGCAAGGCAGATTTGCAGGAAACAGATTTCAGGAGGTAGATTCGACTCGCCTTTAAAGCACATGAAAAGCGGCAAAACGTTGACAATGATGCCCTTGGCCAAAGAGGGCGTATGCGTTTTTTCCTGAATATATTCAGGAAAAAACGCATACGCCCTCTTTGGCCAACCAAGCAAGCCGGAAGTGCAAATCAACGCTACAAAGAAGTCTCGCTTGCCCTCGGTCAAAAGGGCCATGCTGAACAAAGTGTAAAAACCAGAAAAGCAGGACAGGCCATGGAGACATGGGAGCCTTAGTACGCTGATGGGCGGGATGTAAATTGCCAACAGGCACTCTGGAGAAGAGTACGGTGTGTCCTGAAACAAGTAATAAACACAGCGTAGAGAGCATAGGGCACTTCCACTCATGGGCGTATAAATTGGGAAAACTAAAAATCAACAAGACACAGGCACCTTAAAGTTTACGGCTGCTCTGTTTCCAAGAACCTCCGCTTCGGTACACCTTCAATATCCCAGGAAAGAGAAAAATGGATAAAGAAATGGTGGTACTTGGCACAATGGAATATCACTCAGCCATGAAATCAATGTCATAAGGCTAGTTAGCAGCATGATGAGTGGATTTAGGTACGATGATTCTAAGTGAAATAAGTCACACAGAAAAAGACACTTATCCTAAGATATCGCTTAGAGAGGGAATGTCAAAATCGCTACACTTGAACTGAATTACATAACAGAACAGAGTCACACCTTTAGAAGACACACTATGGCTGCTTAACGGGAAAGGTGAGGTGGGGTGATGCATAAAACAAGGGTTTCAAATTAGCTCAGAGACCGCTCCATAAGCCAAATATGTAATAGACAAGGCCTACTCCCTGCTCAGTGAACTGGACTCAACACCCCCTAGTCACCACACAAGAATATATCTGACTAGTAAGAATCTGAAAACCTATGTATCGAAATCTCTCTGCAAGTGAATCAAGAGGGTGTAAAACGGCATCAACACAGCAGGGAAAAGCAGCCAAGCCCGATTCTAAACATAAATTACTTTAAAAAACCCACAAAACAAAGACAGTGAAAGAGAGAGAAATTCTTACAAAATCCGTTCAGGGTCTATGATGCAACCTGGATTGACCATATCTAGACCCACAGCTGGATGAGACAGAAGGCTGGACACTCTTGGGGCTGAGAGGATTGGTGAGGTTGGGTGAGCAAACGCAGATACTTTAAAGTAACACTGCGGGGAACACACCCCATGGGTCTCAAATCTCCAGGAACAAGGGCATCTTCCTACATCAAAACATGCATGGGAAACCCAGAAGATGGTATGCCATGAGATCGGGAAAGGTTTCTAAAATGCACCTCATTTCTCCTCTCCTTGTGCTCGGGTTCACCATTCCAGCTGCTTGACTAACCATCTCCCTACTTGGAGAATCAGCACCTTTAACCTCCTGATTGTACAGGTTGCAATTTGTCCTGAGGATGAACGTGAAGACGGGGAACCAACGAGAGACGAGCCCTAGGTGTTGGGACAGGCATAGGTCACTCCATTTTCCCATCAGGAAGAAGAATGAACCACAGGCTCAGCCTGCCCCCCAGAACCAAAATAGGGCCTGAAGCAATCCTGCGCTTTTGCGGCCAGCTCCCAAAAAAGCGAGGAGACAAATGGAGCTCAGGGGCACTGCAATTCACAAACGTGCAGAGTTATAAATGAGAACTCTCGTCCACAAATATATTGAGGGAAGGCAACGAAGAGGATTTGAAAGCAAGGCAGATTTGCAGGAAACAGATTTCAGGAGGTAGATTCGACTCGCCTTTAAAGCACATGAAAAGCGGCAAAACGTTGACAATGATGCCCTTGGCCAAAAAGGGCGTATGCGTTTTTTCCTGAATATATTCAGGAAAAAACGCATACGCCCTTTTTGGTCAACCAAGCAAGCCGGGAGGGCAAATCAGCGCTACAAAGAAGTCTCGCTTGCCCTCGGTCAAAAGGGCCATGCTGAACAAAGTGTAAAAACCAGAAAAGCAGGACAGGCCATGGAGACATGGGAGCCTTGCTACGCTGATGGGCGGGATGTAAATTGCCAACAGGCACTCTGGAGATGAGTACGGTGTGTCCTGAAACAAGTAATAAACACAGCGTTGAGAGCATAGGGCACTTCCACTCATGGGCGTATAAATTGGGAAAACTAAAAATCAACAAGACACAGGCACCCCAAACTTTACGGCTGCTCTGTTTCCAAGAACCTCCGCTTCGGTACACCTTCAATATCCCAGGAAAGAGAAAAATGGATAAAGAAATGGTGGTACTTGGCACAATGGAATATCACTCAGCCATGAAATCAATGTCATAAGGCTAGTTAGCAGCATGATGAGTGGATTTAGGTACGATGATTCTAAGTGAAATAAGTCACACAGAAAAAGGCACTTATCCTAAGATATCGCTTATAGAGGGAATGTCAAAATCGCTACACTTGAACTGAATTACAAAACAGAACAGAGGCACACCTTTAGAAGACACACTATGGCTGCTTAACCGGAAAGGTGAGGTGGGGTGATGCATAAAACAAGGGTTTGAAATTAGCTCAGACACCGCTCCATAAGCCAAATATGTAATAGACAAGGCCTACTCCCTGCTCAGTGAACTGGACTCAACACCCCCTAGTCACCGCACAAGAATATATCGGACTAGTATGAATCTGAAAACCTATGTATTGATATCTCTCTGCAAGTGAATCAAGAGGGTGTAAAGCGGCATAAACACAGCAGGGAATAGCAGCCAAACCCCATTCTAAACATACATTACTTTGAAAAACCCACAAAGCAAAGACAGTGAAAGAGAGAGAAATTCTTACAAAATCCGTTCAGGGTCTCTGATGCAACCTGGATTGACCATATCTAGACCCACAGCTGGATGAGACATAAGGCTGGACACTCTTGGGGCTGAGAGTATTGGTGAGGTTGGGTGAGCAAATGCAGATACTTTAAAGTAATACCGCGGGGTACCCACCCCATGGGTCTCAAATCTCCAGGTACAAGGGAATCTTCCTACATCAAAACATGCATGGGAAACCCAGAAGATGGTATGCCATGAGATCGGGAAAGGTTTCTAAAACACACCTCATTTCTCCTCTCCTTGTGCTCGGGTTCGCCATTCCAGCTGCTTGACTAACCATCTCCCTACTTGGAGAATCAGCACCTTTAACCTCCTGATTGTACAGGTTGCAATTTGTCCTGAGGATGAACGTGAAGACGGGGAACCAACGAGAGACGAGCCCTAGGTGTTGGGACAGGCATAGGTCACTCCATTTTCCCATCAGGAAGAAGAATGAACCACAGGCTCAGCCTGCCCCCCAGAACCAAAATAGGGCCTGAAGCAATCCTGCGCTTTTGCGGCCAGCTCCCAAAAATGCGAGGAGACAAATGGAGCTCAGGGGCACTGCAATTCACAAACATGCAGAGTTATAAATGAGAACTCTCGTCCACAAATATATTGAAGGAAGGCAACGAAGAGGATTTGAAAGCAAGGCAGATTTGCAGGAAACAGATTTCAGGAGGTAGATTCGACTCGCCTTTAAAGCACATGAAAAGCGGCAAAACGTTGACAATGATGCCCTTGGCCAAAAAGGGCGTATGCGTTTTTTCCTAAATATATTCAGGAAAAAACGCATACGCCCTTTTTGGCCAACCAAGCAAGCCGGAAGGGCAAATCAGCGCTACAAAGAAGTCTCGCTTGCCCTCGGTCAAAAGGGCCATGCGGAACAAATTGTAAAAACCAGAAAAGCAGGACAGGCCATGGAGACATGGGAGCCTTGCTCCTCTGATGGGCGGGATGTAAATTGCCAACAGGCACTCTGGAGAAGAGTACGGTGTGTCCTGAAACAAGTAATAAACACAGCGTAGAGAGCATAGGGCACTTCCACTCATGGGCGTATAAATTGGGAAAACTAAAAATCAACAAGACACAGGCACCCCAAACTTTACGGCTGCTCTGTTTCCAAGAACCTCCGCTTCGGTACACCTTCAATATCCCAGGAAAGAGAAAAATGGATAAAGAAATGGTGGTACTTGGCACAATGGAATACCACTCAGCCATGAAATCAATGTCATAAGGCTAGATAGCAGCATGATGAGTGGATTTAGGTACGATGATTCTAAGTGAAATAAGTCACACAGAAAAAGGCACTTATCCTAAGTTATCGCTTATAGAGGGAATGTCAAAATTGCTACACTTGAACTGAATTACAAAACAGAACAGAGGCACACCTTTAGAAGACACACTATGGCTGCTTAACCGGAAAGGTGAGGTGGGGTGATGCATAAAACAAGGGTTTGAAATTAGCTCAGACACCGCTCCATAAGCCAAATATGTAATAGACAAGGCCTACTCCCTGCTCAGTGAACTGGACTCAACACCCCCTAGTCACCGCACAAGAATATATCGGACTAGTATGAATCTGAAAACCTATGTATTGATATCTCTCTGCAAGTGAATCAAGAGGGTGTAAAGCGGCATAAACACAGCAGGGAATAGCAGCCAAACCCCATTCTAAACATACATTACTTTGAAAAACCCACAAAGCAAAGACAGTGAAAGAGAGAGAAATTCTTACAAAATCCGTTCAGGGTCTCTGATGCAACCTGGATTGACCATATCTAGACCCACAGCTGGATGAGACATAAGGCTGGACACTCTTGGGGCTGAGAGGATTGGTGAGGTTGGGTGAGCAAATGCAGATACTTTAAAGTAATACCGCGGGGTAACCACCCCATGGGTCTCAAATCTCCAGGTACAAGGGAATCTTCCTACATCAAAACATGCATGGGAAACCCAGAAGATGGTATGCCATGAGATCGGGAAAGGTTTCTAAAACGCACCTCATTTCTCCTCTCCTTGTGCTCGGGTTCGCCATTCCAGCTGCTTGACTAACCATCTCCCTACTTGGAGAATCAGCACCTTTAACCTCCTGTTTCGTCCAGGTTGCAATTTGTCCTGAGGATGAACGGGAAGACGGGGAACCAACGAAAGACTAGCCCTAGGTGTTGGGACAGGCACAGGTCACTCCATTTTCCCATCAGGAAGAAGAATGAACCACAGGCTCAGCCTACCCCCCAGATCCAAAATAGGGCCTGAAGCAATCCTGCGCTTTTGCGGCCAGCTCCCAAAAAAGCGAGGAGACAAATGGAGCTCAGGGGCACTGCAATTCACAAACGTGCAGAGTTATAAATGAGAACTCTCGTCCACAAATATATTGAGGGAAGGCAACGAAGAGGATTTGAAAGCAAGGCAGATTTGCAGGAAACAGATTTCAGGAGGTAGATTCGACTCGCCTTTAAAGCACATGAAAAGCGGCAAAACGTTGACAATGATGCCCTTGGTCAAAAAGGGCGTATGCGTTTTTTCCTGAATATATTCAGGAAAAAACGCATACGCCCTTTTTGGCCACCAAGCAAGCCGGAAGTGCAAATCAACGCTACAAAGAAGTCTCGCTTGCCCTCGGTCAAAAGGGCCATGCTGAACAAAGTGTAAAAACCAGAAAAGCAGGACAGGCCATGGAGACATGGCAGCCTTAATACGCTGATGGGCGGGATGTAAATTGCCAACAGGCACTCTGGAGAAGAGTACGGTGTGTCCTGAAACAAGTAATAAACACAGCGTAGAGAGCATAGGGCACTTCCACTCATGGGCGTATAATTTGGGAAAACTAAAAATCAACAAGACACAGGCACCCTAAAGTTTACGGCTGCTCTATTTCCAAGAACCTCCGCTTCGGTACACCTTCAATATCCCAGGAAAGAGAAAAATGGATAAAGAAATGGTGGTACTTGGCACAATGGAATATCACTCAGCCATGAAATCAATGTCATAAGGCTAGTTAGCAGCATGATGAGTGGATTTAGGTACGATGATTCTAAGTGAAATAAGTCACACAGAAAAAGACACTTATCCTAAGATATCGCTTATAGAAGGAATGTCAAAATCGCTACACTTGAACTGAATTACAAAACAGAACAGAGTCACACCTTTAGAAGACACACTATGGCTGCTTAACGGGAAAGGTGAGGTGGGGAGATGCATAAAACAAGGGTTTGAAATTAGCTCAGACACCGCTCCATAAGCCAAATATGTAATAGACAAGGCCTACTCCCTGCTCAGTGAATTGGACTCAACACCCCCTAGTCACCGCACAAGAATATATCGGACTAGTATGAATCTGAAAACCTATGTATTGATATCTCTCTGCAAGTGAATCAAGAGGGTGTAAAGCGGCATAAACACAGCAGGGAATAGCAGCCAAACCCCATTCTAAACATAAATTACTTTAAAAAAGCCACAAAGCAGAGACAGTGAAAGAGAGAGAAATTCTTACAAAATCCGTTCAGGGTCTCTGATGCAACCTGGATTGACCATATCTAGACCCACAGCTGGATGAGACATAAGGCTGGACACTCTTGGGGCTGAGAGGATTGGTGAGGTTGGGTGAGCAAATGCAGATACTTTAAAGTAATACCGCGGGGTACCCACCCCATGGGTCTCAAATCTCCAGGTACAAGGGAATCTTCCTACATCAAAACATGCATGGGAAACCCAGAAGATGGTATGCCATGAGATCGGGAAAGGTTTCTAAAACGCACCTCATTTCTCCTCTCCTTGTGCTCGGGTTCGCCATTCCAGCTGCTTGACTAACCATCTCCCTACTTGGAGAATCAGCACCTTTAACCTCCTGTTTCGTCCAGGTTGCAATTTGTCCTGAGGATGAACAGGAAGACGGGGAAACAACGAAAGACTAGCCCTAGGTGTTGGGACAGGCACAGGTCACTCCATTTTCCCATCAGGAAGAAGAATGAACCACAGGCTCAGCCTGCCCCCCAGAACAAAAATAGGGCCTGAAGCAATCCTGCGCTTTTGCGGCCAGCTCCCAAAAATCGAGGAGACAAATGGAGCTCAGGGGCACTGCAATTCACAAACGTGCAGAGTTATAAATGAGAACTCTCGTCCACAAATATATTGAGGGAAGGCAACGAAGAGGATTTGAAAGCAAGGCAGATTTGCAGGAAACAGATTTCAGGAGGTAGATTCGACTCGCCTTTAAAGCACATGAAAAGCGGCAAAACGTTGACAATGATGCCCTTGGCCAAAAAGGGCGTATGCGTTTTTTCCTGAATATATTCAGGAAAAAACGCATACGCCCTCTTTGGCCAACCAAGCAAGCCGGAAGTGCAAATCAACGCTACAAAGAAGTCTCGCTTGCCCTCGGTCAAAAGGGCCATGCTGAACAAAGTGTAAAAACCAGAAAAGCAGGACAGGCCATGGAGACATGGGAGCCTTAGTACGCTGATGGGCGGGATGTAAATTGCCAACAGGCACTCTGGAGAAGAGTACGGTGTGTCCTGAAACAAGTAATAAACACAGCGTAGAGAGCATAGGGCACTTCCACTCATGGGCGTATAAATTGGGAAAACTAAAAATCAACAAGACACAGGCACCTTAAAGTTTACGGCTGCTCTGTTTCCAAGAACCTCCGCTTCGGTACACCTTCAATATCCCAGGAAAGAGAAAAATGGATAAAGAAATGGTGGTACTTGGCACAATGGAATATCACTCAGCCATGAAATCAATGTCATAAGGCTAGTTAGCAGCATGATGAGTGGATTTAGGTACGATGATTCTAAGTGAAATAAGTCACACAGAAAAAGACACTTATCCTAAGATATCGCTTAGAGAGGGAATGTCAAAATCGCTACACTTGAACTGAATTACATAACAGAACAGAGTCACACCTTTAGAAGACACACTATGGCTGCTTAACGGGAAAGGTGAGGTGGGGTGATGCATAAAACAAGGGTTTCAAATTAGCTCAGAGACCGCTCCATAAGCCAAATATGTAATAGACAAGGCCTACTCCCTGCTCAGTGAACTGGACTCAACACACCCTAGTCACCACACAAGAATATATCTGACTAGTAAGAATCTGAAAACCTATGTATCGATATCTCTCTGCAAGTGAATCAAGAGGGTGTAAAACGGCATCAACACAGCAGGGAAAAGCAGCCAAGCCCGATTCTAAACATAAATTACTTTAAAATACCCACAAAACAAAGACAGTGAAAGAGAGAGAAATTCTTACAAAATCCGTTCAGGGTCTATGATGCAACCTGGATTGACCATATCTAGACCCACAGCTGGATGAGACAGAAGGCTGGACACTCTTGGGGCTGAGAGGATTGGTGAGGTTGGGTGAGCAAACGCAGATACTTTAAAGTAACACTGCGGGGAACACACCCCATGGGTCTCAAATCTCCAGGTACAAGGGCATCTTCCTACATCAAAACATGCATGGGAAACCCAGAAGATGGTATGCCATGAGATCGGGAAAGGTTTCTAAAATGCACCTCATTTCTCCTCTCCTTGTGCATGGGTTCACCATTCCAGCTGCTTGACTAACCATCTCCCTACTTGGAGAATCAGCACCTTTAACCTCCTGATTGTACAGGTTGCAATTTGTCCTGAGGATGAACGTGAAGACGGGGAACCAACGAGAGACGAGCCCTAGGTGTTGGGACAGGCATAGGTCACTCCATTTTCCCATCAGGAAGAAGAATGAACCACAGGCTCAGCCTGCCCCCCAGAACCAAAATAGGGCCTGAAGCAATCCTGCGCTTTTGCGGCCAGCTCCCAAAAAAGCGAGGAGACAAATGGAGCTCAGGGGCACTGCAATTCACAAACATGCAGAGTTATAAATGAGAACTCTCGTCCACAAATATATTGAAGGAAGGCAACGAAGAGGATTTGAAAGCAAGGCAGATTTGCAGGAAACAGATTTCAGGAGGTAGATTCGACTCGCCTTTAAAGCACATGAAAAGCGGCAAAACGTTGACAATGATGCCCTTGGCCAAAAAGGGCGTATGCGTTTTTTCCTGAATATATTCAGGCAAAAACGCATACGCCCTTTTTGGCCAACCAAGCAAGCCGGGAGGGCAAATCAGCGCTACAAAGAAGTCTCGCTTGCCCTCGGTCAAAAGGGCCATGCTGAACAAAGTGTAAAAACCAGAAAAGCAGGACAGGCCATGGAGACATGGGAGCCTTGCTACGCTGATGGGCGGGATGTAAATTGCCAACAGGCACTCTGGAGATGAGTACGGTGTGTCCTGAAACAAGTAATAAACACAGCGTTGAGAGCATAGGGCACTTCCACTCATGGGCGTATAAATTGGGAAAACTAAAAATCAACAAGACACAGGCACCCCAAACTTTACGGCTGCTCTGTTTCCAAGAACCTCCGCTTCGGTACACCTTCAATATCCCAGGAAAGAGAAAAATGGATAAAGAAATGGTGGTACTTGGCACAATGGAATATCACTCAGCCATGAAATCAATGTCATAAGGCTAGTTAGCAGCATGATGAGTGGATTTAGGTACGATGATTCTAAGTGAAATAAGTCAAACAGAAAAAGACACTTATCCTAAGATATCGCTTAGAGAGGGAATGTCAAAATCGCTACACTTGAACTGAATTACATAACAGAACAGAGTCACACCTTTAGAAGACACACTATGGCTGCTTAACGGGAAAGGTGAGGTGGGGTGATGCATAAAACAAGGGTTTCAAATTAGCTCAGAGACCGCTCCATAAGCCAAATATGTAATAGACAAGGCCTACTCCCTGCTCAGTGAACTGGACTCAACACACCCTAGTCACCACACAAGAATATATCTGACTAGTAAGAATCTGAAAACCTATGTATCGATATCTCTCTGCAAGTGAATCAAGAGGGTGTAAAGCGGCATCAACACAGCAGGGAAAAGCAGCCAAGCCCGATTCTAAACATAAATTACTTTAAAAAACCCACAAAACAAAGACAGTGAAAGAGAGAGAAATTCTTACAAAATCCGTTCAGGGTCTATGATGCAACCTGGATTGACCATATCTAGACCCACAGCTGGATGAGACAGAAGGCTGGACACTCTTGGGGCTGAGAGGATTGGTGAGGTTGGGTGAGCAAACGCAGATACTTTAAAGTAACACTGCGGGGAACACACCCCATGGGTCTCAAATCTCCAGGTACAAGGGCATCTTCCTACATCAAAACATGCATGGGAAACCCAGAAGATGGTATGCCATGAGATCGGGAAAAGTTTCTAAAATGCACCTCATTTCTCCTCTCCTTGTGCTCGGGTTCACCATTCCAGCTGCTTGACTAACCATCTCCCTACTTGGAGAATCAGCACCTTTAACCTCCTGATTGTACAGGTTGCAATTTGTCCTGAGGATGAACGTGAAGACGGGGAACCAACGAGAGACGAGCCCTAGGTGTTGGGACAGGCATAGGTCACTCCATTTTCCCATCAGGAAGAAGAATGAACCACAGGCTCAGCCTGCCCCCCAGAACCAAAATAGGGCCTGAAGCAATCCTGCGCTTTTGCGGCCAGCTCCCAAAAAAGCGAGGAGACAAATGGAGCTCAGGGGCACTGCAATTCACAAACATGCAGAGTTATAAATGAGAACTCTCGTCCACAAATATATTGAAGGAAGGCAACGAAGAGGATTTGAAAGCAAGGCAGATTTGCAGGAAACAGATTTCAGGAGGTAGATTCGACTCGCCTTTAAAGCACATGAAAAGCGGCAAAACGTTGACAATGATGCCCTTGGCCAAAAAGGGCGTATGCGTTTTTTCCTGAATATATTCAGGAAAAAACGCATACGCCCTTTTTGGCCAACCAAGCAAGCCGGAAGGGCAAATCAGCGCTACAAAGAAGTCTCGCTTGCCCTCGGTCAAAAGGGCCATGCTGAACAAAGTGTAAAAACCAGAAAAGCAGGACAGGCCATGGAGACATGGGAGCCTTGCTACGCTGATGGGCGGGATGTAAATTGCCAACAGGCACTCTGGAGATGAGTACGGTGTGTCCTGAAACAAGTAATAAACACAGCGTTGAGAGCATAGGGCACTTCCACTCATGGGCGTATAAATTGGGAAAACTAAAAATCAACAAGACACAGGCACCCCAAACTTTACGGCTGCTCTGTTTCCAAGAACCTCCGCTTCGGTACACCTTCAATATCCCAGGAAAGAGAAAAATGGATAAAGAACTGGTGGTACTTGGCACAATGCAATATCACTCAGCCATGAAATCACTGTCATAAGGCTAGTTAGCAGCATGATGAGTGGATTTAGGTACGATGATTCTAAGTGAAATAAGTCACACAGAAAAAGACACTTATCCTAAGATATCGCTTATAGAGGGAATGTCAAAATCGCTACACTTGAACTGAATTACAAAACAGAACAGAGGCACACCTTTAGAAGACACACTATGGCTGCTTAACGGGAAAGGTGAGGTGGGGTGATGCATAAAACAAGGGTTTGAAATTAGCTCAGAGACCGCTCCATAAGCCAAATATTTAATAGACAAGGCCTACTCCCTGCTCAGTGAACTGGACACAACACAGCCTAGTCACCACACAAGAATATATCTGACTAGTAAGAATCTGAAAACCTATGTATCGATATCTCTCTGCAAGTGAATCAAGAGGGTGTAAAGCGGCATCAACACAGCAGGGAAAAGTAGCCAAGCCCGATTCTAAACATAAATTACTTTAAAAAACCCACAAAACAAAGACAGTGAAAGAGAGAGAAATTCTTACAAAATCCGTTCAGGGTCTATGATGCAACCTGGATTGACCATATCTAGACCCACAGCTGGATGAGACATAAGGCTGGACACTCTTGGGGCTGAGAGGATTGGTGAGGTTGGGTGAGCAAACGCAGATACTTTAAAGTAACACTGCGGGGAACACACCCCATGGGTCTCAAATCTCCAGGTACAAGGGCATCTTCCTACATCAAAACATGCATGGGAAACCCAGAAGATGGTATGCCATGAGATCGGGAAAGGTTTCTAAAATGCACCTCATTTCTCCTCTCCTTGTGCTTGGGTTCACCATTCCAGCTGCTTGACTAACCATCTCCCTACTTGGAGAATCAGCACCTTTAACCTCCTGATTGTACAGGTTGCAATTTGTCCTGAGGATGAACGTGAAGACGGGGAACCAACGAGAGACGAGCCCTAGGTGTTGGGACAGGCATAGGTCACTCCATTTTCCCATCAGGAAGAAGAATGAACCACAGGCTCAGCCTGCCCCCCAGAACCAAAATAGGGCCTGAAGCAATCCTGCGCTTTTGCGGCCAGCTCCCAAAAAAGCGAGGAGACAAATGGAGCTCAGGGGCACTGCAATTCACAAACATGCAGAGTTATAAATGAGAACTCTCGTCCACAAATATATTGAAGGAAGGCAACGAAGAGGATTTGAAAGCAAGGCAGATTTGCAGGAAACAGATTTCAGGAGGTAGATTCGACTCGCCTTTAAAGCACATGAAAAGCGGCAAAACGTTGACAATGATGCCCTTGGCCAAAAAGGGCGTATGCGTTTTTTCCTGAATATATTCAGGAAAAAACGCATACGCCCTTTTTGGCCAACCAAGCAAGCCGGAAGGGCAAATCAGCGCTACAAAGAAGTCTCGCTTGCCCTCGGTCAAAAGGGCCATGCTGAAAAAAGCATAAAAACCAGAAAAGCAGGACAGGCCATGGAGACATGGGAGCCTTGCTACGCTGATGGGCGGGATGTAAATTGCCAACAGGCACTCTGGAGATGAGTACGGTGTGTCCTGAAACAAGTAATAAACACAGCGTTGAGAGCATAGGGCACTTCCACTCATGGGCGTATAAATTGGGAAAACTAAAAATCAACAAGACACAGGCACCCCAAACTTTACGGCTGCTCTGTTTCCAAGAACCTCCACATCGGTACACCTTCAATATCCCAGGAAAGAGAAAAATGGATAAACAAATGGTGGTACTTGGCACAATGGAATATCACTCAGCCATGAAATCAATGTGATAAGGCTAGTTAGCAGCATGATGAGTGGATTTAGGTACGATGATTCTAAGTGAAATAAGTCACACAGAAAAAGACACTTATCCTAAGATATCGCTTATAGAGGGAATGTCAAAATCGCTACACTTGAACTGAATTACAAAACAGAACAGAGTCACACCTTTAGAAGACACACTATGGCTGCTTAACGGGAAAGGTGAGGTGGGGTGATGCATAAAACAAGGGTTTCAAATTAGCTCAGAGACCGCTCCATAAGCCAAATATGTAATAGACAAGGCCTACTCCCTGCTCAGTGAACTGGACTCAACACACCCTAGTCACCACACAAGAATATATCTGACTAGTAAGAATCTGAAAACCTATGTATCGATATCTCTCTGCAAGTGAATCAAGAGGGTGTAAAGCGGCATCAACACAGCAGGGAAAAGCAGCCAAGCCCGATTCTAAACATAAATTACTTTAAAAAACCCACAAAACAAAGACAGTGAAAGAGAGAGAAATTCTTACAAAATCCGTTCAGGGTCTATGATGCAACCTGGATTGACCATATCTAGACCCACAGCTGGATGAGACATAGGGCTGGACACTCTTGGGGCTGAGAGGATTGGTGAGGTTGGGTGAGCAAATGCAGGTACTTTAAAGTAACACTGCGGGGAACACACCCCATGGGTATCAAATCTCCAGGTACAAGGGCATCTTCCTACATCAAAACATGCATGGGAAACCCAGAAGATGGTATGCCATGAGATCGGGAAAGGTTTCTAAAATGCACCTCATTTCTCCTCTCCTTGTGCCCAGGTTCACCATTCCAGCTGCTTGACTAACCATCTCCCTACTTGGAGAATCAGCACCTTTAACCTACTGTTTCGTCCAGGTTGCAATTTGTCCTGAGGATGAACGGGAAGACGGGCAACCAACGAGAGACTAGCCCTAGGTGTTGGGACAGGCACAGGTCACTCCATTTTCCCATCAGGAAGAAGAATGAACCACAGGCTCAGCCTGCCCCCCAGAACCAAAATAGGGCCTGAAGCAATCCTGCGCTTTTGCGGCCAGCTCCCAAAAAAGCGAGGAGACAAATGGAGCTCAGGGGCACTGCAATTCACAAACGTGCAGAGTTATAAATGAGAACTCTCGTCCACAAATATATTGAGGGAAGGCAACGAAGAGGATTTGAAAGCAAGGCAGATTTGCAGGAAACAGATTTCAGGAGGTAGATTCGACTCGCCTTTAAAGCACATGAAAAGCGCCAAAACGTTGACAATGATGCCCTTGGCCAAAAAGGGCGTATGCGTTTTTTCCTGAATATATTCAGGAAAAAACGCATACGCCCTTTTTGGCCAACCAAGCAAGCCGGAAGGGCAAATCAGCGCTACAAAGAAGTCTCGCTTGCCCTCGGTCAAAAGGGCCATGCTGAACAAAGTGTAAAAACCAGAAAAGCAGGACAGGCCATGGAGACATGGGAGCCTTGCTACGCTGATGGGCGGGATGTAAATTGCCAACAGGCACTCTGGAGAAGAGTACGGTGTGTCCTGAAACAAGTAATAAACACAGCGTAGAGAGCATAGGGCACTTCCACTCAAGGGCGTATAAATTGGGAAAACTAAAAATCAACAAGACACAGGCACCCTAAAGTTTACGGCTGCTCTGTTTCCAAGAACCTCCACTTCGGTACACCTTCAATATCCCAGGAAAAAGAAAAATGGATAAAGAAATGGTGGTACTTGGCACAATGGAATATCACTCAGCCATGAAATCAATGTCATAAGGCTAGTTAGCACCATGATGAGTGGATTTAGATACGATGATTCTAAGTGAAATAAGTCACACAGAAAAAGACACTTATCCTAAGATATCGCTTATAGAGGGAATGTCAAAATCGCTACACTTGAACTGAATTACAAAACAGAACAGAGTCACACCTTTAGAAGACACACTATGGCTGCTTAACGGGAAAGGTGAGGTGGGGAGATGCATAAAACAAGGGTTTGAAATTAGCTCAGAGACCGCTCCATAAGCCAAATATGTAATAGACAAGGCCTACTCCCTGCTCAGTGAACTGGACTCAACACACCCTAGTCACCACACAAGAATATATCTGACTAGTAAGAATCTGAAAACCTATGTATCGATATCTCTCTGCAAGTGAATCAAGAGGGTGTAAAGTGGCATCAACACAGCAGGGAAAAGCAGCCAAGCCCGATTCTAAACATAAATTACTTTAAAAAACCCACAAAACAAAGACAGTGAAAGAGAGAGAAATTCTTACAAAATCCGTTCAGGGTCTAGGATGCAACCTGGATTGACCATATCTAGACCCACAGCTGGATGAGACAGAAGGCTGGACACTCTTGGGGCTGAGAGGATTGGTGAGGTTGGGTGAGCAAACGCAGATACTTTAAAGTAACACTGCGGGGAACACACCCCATGGGTCTCAAATCTCCAGGTACAAGGGAATCTTCCTACATCAAAACATGCATGGGAAAGCCAGAAGATGGTATGCCGTGAGATCGGGAAAGGTTTCTAAAACGCACCTCATTTCTCCTCTCCTTGTGCTCGGGTTCGCCATTCCAGCCGCTTGACTAACCATCTCCCTAATCGGAGAATCAGCACCTTTAACCTACAGTTTCGTCCAGGTTGCAATTTGTCCTGAGGATGAACGGGAAGACGGGGAACCAACGAAAGACTAGCCCTAGGTGTTGGGACAGGCACAGGTCACTCCATTTTCCCATCAGGAAGAAGAATGAACCACAGGCTCAGCCTGCCCCCCAGAACCAAAATAGGGCCTGAAGCAATCCTGCGCTTTTGCGGCCAGCTCCCAAAAAAGCGAGGAGACAAATGGAGCTCAGGGGCACTGCAATTCACAAACGTGCAGAGTTATAAATGAGAACTCTCGTCCACAAATATATTGAGGGAAGGCAACGAAGAGGATTTGAAAGCAAGGCAGATTTGCAGGAAACAGATTTCAGGAGGTAGATTCGACTCGCCTTTAAAGCACATGAAAAGCGGCAAAACGTTGACAATGATGCCCTTGGCCAAAAAGGGCGTATGCGTTTTTTCCTGAATATATTCAGGAAAAAACGCATACGCCCTTTTTGGCCAACCAAGCAAGCCGGAAGGGCAAATCAGCGCTACAAAGAAGTCTCGCTTGCCCTCGGTCAAAAGGGCCATGCTGAACAAACAGTAAAAACCAGAAAAGCAGGACAGGCCATGGAGACATGGGAGCCTTGCTACGCTGATGGGCGGGATGTAAATTGCCAACAGGCACTCTGGAGAAGAGTACGGTGTGTCCTGAAACAAGTAATAAACACAGCGTAGAGAGCATAGGGCACTTCCACTCATGGGCGTATAAATTGGGAAAACTAAAAATCAACAAGACACAGGCACCCTAAAGTTTACGGCTGCTCTGTTTCCAAGAACCTCCACTTCGGTACACCTTCAATATCCCAGGAAAGAGAAAAATGGATAAAGAAATGGTGGTACTTGGCACAATGGAATATCACTCAGCCATGAAATCAATGTCATAAGGCTAGTTAGCAGCATGATGAGTGGATTTAGGTACGATGATTCTAAGTGAAATAAGTCACACAGAAAAAGACACTTATCCTAAGATATCGCTTATAGAGGGAATGTCAAAATCGCTACACTTGAACTGAATTACAAAACAGAACAGAGGCACACCTTTAGAAGACACACTATGGCTGCTTAACCGGAAAGGTGAGGTGGGGTGATGCATAAAACAAGGGTTTGAAATTAGCTCAGACACCACTCCATAAGCCAAATATGTAATAGACAAGGCCTACTCCCTGCTCAGTGAACTGGACTCAACACCCCCTAGTCACCGCACAAGAATATATCTGACTAGTATGAATCTGAAAACCTATGTATTGATATCTCTCTGCAAGTGAATCAAGAGGGTGTAAAGCGGCATAAACACAGCAGAGAAAAGCAGCCAAACCCCATTCTAAACATACATTACTTTAAAAAACCCACAAAGCAAAGACAGTGAAAGAGAGAGAAATTCTTACAAAATCCGTTCAGGGTCTCTGATGCAACCTGGATTGACCATATCTAGACCCACAGATGGATGAGACATAAGGCTGGACACTCTTGGGGCTGAGAGGATTGGTGAGGTTGGGTGAGCAAATGCAGATACTTTAAAGTAATACCCCGGGGTACCCACCCCATGGGTCTCAAATCTCCAGGTACAAGGGAATCTTCCTACATCAAAACATGCATGGGAAACCCAGAATATGGTATGCCGTGAGATCCGGAAAGGTTTCTAAAACGCACCTCATTTCTCCTCTCCTTGTGCTCGGGTTCGCCATTCCAGCCGCTTGACTAACCATCTCCCTACTTGGAGAATCAGCACCTTTAACCTCCTGTTTCGTCCAGGTTGCAATTTGTCCTGAGGATGAACGGGAAGACGGGGAACCAACGAGAGACTAGCCCTAGGTGTTGGGACAGGCACAGGTCACTCCATTTTCCCATCAGGAAGAAGAATGAACCACAGGCTCAGCCTGCCCCCCAGAACCAAAATAGGGCCTGAAGCAATCCTGCGCTTTTGCGGCCAGCTCCCAAAAAAGCGAGGAGACAAATGGAGCTCAGGGGCACTGCAATTCACAAACGTGCAGAGTTATAAATGAGAACACTCGTCCACAAATATATTGAGGGAAGGCAACGAAGAGGATTTGAAAGCAAGGCAGATTTGCAGGAAACAGATTTCAGGAGGTAGATTCGACTCGCCTTTAAAGCACATGAAAAGCGGCAAAACGTTGACAATGATGCCCTTGACCAAAAAGGGCGTATGCGTTTTTTCCTGAATATATTCAGGAAAAAACGCATACGCCCTTTTGGGCCAACCAAGCAAGCCGGAAGTGCAAATCAACGCTACAAAGAAGTCTCGCTTGCCCTCGGTCAAAAGGGCCATGCTGAACAAAGTGTAAAAACCAGAAAAGCAGGACAGGCCATGGAGACATGGGAGCCTTACTACGCTGATGGGCGGGATGTAAATTGCCAACAGGCACTCTGGAGAAGAGTACGGTGTGTCCTGAAACAAGTAATAAACACAGCGTAGAGAGCATAGGGCACTTCCACTCATGGGCGTATAAATTGGGAAAACTAAAAATCAACAAGACACAGGCACCCCAAACTTTACGGCTGCTCTGTTTCCAAGAACCTCCGCTTCGGTACACCTTCAATATCCCAGGAAAGAGAAAAATGGATAAAGAAATGGTGGTACTTGGCACAATGGAATATCACTCAGCCATGAAATCAATGTCATAAGGCTAGTTAGCAGCATGATGAGTGGATTTAGGTACGATGATTCTAAGTGAAATAAGTCACACAGAAAAAGACACTTATCCTAAGATATCGCTTAGAGAGGGAATGTCAAAATCGCTACACTTGAACTGAATTACAAAACAGAACAGAGTCACACCTTTAGAAGACACACTATGGCTGCTTAACGGGAAAGGTGAGGTGGGGTGATGCATAAAACAAGGGTTTCAAATTAGCTCAGAGACCGCTCCATAAGCCAAATATGTAATAGACAAGGCCTACTCCCTGCTCAGTGAACTGGACTCAACACACCCTAGTCACCACACAAGAATATATCTGACTAGTAAGAATCTGAAAACCTATGTATCGATATCTCTCTGCAAGTGAATCAAGAGGGTGTAAAGCGGCATCAACACAGCAGGGAAAAGCAGCCAAGCCCGATTCTAAACATAAATTACTTTAAAAAACCCACAAAACAAAGACAGTGAAAGAGAGAGAAATTTTTACAAAATCCGTTCAGGGTCTATGATGCAACCTGGATTGACCATATCTAGACCCACAGCTGGATGAGACATAGGGCTGGACACTCTTGGGGCTGAGAGGATTGGTGAGGTTGGGTGAGCAAATGCAGGTACTTTAAAGTAACACTGCGGGGAACACACCCCATGGGTATCAAATCTCCAGGTACAAGGGCATCTTCCTACATCAAAACATGCATGGGAAACCCAGAAGATGGTATGCCATGAGATCGGGAAAGGTTTCTAAAATGCACCTCATTTCTCCTCTCCTTGTGCCCAGGTTCACCATTCCAGCTGCTTGACTAACCATCTCCCTACTTGGAGAATCAGCACCTTTAACCTACTGTTTCGTCCAGGTTGCAATTTGTCCTGAGGATGAACGGGAAGACGGGCAACCAACGAGAGACTAGCCCTAGGTGTTGGGACAGGCACAGGTCACTCCATTTTCCCATCAGGAAGAAGAATGAACCACAGGCTCAGCCTGCCCCCCAGAACCAAAATAGGGCCTGAAGCAATCCTGCGCTTTTGCGGCCAGCTCCCAAAAAAGCGAGGAGACAAATGGAGCTCAGGGGCACTGCAATTCACAAACGTGCAGAGTTATAAATGAGAACTCTCGTCCACAAATATATTGAGGGAAGGCAACGAAGAGGATTTGAAAGCAAGGCAGATTTGCAGGAAACAGATTTCAGGAGGTAGATTCGACTCGCCTTTAAAGCACATGAAAAGCGCCAAAACGTTGACAATGATGCCCTTGGCCAAAATTCAGGAAAAAACGCATACGCCCTTTTTGGCCAACCAAGCAAGCCGGAAGGGCAAATCAGCGCTACAAAGAAGTCTCGCTTGCCCTCGGTCAAAAGGGCCATGCTGAACAAAGTGTAAAAACCAGAAAAGCAGGACAGGCCATGGAGACATGGGAGCCTTGCTACGCTGATGGGCGGGATGTAAATTGCCAACAGGCACTCTGGAGAAGAGTACGGTGTGTCCTGAAACAAGTAATAAACACAGCGTAGAGAGCATAGGGCACTTCCACTCAAGGGCGTATAAATTGGGAAAACTAAAAATCAACAAGACACAGGCACCCTAAAGTTTACGGCTGCTCTGTTTCCAAGAACCTCCACTTCGGTACACCTTCAATATCCCAGGAAAAAGAAAAATGGATAAAGAAATGGTGGTACTTGGCACAATGGAATATCACTCAGCCATGAAATCAATGTCATAAGGCTAGTTAGCACCATGATGAGTGGATTTAGATACGATGATTCTAAGTGAAATAAGTCACACAGAAAAAGACACTTATCCTAAGATATCGCTTATAGAGGGAATGTCAAAATCGCTACACTTGAACTGAATTACAAAACAGAACAGAGTCACACCTTTAGAAGACACACTATGGCTGCTTAACGGGAAAGGTGAGGTGGGGAGATGCATAAAACAAGGGTTTGAAATTAGCTCAGCGACCGCTCCATAAGCCAAATATGTAATAGACAAGGCCTACTCCCTGCTCAGTGAACTGGACTCAACACACCCTAGTCACCACACAAGAATATATCTGACTAGTAAGAATCTGAAAACCTATGTATCGATATCTCTCTGCAAGTGAATCAAGAGGGTGTAAAGTGGCATCAACACAGCAGGGAAAAGCAGCCAAGCCCGATTCTAAACATAAATTACTTTAAAAAACCCACAAAACAAAGACAGTGAAAGAGAGAGAAATTCTTACAAAATCCGTTCAGGGTCTAGGATGCAACCTGGATTGACCATATCTAGACCCACAGCTGGATGAGACAGAAGGCTGGACACTCTTGGGGCTGAGAGGATTGGTGAGGTTGGGTGAGCAAACGCAGATACTTTAAAGTAACACTGCGGGGAACACACCCCATGGGTCTCAAATCTCCAGGTACAAGGGAATCTTCCTACATCAAAACATGCATGGGAAAGCCAGAAGATGGTATGCCGTGAGATCGGGAAAGGTTTCTAAAACGCACCTCATTTCTCCTCTCCTTGTGCTCGGGTTCGCCATTCCAGCCGCTTGACTAACCATCTCCCTAATCGGAGAATCAGCACCTTTAACCTACAGTTTCGTCCAGGTTGCAATTTGTCCTGAGGATGAACGGGAAGACGGGGAACCAACGAAAGACTAGCCCTAGGTGTTGGGACAGGCACAGGTCACTCCATTTTCCCATCAGGAAGAAGAATGAACCACAGGCTCAGCCTGCCCCCCAGAACCAAAATAGGGCCTGAAGCAATCTTGCGCTTTTGCGGCCAGCTCCCAAAAAAGCGAGGAGACAAATGGAGCTCAGGGGCACTGCAATTCACAAACGTGCAGAGTTATAAATGAGAACTCTCGTCCACAAATATATTGAGGGAAGGCAACGAAGAGGATTTGAAAGCAAGGCAGATTTGCAGGAAACAGATTTCAGGAGGTAGATTCGACTCGCCTTTAAAGCACATGAAAAGCGGCAAAAGGTTGACAATGATGCCCTTGGCCAAAAAGGGCGTATGCGTTTTTTCCTGAATATATTCAGGAAAAAACGCATACGCCCTTTTTGGCCAACCAAGCAAGCCGGAAGGGCAAATCAGCGCTACAAAGAAGTCTCGCTTGCCCTCGGTCAAAAGGGCCATGCTGAACAAACAGTAAAAACCAGAAAAGCAGGACAGGCCATGGAGACATGGGAGCCTTGCTACGCTGATGGGCAGGATATAAATTGCCAACAGGCACTCTGGAGAAGAGTACGGTGTGTCCTGAAACAAGTAATAAACACAGCGTAGAGAGCATAGGGCACTTCCACTCATGGGCGTATAAATTGGGAAAACTAAAAATCAACAAGACACAGGCACCCTAAAGTTTACGGCTGCTCTGTTTCCAAGAACCTCCGCTTCGGTACACCTTCAATATCCCAGGAAAGAGAAAAATGGATAAAGAAATGGTGGTACTTGGCACAATGGAATATCACTCAGCCATGAAATCAATGTCATAAGGCTAGTTAGCAGCATGATGTGTGGATTTAGGTACGATGATTCTAAGTGAAATAAGTCACACAGAAAAAGACACTTATCCTAAGATATCGCTTATAGAGGGAATGTCAAAATCGCTACACTTGAACTGAATTACAAAACAGAACAGAGTCACACCTTTAGAAGACACACTATGGCTGCTTAACGGGAAAGGTGAGGTGGGGTGATGCATAAAACAAGGGTTTGAAATTAGCTCAGACACCGCTCCATAAGCCAAATATGTAATAGACAAGGCCTACTCCCTGCTCAGTGAACTGGACTCAACACCCCCTAGTCACCACACAAGAATATATCTGACTAGTAAGAATCTGAAAACCTATGTATCGATATCTCTCTGCAAGTGAATCAAGAGGGTGTAAAGCGGCATAAACACAGCAGGGAAAAGCAGCCAAACCCCTTTCTAAACATACATTACTTTAAAAAACCCACAAAGCAAAGACAGTGAAAGAGAGAGAAATTCTTACAAAATCCGTTCAGGGTCTATGATGCAACCTGGATTGACCATATCTAGACCCACAGCTGGATGAGACATAAGGCTGGACACTCTTGGGGCTGAGAGGATTGGTGAGGTTGGGTGAGCAAACGCAGATACTTTAAAGTAACACTGCGGGGAACACACCCCATGGGTCTCAAATCTCCAGGGACAAGGGCATCTTCCTACATCAAAACATGCATGGGAAACCCAGAAGATGTTATGCCATGAGATCGGGAAAGGTTTCTAAAACGCACCTCATTTCTCCTCTCCTTGTGCTCGGGTTCGCCATTCCAGCCGCTTGACTAATCATCTCCCTACTTGGAGAATCAGCACCTTTAACCTCCTGATTGTACAGGTTGCAATTTGTCCTGAGGATGAACGGGAAGACGCGGAACCAACGAGAGACGAGCCCTAGGTGTTGGGACAGGCATAGGTCACTCCATTTTCCCATCAGGAAGAAGAATGAACCACAGGCTCAGCCTGCCCCCCAGAACCAAAATAGGGCCTGAAGCAATCCTGCGCTTTTGCGGCCAGCTCCCAAAAAAGCGAGGAGACAAATGGAGCTCAGGGGCACTGCAATTCACAAACGTGCAGAGTTATAAATGAGAACTCTCGTCCACAAATATATTGAGGGAAGGCAACGAAGAGGATTTGAAAGCAAGGCAGATTTGCAGGAAACAGATTTCAGGAGGTAGATTCGACTCGCCTTTAAAGCACATGAAAAGCGGCAAAACGTTGACAATGATGCCCTTGGCCAAAAAGGGCGTATGCGTTTTTTCCTGAATATATTCAGGAAAGCAAGCCGGAAGGGCAAATCAGCGCTACAAAGAAGTCTCGCTTGCCCTCGGTCAAAAGGGCCATGCTGAACAAAGTGTAAAAACCAGAAAAGCAGGACAGGCCATGGAGACATGGGAGCCTTGCTACGCTGATGGGCGGGACGTACATTGCCAACAGGCACTCTGGAGAAGAGTACGGTGTGTCCTGAAACAAGTAATAAACACAGCGTAGAGAGCATAGGGCACTTCCACTCAAGGGCGTATAAATTGGGAAAACTAAAAATCAACAAGACACAGGCACCCTAAAGTTTACGGCTGCTCTGTTTCCAAGAACCTCCGCTTCGGTACACCTTCAATATCCCAGGAAAGAGAAAAATGGATAAAGAAATGGTGGTACTTGGCACAATGGAATATCACTCAACCATGAAATCAATGTCATAAGGTTAGTTAGCAGCATGATGAGTGGATTTAGATACGATGATTCTAAGTGAAATAAGTCACACAGAAAAAGACACTTATCCTAAGATATCGCTTATAGAGGGAATGTCAAAATCGCTACACTTGAACTGAATTACAAAACAGAACAGAGTCACACCTTTAGAAGACACACTATGGCTGCTTAACGGGAAAGGTGAGGTGGGGTGATGCATAAAACAAGGGTTTGAAATTAGCTCAGAGACCGCTCCATAAGCCAAATATGTAAAAGACAAGGCCTACTCCCTGCTCAGTGAACTGGACACAACACACCCTAGTCACCACACAAGAATATATCTGACTAGTAAGAATCTGAAAACCTATGTATCGATATCTCTCTGCAAGTGAATCAAGAGGGTGTAAAGCGGCATAAACACAGCAGGGAAAAGCAGCCAAACCCCATTCTAAACATACATTACTTTAAAAAACCCACAAAGCAAAGACAATGAAAGAGAGAGAAATTCTTACAAAATCCGTTCAGGGTCTCTGATGCAACCTGGATTGACCATATCTAGACCCACAGCTGGATGAGACATAAGGCTGGACACTCTTGGGGCTGAGAGGATTGGTGAGGTTGGGTGAGCAAATGCAGATACTTTAAAGTAATACCGCGGGGTACCCACCCCATGGGTCTCAAATCTCAAGGTACAAGGGAATCTTCCTACATCAAAACATGCATGGGAAACCCAGAAGATGGTATGCCGTGAGATCGGGAAAGGTTTCTAAAACGCACCTCATTTCTCCTCTCCTTGTGCTCGGGTTCGCCATTCCAGCCGCTTGACTAACCATCTCCCTACTTGGAGAATCAGCACCTTTAACCTACTGTTTCGTCCAGGTTGCAATTTGTCCTGAGGATGAACGGGAAGACGGGGAACCAACGACAGACTAGCCCTAGGTGTTGGGACAGGCACAGGTCACTCCATTTTCCCATCAGGAAGAAGAATGAACCACAGGCTCAGCCTGCCCCCCAGAACCAAAATAGGGCCTGAAGCAATCCTGCGCTTTTGTGGCCAGCTCCCAAAAATGCGAGGAGACAAATGGAGCTCAGGGGCACTGCAATTCACAAACGTGCAGAGTTATAAATGAGAACTCTCGTCCACAAATATATTGAGGGAAGGCAACGAAGAGGATTTGAAAGCAAGGCAGATTTGCAGGAAACAGATTTCAGGAGGTAGATTCGACTCGCCTTTAAAGCACATGAAAAGCGGCAAAACGTTGACAATGATGCCCTTGGCCAAAAAGGGCGTATGCGTTTTTTCCTGAATATATTCAGGAAAAAACGCATACGCCCTTTTTGGCCAACCAAGCAAGCCGGAAGGGCAAATCAGCGCTACAAAGAAGTCTCGCTTGCCCTCGGTCAAAAGGGCCATGGTGAACAAAGTGTAAACCCAGGAAAGCAGGACAGGCCATGGAGACATGGGAGCCTTGCTACGCTGATGGGCGGGATGTAAATTGCCAACAGGCACTCTGGAGAAGAGTACGGTGTGTCCTGAAACAAGTAATAAACACAGCGTAGAGAGCATAGGGCACTTCCATTCAAGGGCGTATAAATTGGGAAAACTAAAAATCAACAAGACACAGGCACCCTAAAGTTTACGGCTGCTCTGTTTCCAAGAACCTCCACTTCGGTACACCTTCAATATCCCAGGAAAGAGAAAAATGGATAAAGAAATGGTGGTACTTGGCACAATGGAATATCACTCAGCCATGAAATCAATGTCATAAGGCTAGTTAGCAGCATGATGAGTGGATTTAGATACGATGATTCTAAGTGAAATAAGTCACACAGAAAAAGACACTTATCCTAAGATATCGCTTATAGAGGGAATGTCAAAATCGCTACACTTGAACTGAATTACAAAACAGAACAGAGGCACACCTTTAGAAGACACACTATGGCTGCTTAACGGGAAAGGTGAGGTGGGGTGATGCATAAAACAAGGGTTTGAAATTAGCTCAGAGACCGCTCCATAAGCCAAATATGTAATAGACAAGGCCTACTCCCTGCTCAGTGAACTGGACTCAACACACCCTAGTCACCACACAAGAATATATCTGACTAGTAAGAATCTGAAAACCTATGTATCGATATCTCTCTGCAAGTGAATCAAGAGGGTGTAAAGCGGCATCAACACAGCAGGGAAAAGCAGCCAAACCCCATTCTAAACATACATTACTTTAAAAAACCCACAAAGCAAAGACAGTGAAAGAGAGAGAAATTCTTACAAAATCCGTTCAGGGTCTATGATGCAACCTGGATTGACCATATCTAGACCCACAGCTGGATGAGACATAAGGCTGGACACTCTTGGGGCTGAGAGGATTGGTGAGGTTGGGTGAGCAAACGCAGATACTTTAAAGTAACACTGCGGGGAACACACCCCATGGGTCTCAAATCTCCCGGTACAAGGGCATCTTCCTACATCAAAACATGCATGGGAAAGCCAGAAGATGGTATGCCGTGAGATCGGGAAAGGTTTCTAAAACGCACATCATTTCTCCTCTCCTTGTGCTCGGGGTCGCCATTCCAGCCACTTGACTAACCATCTCCCTACTTGGAGAATCAGCACCTTTAACCTACTGTTTCGTCCAGGTTGCAATTTGTCCTGAGGATGAACGGGAAGACGGGGAACCAACGAGAGACTAGCCCTAGGTGTTGGGACAGGCACAGGTCACTCCATTTTCCCATCAGGAAGAAGAATGAACCACAGGCTCAGCCTGCCCCCCAGAACCAAAATAGGGCCTGAAGCAATCCTGCGCTTTTGCGGCCAGCTCCCAAAAAAGCGAGGAGACAAATGGAGCTCAGGGGCACTGCAATTCACAAACGTGCAGAGTTATAAATGAGAACACTCGTCCACAAATATATTGAGGGAAGGCAACGAAGAGGATTTGAAAGCAAGGCAGATTTGCAGGAAACAGATTTCAGGAGGTAGATTCGACTCGCCTTTAAAGCACATGAAAAGCGCCAAAACGTTGACAATGATGCCCTTGGCCAAAAAGGGCGTATGCGTTTTTTCCTGAATATATTCAGGAAAAAACGCATACGCCCTTTTTGGCCAACCAAGCAAGCCGGAAGGGCAAATCAGCGCTACAAAGAAGTCTCGCTTGCCCTCGGTCAAAAGGGCCATGCTGAACAAAGTGTAAAAACCAGAAAAGCAGGACAGGCCATGGAGACATGGGAGCCTTGCTACGCTGATGGGCGGGATGTAAATTGCCAACAGGCACTCTGCAGAAGAGTACGGTGTGTCCTGAAACAAGTAATAAACACAGCGTAGAGAGCATAGGGCACTTCCACTCATGGGCGTATAAATTGGGAAAACTAAAAATCAACAAGACACAGGCACCCTAAAGTTTACGGCTGCTCTGTTTCCAAGAACCTCCGCTTCGGTACACCTTCAATATCCCAGGAAAGAGAAAAATGGATAAAAAAATGGTGGTACTTGGCACAATGGAATATCACTCAGCCATGAAATCAATGTCATAAGGCTAGTTAGCACCATGATGAGTGGATTTAGGTACGATGATTCTAAGTGAAATAAGTCACACAGAAAAAGACACTTATCCTAAGATATCGCTTATAGAGGGAATGTCAAAACCGCTACACTTGAACTGAATTACAAAACAGAACAGAGTCACACCTTTAGAAGACACACTATGGCTGCTTAACCGGAAAGGTGAGGTGGGGTGATGCATAAAACAAGGGTTTGAAATTAGCTCAGACACCGCTCCATAAGCCAAATATGTAATAGACAAGGCCTACTCCCTGCTCAGTGAACTGGACTCAACACACCCTAGTCACCACACAAGAATATATCTGACTAGTAAGAATCTGAAAACCTATGTATCGATATCTCTCTGCAAGTGAATCAAGAGGGTGTAAAGCGGCATCAATACAGCAGGGAAAAGCAGCCAAGCCCGATTCTAAACATAAATTACTTTAAAAAACCCACAAAACAAAGACAGTGAAAGAGAGAGAAATTCTTACAAAATCCGTTCAGGGTCTCTGATGCAACCTGGATTGACCATATCTAGACCCACAGCTGGATGAGACATAAGGCTGGACACTCTTGGGGCTGAGAGGATTGGTGAGGTTGGGTGAGCAAACGCAGATACTTTAAAGTAACACTGCGGGGAACACACCCCATGGGTCTCAAATCTCCAGGTACAAGGGCATCTTCCTACATCAAAACATGCATGGGAAACCCAGAAGATGGTATGCCATGAGATCGGGAAAGATTTCTAAAACGCACCTCATTTCTCCTCTCCTTGTGCTCGGGTTCGCCATTCCAGCCGCTTGACTAACCATCTCCCTATTTGGAGAATCAGCACCTTTAACCTACTCTTTCGTCCAGGTTGCAATTTGCCCTGAGGATGAACGGGAAGATGGGGAACCAACGGAAGACTAGCCCTAGGTGTTGGGACAGGCACAGGTCACTCCATTTTCCCATCAGGAAGAAGAATGAACCACAGGCTCAGCCTGCCCCCCAGAACCAAAATAGGGCCTGAAGCAATCCTGCGCTTTTGCGGCCAGCTCCCAAAAAAGCGAGGAGACAAATGGAGCTCAGGGGCACTGCAATTCACAAACGTGCAGAGTTATAAATGAGAACTCTCGTCCACAAATATATTGAGGGAAGGCAACGAAGAGGATTTGAAAGCAAGGCAGATTTGCAGGAAACAGATTTCAGGAGGTAGATTCGACTCGCCTTTAAAGCACATGAAAAGCGGCAAAACGTTGACAATGATGCCCTTGGCCAAAAAGGGCGTATGCGTTTTTTCCTGAATATATTCAGGAAAAAACGCATACGCCCTTTTTGGCCAACCAAGCAAGCCGGAAGGGCAAATCAGCGCTACAAAGAAGTCTCGCTTGCCCTCGGTCAAAAGGGCCATGCTGAACAAAGTGTAAAAACCAGAAAAGCAGGACAGGCCATGGAGACATGGGAGCCTTGCTACGCTGATGGGCGGGACGTACATTGCCAACAGGCACTCTGGAGAAGAGTACGGTGTGTCCTGAAACAAGTAATAAACACAGCGTAGAGAGCATAGGGCACTTCCACTCAAGGGCGTATAAATTGGGAAAACTAAAAATCAACAAGACACAGGCACCCTAAAGTTTACGGCTGCTCTGTTTCCAAGAACCTCCGCTTCGGTACACCTTCAATATCCCAGGAAAGAGAAAAATGGATAAAGAAATGGTGGTACTTGGCACAATGGAATATCACTCAACCATGAAATCAATGTCATAAGGTTAGTTAGCAGCATGATGAGTGGATTTAGATACGATGATTCTAAGTGAAATAAGTCACACAGAAAAAGACACTTATCCTAAGATATCGCTTATAGAGGGAATGTCAAAATCGCTACACTTGAACTGAATTACAAAACAGAACAGAGTCACACCTTTAGAAGACACACTATGGCTGCTTAACGGGAAAGGTGAGGTGGGGTGATGCATAAAACAAGGGTTTGAAATTAGCTCAGAGACCGCTCCATAAGCCAAATATGTAATAGACAAGGCCTACTCCCTGCTCAGTGAACTGGAGTCAACACACCCTAGACACCACACAAGAATATATCTGACTAGTAAGAATCTGAAAACCTATGTATCGATATCTCTCTGCAAGTGAATCAAGAGGGTGTAAAGCGGCATCAACACAGCAGGGAAAAGCAGCCAAGCCCGATTCTAAACATAAATTACTTTAAAAAACCCACAAAACAAAGACAGTGAAAGAGAGAGAAATTCTTACAAAATCCGTTCAGGGTCTCTGATGCAACCTGGATTGACCATATCTAGACCCACAGCTGGATGAGACATAAGGCTGGACACTCTTGGGGCTGAGAGGATTGGTGAGGTTGGGTGAGCAAACGCAGATACTTTAAAGTAACACTGCGGGGAACACACCCCATGGGTCTCAAATCTCCAGGTACAAGGGCATCTTCCTACATCAAAACATGCATGGGAAACCCAGAAGATGTTATGCCATGAGATCGGGAAAGGTTTCTAAAACGCACCTCATTTCTCCTCTCCTTGTGCTCGGGTTCGCCATTCCAGCCGCTTGACTAATCATCTCCCTACTTGGAGAATCAGCACCTTTAACCTCCTGATTGTACAGGTTGCAATTTGTCCTGAGGATGAACGGGAAGACGCGGAACCAACGAGAGACGAGCCCTAGGTGTTGGGACAGGCATAGGTCACTCCATTTTCCCATCAGGAAGAAGAATGAACCACAGGCTCAGCCTGCCCCCCAGAACCAAAATAGGGCCTGAAGCAATCCTGCGCTTTTGCGGCCAGCTCCCAAAAAAGCGAGGAGACAAATGGAGCTCAGGGGCACTGCAATTCACAAACGTGCAGAGTTATAAATGAGAACTCTCGTCCACAAATATATTGAGGGAAGGCAACGAAGAGGATTTGAAAACAAGGCAGATTTGCAGGAAACAGATTTCAGGAGGTAGATTCGACTCGCCTTTAAAGCACATGAAAAGCGGCAAAACGTTGACAATGATGCCCTTGGCCAAAAAGGGCGTATGCGTTTTTTCCTGAATATATTCAGGAAAAAACGCATACGCCCTTTTTGGCCAACCAAGCAAGCCGGAAGGGCAAATCAGCGCTACAAAGAAGTCTCGCTTGCCCTCGGTCAAAAGGGCCATGCTGAACAAAGTGTAAAAACCAGAAAAGCAGGACAGGCCATGGAGACATGGGAGCCTTGCTACGCTGATGGGCGGGATGTAAATTGCCAACAGGCACTCTGGAGAAGAGTACGGTGTGTCCTGAAACAAATAATAAACACAGCGTAGAGAGCATAGGGCACTTCCACTCATGGGCGTATAAATTGGGAAAACTAAAAATCAACAAGACACAGGCACCCTAAAGTTTACGGCTGCTCTGTTTCCAAGAACCTCCGCTTCGGTACACCTTCAATATCCCAGGAAAGAGAAAAATGGATAAAGAAATGGTGGTACTTGGCACAATGGAATATCACTCAGCCATGAAATCAATGTCATAAGGCTAGTTAGCACCATGATGAGTGGATTTAGATACGATGATTCTAAGTGAAATAAGTCACACAGAAAAAGACACTTATCCTAAGATATCGCTTAGAGAGGGAATGTCAAAATGGCTACACTTGAACTGAATTACAAAACAGAACAGAGTCACACCTTTAGAAGACACACTAGGGCTGCTTAACGGGAAAGGTGAGGTGGGGTGATGCATAAAACAAGGGTTTGAAATTAGCTCAGAGACCGCTCCATAAGCCAAATATGTAAAAGACAAGGCCTACTCCCTGCTCAGTGAACTGGACTCAACACACCCTAGTCACCACACAAGAATATATCTGACTAGTAAGAATCTGAAAACCTATGTATCGATATCTCTCTGCAAGTGAATCAAGAGGGTGTAAAGCGGCATAAACACAGCAGGGAAAAGCAGCCAAACCCCATTCTAAACATACATTACTTTAAAAAACCCACAAAGCAAAGACAGTGAAAGAGAGAGAAATTCTTACAAAATCCGTTCAGGGTCTCTGATGCAACCTGGATTGACCATATCTAGACCCACAGCTGGATGAGACATAAGGCTGGACACTCTTGGGGCTGAGAGGATTGGTGAGGTTGGGTGAGCAAATGCAGATACTTTAAAGTAATACCGCGGGGTACCCACCCCATGGGTCTCAAATCTCAAGGTACAAGGGAATCTTCCTACATCAAAACATGCATGGGAAACCCAGAAGATGGTATGCCGTGAGATCGGGAAAGGTTTCTAAAACGCACCTCATTTCTCCTCTCCTTGTGCTCGGGTTCGCCATTCCAGCCGCTTGACTAACCATCTCCCTACTTGGAGAATCAGCACCTTTAACCTACTGTTTCGTCCAGGTTGCAATTTGTCCTGAGGATGAACGGGAAGACGGGGAACCAACGAAAGACTAGCCCTAGGTGTTGGGACAGGCACAGGTCACTCCATTTTCCCATCAGGAAGAAGAATGAACCACAGGCTCAGCCTGCCCCCCAGAACCAAAATAGGGCCTGAAGCAATCCTGCGCTTTTGTGGCCAGCTCCCAAAAAAGCGAGGAGACAAATGGAGCTCAGGGGCACTGCAATTCACAAACGTGCAGAGTTATAAATGAGAACTCTCGTCCACAAATATATTGAGGGAAGGCAACGAAGAGGATTTGAAAGCAAGGCAGATTTGCAGGAAACAGATTTCAGGAGGTAGATTCGACTCGCCTTTAAAGCACATGAAAAGCGGCAAAACGTTGACAATGATGCCCTTGGCCAAAAAGGGCGTATGCGTTTTTTCCTGAATATATTCAGGAAAAAACGCATACGCCCTTTTTGGCCAACCAAGCAAGCCGGAAGGGCAAATCAGCGCTACAAAGAAGTCTCGCTTGCCCTCGGTCAAAAGGGCCATGCTGAACAAAGTGTAAACCCAGAAAAGCAGGACAGGCCATGGAGACATGGGAGCCTTGCTACGCTGATGGGCGGGATGTAAATTGCCAACAGGCACTCTGGAGAAGAGTACGGTGTGTCCTGAAACAAGTAATAAACACAGCGTAGAGAGCATAGGGCACTTCCACTCAAGGGCGTATAAATTGGGAAAACTAAAAATCAACAAGACACAGGCACCCTAAAGTTTACGGCTGCTCTGTTTCCAAGAACCTCCACTTCGGTACACCTTCAATATCCCAGGAAAGAGAAAAATGGATAAAGAAATGGTGGTACTTGGCACAATGGAATATCACTCAGCCATGAAATCAATGTCATAAGGCTAGTTAGCAGCATGATGAGTGGATTTAGATACGATGATTCTAAGTGAAATAAGTCACACAGAAAAAGACACTTATCCTAAGATATCGCTTATAGAGGGAATGTCAAAATCGCTACACTTGAACTGAATTACAAAACAGAACAGAGGCACACCTTTAGAAGACACACTATGGCTGCTTAACGGGAAAGGTGAGGTGGGGTGATGCATAAAACAAGGGTTTGAAATTAGCTCAGAGACCGCTCCATAAGCCAAATATGTAATAGACAAGGCCTACTCCCTGCTCAGTGAACTGGACTCAACACACCCTAGTCACCACACAAGAATATATCTGACTAGTAAGAATCTGAAAACCTATGTATCGATATCTCTCTGCAAGTGAATCAAGAGGGTGTAAAGCGGCATCAACACAGCAGGGAAAAGCAGCCAAACCCCATTCTAAACATACATTACTTTAAAAAACCCACAAAGCAAAGACAGTGAAAGAGAGAGAAATTCTTACAAAATCCGTTCAGGGTCTCTGATGCAACCTGGATTGACCATATCTAGACCCACAGCTGGATGAGACATAAGGCTGGACACTCTTGGGGCTGAGAGGATTGGTGAGGTTGGGTGAGCAAACGCAGATACTTTAAAGTAACACTGCGGGGAACACACCCCATGGGTCTCAAATCTCCAGGTACAAGGGCATCTTCCTACATCAAAACATGCATGGGAAACCCAGAAGATGGTATGCCGTGAGATCGGGAAAGGTTTCTAAAACGCACCTCATTTCTCCTCTCCTTGTGCTCGGGTTCGCCATTCCAGCCGCTTGACTAACCATCTCCCTACTTGGAGAATCAGCACCTTTAACCTACTGTTTCGTCCAGGTTGCAATTTGTCCTGAGGATGAACGGGAAGACGGGGAACCAACGAAAGACTAGCCCTAGGTGTTGGGACAGGCACAGGTCACTCCATTTTCCCATCAGGAAGAAGAATGAACCACAGGCTCAGCCTGCCCCCCAGAACCAAAATAGGGCCTGAAGCAATCCTGCGCTTTTGTGGCCAGCTCCCAAAAAAGCGAGGAGACAAATGGAGCTCAGGGGCACTGCAATTCACAAACGTGCAGAGTTATAAATGAGAACTTTCGTCCACAAATATATTGAGGGAAGGCAAAGAAGAGGATTTGAAAGCAAGGCAGATTTGCAGGAAACAGATTTCAGGAGGTAGATTCGACTCGCATTAAAGCACATGAAAAGCGGCAAAACGTTGACAATGATGCCCTTGGCCAAAAAGGGCGTATGCGTTTTTTCCTGAATATATTCAGGAAAAAACGCATACGCCCTTTTTGGCCAACCAAGCAAGCCGGAAGGGCAAATCAGCGCTACAAAGAAGTCTCGCTTGCCCTCGGTCAAAAGGGCCATGCTGAACAAAGTGTAAAAACCAGAAAAGCAGGACAGGCCATGGAGACATGGGAGCCTTGCTACGCTGATGGGCGGGACGTACATTGCCAACAGGCACTCTGGAGAAGAGTACGGTGTGTCCTGAAACAAGTAATAAACACAGCGTAGAGAGCATAGGGCACTTCCACTCAAGGGCGTATAAATTGGGAAAACTAAAAATCAACAAGACACAGGCACCCTAAAGTTTACGGCTGCTCTGTTTCCAAGAACCTCCGCTTCGGTACACCTTCAATATCCCAGGAAAGAGAAAAATGGATAAAGAAATGGTGGTACTTGGCACAATGGAATATCACTCAACCATGAAATCAATGTCATAAGGTTAGTTAGCAGCATGATGAGTGGATTTAGATACGATGATTCTAAGTGAAATAAGTCACACAGAAAAAGACACTTATCCTAAGATATCGCTTATAGAGGGAATGTCAAAATCGCTACACTTGAACTGAATTACAAAACAGAACAGAGTCACACCTTTAGAAGACACACTATGGCTGCTTAACGGGAAAGGTGAGGTGGGGTGATGCATAAAACAAGGGTTTGAAATTAGCTCAGAGACCGCTCCATAAGCCAAATATGTAATAGACAAGGCCTACTCCCTGCTCAGTGAACTGGAGTCAACACACCCTAGACACCACACAAGAATATATCTGACTAGTAAGAATCTGAAAACCTATGTATCGATATCTCTCTGCAAGTGAATCAAGAGGGTGTAAAGCGGCATCAACACAGCAGGGAAAAGCAGCCAAGCCCGATTCTAAACATAAATTACTTTAAAAAACCCACAAAACAAAGACAGTGAAAGAGAGAGAAATTCTTACAAAATCCGTTCAGGGTCTCTGATGCAACCTGGATTGACCATATCTAGACCCACAGCTGGATGAGACATAAGGCTGGACACTCTTGGGGCTGAGAGGATTGGTGAGGTTGGGTGAGCAAACGCAGATACTTTAAAGTAACACTGCGGGGAACACACCCCATGGGTCTCAAATCTCCAGGTACAAGGGCATCTTCCTACATCAAAACATGCATGGGAAACCCAGAAGATGTTATGCCATGAGATCGGGAAAGGTTTCTAAAACGCACCTCATTTCTCCTCTCCTTGTGCTCGGGTTCGCCATTCCAGCCGCTTGACTAATCATCTCCCTACTTGGAGAATCAGCACCTTTAACCTCCTGATTGTACAGGTTGCAATTTGTCCTGAGGATGAACGGGAAGACGCGGAACCAACGAGAGACGAGCCCTAGGTGTTGGGACAGGCATAGGTCACTCCATTTTCCCATCAGGAAGAAGAATGAACCACAGGCTCAGCCTGCCCCCCAGAACCAAAATAGGGCCTGAAGCAATCCTGCGCTTTTGCGGCCAGCTCCCAAAAAAGCGAGGAGACAAATGGAGCTCAGGGGCACTGCAATTCACAAACGTGCAGAGTTATAAATGAGAACTCTCGTCCACAAATATATTGAGGGAAGGCAACGAAGAGGATTTGAAAACAAGGCAGATTTGCAGGAAACAGATTTCAGGAGGTAGATTCGACTCGCCTTTAAAGCACATGAAAAGCGGCAAAACGTTGACAATGATGCCCTTGGCCAAAAAGGGCGTATGCGTTTTTTCCTGAATATATTCAGGAAAAAACGCATACGCCCTTTTTGGCCAACCAAGCAAGCCGGAAGGGCAAATCAGCGCTACAAAGAAGTCTCGCTTGCCCTCGGTCAAAAGGGCCATGCTGAACAAAGTGTAAAAACCAGAAAAGCAGGACAGGCCATGGAGACATGGGAGCCTTGCTACGCTGATGGGCGGGATGTAAATTGCCAACAGGCACTCTGGAGAAGAGTACGGTGTGTCCTGAAACAAATAATAAACACAGCGTAGAGAGCATAGGGCACTTCCACTCATGGGCGTATAAATTGGGAAAACTAAAAATCAACAAGACACAGGCACCCTAAAGTTTACGGCTGCTCTGTTTCCAAGAACCTCCGCTTCGGTACACCTTCAATATCCCAGGAAAGAGAAAAATGGATAAAGAAATGGTGGTACTTGGCACAATGGAATATCACTCAGCCATGAAATCAATGTCATAAGGCTAGTTAGCACCATGATGAGTGGATTTAGATACGATGATTCTAAGTGAAATAAGTCACACAGAAAAAGACACTTATCCTAAGATATCGCTTAGAGAGGGAATGTCAAAATGGCTACACTTGAACTGAATTACAAAACAGAACAGAGTCACACCTTTAGAAGACACACTAGGGCTGCTTAACGGGAAAGGTGAGGTGGGGTGATGCATAAAACAAGGGTTTGAAATTAGCTCAGAGACCGCTCCATAAGCCAAATATGTAAAAGACAAGGCCTACTCCCTGCTCAGTGAACTGGACTCAACACACCCTAGTCACCACACAAGAATATATCTGACTAGTAAGAATCTGAAAACCTATGTATCGATATCTCTCTGCAAGTGAATCAAGAGGGTGTAAAGCGGCATAAACACAGCAGGGAAAAGCAGCCAAACCCCATTCTAAACATACATTACTTTAAAAAACCCACAAAGCAAAGACAGTGAAAGAGAGAGAAATTTTTACAAAATCCGTTCAGGGTCTCTGATGCAACCTGGATTGACCATATCTAGACCCACAGCTGGATGAGACATAAGGCTGGACACTCTTGGGGCTGAGAGGATTGGTGAGGTTGGGTGAGCAAATGCAGATACTTTAAAGTAATACCGCGGGGTACCCACCCCATGGGTCTCAAATCTCAAGGTACAAGGGAATCTTCCTACATCAAAACATGCATGGGAAACCCAGAAGATGGTATGCCGTGAGATCGGGAAAGGTTTCTAAAACGCACCTCATTTCTCCTCTCCTTGTGCTCGGGTTCGCCATTCCAGCCGCTTGACTAACCATCTCCCTACTTGGAGAATCAGCACCTTTAACCTACTGTTTCGTCCAGGTTGCAATTTGTCCTGAGGATGAACGGGAAGACGGGGAACCAACGAAAGACTAGCCCTAGGTGTTGGGACAGGCACAGGTCACTCCATTTTCCCATCAGGAAGAAGAATGAACCACAGGCTCAGCCTGCCCCCCAGAACCAAAATAGGGCCTGAAGCAATCCTGCGCTTTTGTGGCCAGCTCCCAAAAAAGCGAGGAGACAAATGGAGCTCAGGGGCACTGCAATTCACAAACGTGCAGAGTTATAAATGAGAACTCTCGTCCACAAATATATTGAGGGAAGGCAACGAAGAGGATTTGAAAGCAAGGCAGATTTGCAGGAAACAGATTTCAGGAGGTAGATTCGACTCGCCTTTAAAGCACATGAAAAGCGGCAAAACGTTGACAATGATGCCCTTGGCCAAAAAGGGCGTATGCGTTTTTTCCTGAATATATTCAGGAAAAAACGCATACGCCCTTTTTGGCCAACCAAGCAAGCCGGAAGGGCAAATCAGCGCTACAAAGAAGTCTCGCTTGCCCTCGGTCAAAAGGGCCATGCTGAACAAAGTGTAAACCCAGAAAAGCAGGACAGGCCATGGAGACATGGGAGCCTTGCTACGCTGATGGGCGGGATGTAAATTGCCAACAGGCACTCTGGAGAAGAGTACGGTGTGTCCTGAAACAAGTAATAAACACAGCGTAGAGAGCATAGGGCACTTCCACTCAAGGGCGTATAAATTGGGAAAACTAAAAATCAACAAGACACAGGCACCCTAAAGTTTACGGCTGCTCTGTTTCCAAGAACCTCCACTTCGGTACACCTTCAATATCCCAGGAAAGAGAAAAATGGATAAAGAAATGGTGGTACTTGGCACAATGGAATATCACTCAGCCATGAAATCAATGTCATAAGGCTAGTTAGCAGCATGATGAGTGGATTTAGATACGATGATTCTAAGTGAAATAAGTCACACAGAAAAAGACACTTATCCTAAGATATCGCTTATAGAGGGAATGTCAAAATCGCTACACTTGAACTGAATTACAAAACAGAACAGAGGCACACCTTTAGAAGACACACTATGGCTGCTTAACGGGAAAGGTGAGGTGGGGTGATGCATAAAACAAGGGTTTGAAATTAGCTCAGAGACCGCTCCATAAGCCAAATATGTAATAGACAAGGCCTACTCCCTGCTCAGTGAACTGGACTCAACACACCCTAGTCACCACACAAGAATATATCTGACTAGTAAGAATCTGAAAACCTATGTATCGATATCTCTCTGCAAGTGAATCAAGAGGGTGTAAAGCGGCATAAACACAGCAGGGAAAAGCAGCCAAACCCCATTCTAAACATACATTACTTTAAAAAACCCACAAAGCAAAGACAGTGAAAGAGAGAGAAATTCTTACAAAATCCGTTCAGGGTCTATGATGCAACCTGGATTGACCATATCTAGACCCACAGCTGGATGAGACATAAGGCTGGACACTCTTGGGGCTGAGAGGATTGGTGAGGTTGGGTGAGCAAACGCAGATACTTTAAAGTAACACTGCGGGGAACACACCCCATGGGTCTCAAATCTCCAGGTACAAGGGCATCTTCCTACATCAAAACATGCATGGGAAACCCAGAAGATGGTATGCCGTGAGATCGGGAAAGGTTTCTAAAACGCACCTCATTTCTCCTCTCCTTGTGCTCGGGTTCGCCATTCCAGCCGCTTGACTAACCATCTCCCTACTTGGAGAATCAGCACCTTTAACCTACTGTTTCGTCCAGGTTGCAATTTGTCCTGAGGATGAACGGGAAGACGGGGAACCAACGAAAGACTAGCCCTAGGTGTTGGGACAGGCACAGGTCACTCCATTTTCCCATAAGGAAGAAGAATGAACCACAGGCTCAGCCTGCCCCCCAGAACCAAAATAGGGCCTGAAGCAATCCTGCGCTTTTGTGGCCAGCTCCCAAAAAAGCGAGGAGACAAATGGAGCTCAGGGGCACTGCAATTCACAAACGTGCAGAGTTATAAATGAGAACTCTCGTCCACAAATATATTGAGGGAAGGCAAAGAAGAGGATTTGAAAGCAAGGCAGATTTGCAGGAAACAGATTTCAGGAGGTAGATTCGACTCGCATTAAAGCACATGAAAAGCGGCAAAACGTTGACAATGATGCCCTTGGCCAAAAAGGGCGTATGCGTTTTTTCCTGAATATATTCAGGAAAAAACGCATACGCCCTTTTTGGCCAACCAAGCAAGCCGGAAGGGCAAATCAGCGCTACAAAGAAGTCTCGCTTGCCCTCGGTCAAAAGGGCCATGCTGAACAAAGTGTAAAAACCAGAAAAGCAGGACAGGCCATGGAGACATGGGAGCCTTGCTACGCTGATGGGCGGGATGTAAATTGCCAACAGGCACTCTGGAGAAGAGTACGGTGTGTCCTGAAACAAGTAATAAACACAGCGTAGAGAGCATAGGGCACTTCCACTCAAGGGCGTATAAATTGGGAAAACTAAAAATCAACAAGACACAGGCACCCTAAAGTTTACGGCTGCTCTGTTTCCAAGAACCTCCACTTCGGTACACCTTCAATATCCCAGGAAAGAGAAAAATGGATAAAGAAATGGTGGTACTTGGCACAATGGAATATCACTCAGCCATGAAATCAATGTCATAAGGCTAGTTAGCAGCATGATGAGTGGATTTAGATACGATGATTCTAAGTGAAATAAGTCACACAGAAAAAGACACTTATCCTAAGATATCGCTTATAGAGGGAATGTCAAAATGGCTACACTTGAACTGAATTACAAAACAGAACAGAGTCACACCTTTAGAAGACACACTATGGCTGCTTAACGGGAAAGGTGAGGTGGGGTGATGCATAAAACAAGGGTTTGAAATTAGCTCAGAGACCGCTCCATAAGCCAAATATGTAAAAGACAAGGCCTACTCCCTGCTCAGTGAACTGGACTCAACACACCCTAGTCACCACACAAGAATATATCTGACTAGTAAGAATCTGAAAACCTATGTATCGATATCTCTCTGCAAGTGAATCAAGAGGGTGTAAAGCGGCATAAACACAGCAGGGAAAAGCAGCCAAACCCCATTCTAAACATACATTACTTTAAAAAACCCACAAAGCAAAGACAGTGAAAGAGAGAGAAATTCTTACAAAATCCGTTCAGGGTCTCTGATGCAACCTGGATTGACCATATCTAGACCCACAGCTGGATGAGACATAAGGCTGGACACTCTTGGGGCTGAGAGGATTGGTGAGGTTGGGTGAGCAAATGCAGATACTTTAAAGTAATACCGCGGGGTACCCACCCCATGGGTCTCAAATCTCAAGGTACAAGGGAATCTTCCTACATCAAAACATGCATGGGAAACCCAGAAGATGGTATGCCGTGAGATCGGGAAAGGTTTCTAAAACGCACCTCATTTCTCCTCTCCTTGTGCTCGGGTTCGCCATTCCAGCCGCTTGACTAACCATCTCCCTACTTGGAGAATCAGCACCTTTAACCTACTGTTTCGTCCAGGTTGCAATTTGTCCTGAGGATGAACGGGAAGACGGGGAACCAACGAAAGACTAGCCCTAGGTGTTGGGACAGGCACAGGTCACTCCATTTTCCCATCAGGAAGAAGAATGAACCACAGGCTCAGCCTGCCCCCCAGAACCAAAATAGGGCCTGAAGCAATCCTGCGCTTTTGTGGCCAGCTCCCAAAAAAGCGAGGAGACAAATGGAGCTCAGGGGCACTGCAATTCACAAACGTGCAGAGTTATAAATGAGAACTCTCGTCCACAAATATATTGAGGGAAGGCAAAGAAGAGGATTTGAAAGCAAGGCAGATTTGCAGGAAACAGATTTCAGGAGGTAGATTCGACTCGCCTTTAAAGCACATGAAAAGCGGCAAAACGTTGACAATGATGCCCTTGGCCAAAAAGGGCGTATGCGTTTTTTCCTGAATATATTCAGGAAAAAACGCATACGCCCTTTTTGGCCAACCAAGCAAGCCGGAAGGGCAAATCAGCGCTACAAAGAAGTCTCGCTTGCCCTCGGTCAAAAGGGCCATGCTGAACAAAGTGTAAAAACCAGAAAAGCAGGACAGGCCATGGAGACATGGGAGCCTTGCTACGCTGATGGGCGGGATGTAAATTGCCAACAGGCACTCTGGAGAAGAGTACGGTGTGTCCTGAAACAAGTAATAAACACAGCGTAGAGAGCATAGGGCACTTCCACTCAAGGGCGTATAAATTGGGAAAACTAAAAATCAACAAGACACAGGCACCCTAAAGTTTACGGCTGCTCTGTTTCCAAGAACCTCCACTTCGGTACACCTTCAATATCCCAGGAAAGAGAAAAATGGATAAAGAAATGGTGGTACTTGGCACAATGGAATATCACTCAGCCATGAAATCAATGTCATAAGGCTAGTTAGCAGCATGATGAGTGGATTTAGATACGATGATTCTAAGTGAAATAAGTCACAAAGAAAAAGACACTTATCCTAAGATATCGCTTATAGAGGGAATGTCAAAACCGCTACACTTGAACTGAATTACAAAACAGAACAGAGTCACACCTTTAGAAGACACACTATGGCTGCTTAACCGGAAAGGTGAGGTGGGGTGATGCATAAAACAAGGGTTTGAAATTAGCTCAGACACCGCTCCATAAGCCAAATATGTAATAGACAAGGCCTACTCCCTGCTCAGTGAACTGGACTCAACACACCCTAGTCACCACACAAGAATATATCTGACTAGTAAGAATCTGAAAACCTATGTATCGATATCTCTCTGCAAGTGAATCAAGAGGGTGTAAAGCGGCATCAATACAGCAGGGAAAAGCAGCCAAGCCCGATTCTAAACATAAATTACTTTAAAAAACCCACAAAACAAAGACAGTGAAAGAGAGAGAAATTCTTACAAAATCCGTTCAGGGTCTCTGATGCAACCTGGATTGACCATATCTAGACCCACAGCTGGATGAGACATAAGGCTGGACACTCTTGGGGCTGAGAGGATTGGTGAGGTTGGGTGAGCAAACGCAGATACTTTAAAGTAACACTGCGGGGAACACACCCCATGGGTCTCAAATCTCCAGGTACAAGGGCATCTTCCTACATCAAAACATGCATGGGAAACCCAGAAGATGGTATGCCATGAGATCGGGAAAGATTTCTAAAACGCACCTCATTTCTCCTCTCCTTGTGCTCGGGTTCGCCATTCCAGCCGCTTGACTAACCATCTCCCTACTTGGAGAATCAGCACCTTTAACCTACTGTTTCGTCCAGGTTGCAATTTGCCCTGAGGATGAACGGGAAGACGGGGAACCAACGGAAGACTAGCCCTAGGTGTTGGGACAGGCACAGGTCACTCCATTTTCCCATCAGGAAGAAGAATGAACCACAGGCTCAGCCTGCCCCCCAGAACCAAAATAGGGCCTGAAGCAATCCTGCGCTTTTGCGGCCAGCTCCCAAAAAAGCGAGGAGACAAATGGAGCTCAGGGGCACTGCAATTCACAAACGTGCAGAGTTATAAATGAGAACTCTCGTCCACAAATATATTGAGGGAAGGCAACGAAGAGGATTTGAAAACAAGGCAGATTTGCAGGAAACAGATTTCAGGAGGTAGATTCGACTCGCCTTTAAAGCACATGAAAAGCGGCAAAACGTTGACAATGATGCCCTTGGCCAAAAAGGGCGTATGCCTTTTTTCCTGAATATATTCAGGAAAAAACGCATACGCCCTTTTTGGCCAACCAAGCAAGCCGGAAGGGCAAATCAGCGCTACAAAGAAGTCTCGCTTGCCCTCGGTCAAAAGGGCCATGCTGAACAAAGTGTAAAAACCAGAAAAGAAGGACAGGCCATGGAGACATGGGAGCCTTGCTACGCTGATGGGCGGGACGTAAATTGCCAACAGGCACTCTGGAGAAGAGTACGGTGTGTCCTGAAACAAGTAATAAACACAGCGTAGAGAGCATAGGGCACTTCCACTCAAGGGCGTATAAATTGGGAAAACTAAAAATCAACAAGACACAGGCACCCTAAAGTTTACGGCTGCTCTGTTTCCAAGAACCTCCGCTTCGGTACACCTTCAATATCCCAGGAAAGAGAAAAATGGATAAAGAAATGGTGGTACTTGGCACAATGGAATATCTCTCAGCCATGAAATCAATGTCATAAGGCTAGTTAGCAGCATGATGAGTGGATTTAGGTACGATGATTCTAAGTGAAATAAGTCACACAGAAAAAGACACTTATCCTAAGATATCGCTTATAGAGGGAATGTCAAAATGGCTACACTTGAACTGAATTACAAAACAGAACAGTGTCACACCTTTAGAAGACACACTATGGCTGCTTAACGGGAAAGGTGAGGTGGGGTGATGCATAAAACAAGTGTTTGAAATTAGCTCAGAGACCGCTCCATAAGCCAAATATGTAATAGACAAGGCCTACTCCCTGTTCAGTGAACTGGACTCAACACACCCTAGTCACCACACAAGAATATATCTGACTAGTAAGAATCTGAAAACCTATGTATCGATATCTCTCTGCAAGTGAATCAAGAGGGTGTAAAGCGGCATCAACACAGCAGGGAAAAGCAGCCAAGCCCGATTCTAAACATAAATTACTTTAAAAAACCCACAAAACAAAGACAGTGAAAGAGAGAGAAATTCTTACAAAATCCGTTCAGGGTCTATGATGCAACCTGGATTGACCATATCTAGACCCACAGCTGGATGAGACATAAGGCTGGACACTCTTGGGGCTGAGAGGATTGGTGAGGTTGGGTGAGCAAACGCAGATACTTTAAAGTAACACTGCGGGGAACACACCCCATGGGTCTCAAATCTCCAGGTACAAGGGCATCTTCCTACATCAAAACATGCATGAGAAACCCAGAAGATGGTATGCCATGAGATCGGGAAAGATTTCTAAAACGCACCTCATTTCTCCTCTCCTTGTGCTCGGGTTCGCCATTCCAGCCGCTTGACTAACCATCTCCCTACTTGGAGAATCAGCACCTTTAATCTACTGTTTCGTCCAGGTTGCAATTTGTCCTGAGGATGAACGGGAAGACGAGGAACCAACGAAAGACTAGCCCTAGGTGTTGGGACAGGCACAGGTCACTCCATTTTCCCATCAGGAAGAAGAATGAACCACAGGCTCAGCCTGCCCCCCAGAACCAAAATAGGGCCTGAAGCAATCCTGCGCTTTTGCGGCCAGCTCCCAAAAAAGCGAGTAGAAAAATGGAGCTCAGGGGCACTGCAATTCACAAACGTGCAGAGTTATAAATGAGAACTCTCGTCCACAAATATATTGAGGGAAGGCAACGAAGAGGATTTGAAAGCAAGGCAGATTTGCAGGAAACAGATTTCAGGAGGTAGATTCGACTCGCCTTTAAAGCACATGAAAAGCGGCAAAACGTTGACAATGATGCCCTTGGCCAAAAACGGCGTATGCGTTTTTTCCTGAATATATTCAGGAAAAAACGCATACGCCCTTTTTGGCCAACCAAGCAAGCCGGAAGGGCAAATCAGCGCTACAAAGAAGTCTCGCTTGCCCTCGGTCAAAAGGGCCATGCTGAACAAAGTGTAAAAACCAGAAAAGCAGGACAGGCCATGGAGACATGGGAGCCTTGCTACGCTGATGGGCGGGATGTAAATTGCCAACAGGCACTCTGGAGAAGAGTACGGTGTGTCCTGAAATAAGTAATAAACACAGCGTAGAGAGCATAGGGCACGTCCACTCAAGGGCGTATAAATTGGGAAAACTAAAAATCAACAAGACACAGGCACCATAAAGTTTACGGCTGCTCTGTTCCAAGAACCTCCACTTCGGTACACCTTCAATATCCCAGGAAAGAGAAAAATGGATAAAGAAACGGTGGTACTTGGCACAATGGAATATCACTCAGCCATGAAATCAATGTCATAAGGCTAGTTAGCAGCATGATGAGTGGATTTAGATACGATGATTCTAAGTGAAATAAGTCACACAGAAAAAGACACTTATCCTAAGATATCGCTTATAGAGGGAATGTCAAAATGGCTACACTTGAACTGAATTACAAAACAGAACAGAGTCACACCTTTAGAAGACACACTATGGCTGCTTAACGGGAAAGGTGAGGTGGGGTGATGCATAAAACAAGTGTTTGAAATTAGCTCAGACACCGCTCCATAAGCCAAATATGTAATAGACAAGGCCTACTCCCTGCTCAGTGAACTGGACTCAACACACCCTAGACACCACACAAGAATATATCTGACTAGTAAGAATCTGAAAACCTATGTATCGATATCTCTCTGCAAGTGAATCAAGAGGGTGTAAAGCGGCATCAACACAGCGGGAAAAGCAGCCAAGCCCGATTCTAAACATACATTACTTTAAAAAACCCACAAAACAAAGACAGTGAAAGAGAGAGAAATTCTTACAAAATCCGTTCAGGGTCTATGATGCAACCTGGATTGACCATATCTAGACCCACAGCTGGATGAGACATAAGGCTGGACACTCTTGAGGCTGAGAGGATTGGTGAGGTTGGGTGAGCAAATGCAGATACTTTAAAGTAATGCCGCGGGGTACCCACCCCATGGGTCTCAAATCTCCAGGTACAAGGGCATCTTCCTACATCAAAACATGCATGGGAAACCCAGAAGATGGTATGCCGTGAGATCGGGAAAGGTTTCTAAAACGCACCTCATTTCTCCTCTCCTTGTGCTCGGGTTCGCCATTCCAGCCACTTGACTAACCATCTCCCTACTTGGAGAATCAGCACCTTTAACCTACTGTTTCGTCCAGGTTGCAATTTGCCCTGAGGATGAACGGGAAGACGGGGAACCAACGGAAGACTAGCCCTAGGTGTTGGGACAGGCACAGGTCACTCCATTTTCCCATCAGGAAGAAGAATGAACCACAGGCTCAGTCTGCCCCCCAGAACCAAAATAGGGCCTGAAGCAATCCTGCGCTTTTGCGGCCAGCTCCCAAAAAAGCGAGGAGACAAATGGAGCTCAGGGGCACTGCAATTCACAAACGTGCAGAGTTATAAATGAGAACTCTCGTCCACAAATATATTGAGGGAAGGCAACGAAGAGGATTTGAAAGCAAGGCAGATTTGCAGGAAACAGATTTCAGGAGGTAGATTCGACTCGCCTTTAAAGCACATGAAAAGCGGCAAAATGTTGACAATGATGCCCTTGGCCAAAAAGGGCGTATGCGTTTTTTCCTGAATATATTCAGGAAAAAACGCATACGCCCTTTTTGGCCAACCAAGCAAGCCGGAAGGGCAAATCAGCGCTACAAAGAAGTCTCGCTTGCCCTCGGTCAAAAGGGCCATGCTGAACAAAGTGTAAAAACCAGAAAAGCAGGACAGGCCATGGAGACATGGGAGCCTTGCTACGCTGATGGGCGGGATGTAAATTGCCAACAGGCACTCTGGAGAAGAGTACGGTGTGTCCTGAAATAAGTAATAAACACAGCGTAGAGAGCATAGGGCACTTCCACTCAAGGGTGTATAAATTGGGAAAACTAAAAATCAACAAGACACAGGCACCCTAAAGTTTACGGCTGCTCTGTTCCAAGAACCTCCACTTCGGTACACCTTCAATATCCCAGGAAAGAGAAAAATGGATAAAGAAATGGTGGTACTTGGCACAATGGAATATCACTCAGCCATGAAATCAATGTCAAAAGGCTAGTTAGCAGCATGATGAGTGGATTTAGATACGATGATTCTAAGTGAAATAAGTTACACAGAAAAAGACACTTATCCTAAGATATCGCTTATAGAGGGAATGTCAAAATCGCTACACTTGAACTGAATTACAAAACAGAACAGTGTCACACCTTTAGAAGACACACTATGGCTGCTTAACGGGAAAGGTGAGGTGGGGTGATGCATAAAACAAGTGTTTGAAATTAGCTCAGACACCGCTCCATAAGCCAAATATGTAATAGACAAGGCCTACTCCCTGCTCAGTGAACTGGACTCAACACACCCTAGACACCACACAAGAATATATCTGACTAGTAAGAATCTGAAAACCTATGTATCGATATCTCTCTGCAAGTGAATCAAGAGGGTGTAAAGCGGCATCAACACAGCAGGGAAAAGCAGCCAAGCCCGATTCTAAACATACATTACTTTAAAAAACCCACAAAACAAAGACAGTGAAAGAGAGAGAAATTCTTACAAAATCCGTTCAGGGTCTATGATGCAACCTGGATTGACCATATCTAGACCCACAGCTGGCTGAGACATAAGGCTGGACACTCTTGGGGCTGAGAGGATTGGTGAGGTTGGGTGAGCAAATGCAGATACTTTAAAGTAATACCGCGGGGTACCCACCCCATGGGTCTCAAATCTCCAGGTACAAGGGCATCTTCCTACATCAAAACATGCATGGGAAACCCAGAAGATGGTATGCCGTGAGATCGGGAAAGGTTTCTAAAACGCACCTCATTTCTCCTCTCCTTGTGCTCGGGTTCGCCATTCCAGCCACTTGACTAACCATCTCCCTACTTGGAGAATCAGCACCTTTAACCTACTGTTTCGTCCAGGTTGCAATTTGCCCTGAGGATGAACGGGAAGACGGGGAACCAACGGAAGACTAGCCCTAGGTGTTGGGACAGGCACAGGTCACTCCATTTTCCCATCAGGAAGAAGAATGAACCACAGGCTCAGCCTGCCCCCCAGAACCAAAATAGGGCCTGAAGCAATCCTGCGCTTTTGCGGCCAGCTCCCAAAAAAGCGAGGAGACAAATGGAGCTCAGGGGCACTGCAATTCACAAACGTGCAGAGTTATAAATGAGAACTCTCGTCCACAAATATATTGAGGGAAGGCAACGAAGAGGATTTGAAAGCAAGGCAGATTTGCAGGAAACAGATTTCAGGAGGTAGATTCGACTCGCCTTTAAAGCACATGAAAAGCGGCAAAATGTTGACAATGATGCCCTTGGCCAAAAAGGGCGTATGCGTTTTTTCATGAATATATTCAGGAAAAAACGCATACGCCCTTTTTGGCCAACCAAGCAAGCCGGAAGGGCAAATCAGCGCTACAAAGAAGTCTCGCTTGCCCTCGGTCAAAAGGGCCATGCTGAAAAAAGTGTAAAAACCAGAAAAGCAGGACAGGCCATGGAGACATGGGAGCCTTGTTACGCTGATGGGCGGGATGTAAATTGCCAACAGGCACTCTGGAGAAGAGTACGGTGTGTCCTGAAACAAGTAATAAACACAGCGTAGAGAGCATAGGGCACTTCCACTCATGGGCGTATAAATTGGGAAAACTAAGAATCAACAAGACACAGGCACCCTAAAGTTTACGGCTGCTCTGTTTCCAAGAACCTCCGCTTCGGTACACTTTCAATATCCCAGGAAAGAGAAAAATGGATAAAGAAATGGTGGTACTTGGCACAATGGAATATCACTCTGCCATGAAATCAATGTCATAAGGCTAGTTAGCAGCATGATGAGTGGATTTAGATACGATGATTCTAAGTGAAATAAGTCACACAGAAAAAGACACTTATCCTAAGATATCGCTTATAGAGGGAATGTCAAAATCGCTACACTTGAACTGAATTACAAAACAGAACAGAGTCACACCTTTAGAAGACACACTATGGCTGCTTAACGGGAAAGGTGAGGTGGGGTGATGCATAAAACAAGGGTTTGAAATTAGCTCAGAGACCGCTCCATAAGCCAAATATGTAATAGACAAGGCCTACTCCCTGCTCAGTGAACTGGACTCAACACACCCTAGTCACCACACAAGAATATATCTGACTAGTAAGAATCTGAAAACCTATGTATCGATATCTCTCTGCAAGTGAATCAATAGGGTGTAAAGCGACATCAACACAGCAGGGAAAAGCAGCCAAGCCCGATTCTAAACATAAACTACTTTAAAAAACCCACAAAACAAAGACAGTGAAAGAGAGAGAAATTCTTACAAAATCCGTTCAGGGTCTATGATGCAACCTGGATTGACCATATCTAGACCCACAGCTGGATGAGACATAAGGCTGGACACTCTTGGGGCTGAGAGGATTGGTGAGGTTGGGTGAGCAAACGCAGATACTTTAAAGTAACACTGCGGGGAACACACCCCATGGGTCTCAAATCTCCAGGTACAAGGGCATCTTCCTACATCAAAACATGCATGGGAAACCCAGAAGATGGTATGCCATGAGATCGGGAAAGGTTTCTAAAAGGCACCTCATTTCTCCTCTCCTTGTGCTCGGGTTCGCCATTCCAGCCGCTTGACTAACCGTCTCCCTACTTGGAGAATCAGCACCTTTAACCTCCTGATTGTACAGGTTGCAATTTGTCCTGAGGATGAACGGGAAGACGCGGAACCAACGAGAGACGAGCCCTAGGTGTTGGGACAGGCATAGTTCACTCCATTTTCCCATCAGGAAGAAGAATGAACCACAGGCTCAGCCTGCCCCCCAGAACCAAAATAGGGCCTGAAGCAATCCTGCGCTTTTGCGGCCAGCTCCCAAAAAAGCGAGGAGACAAATGGAGCTCAGGGGCACTGCAATTCACAAACGTGCAGAGTTATAAATGAGAACTCTCGTCCACAAATATATTGAGGGAAGGCAACGAAGAGGATTTGAAAGCAAGGCAGATTTGCAGGAAACAGATTTCAGGAGGTAGATTCGACTCGCCTTTAAAGCACATGAAAAGCGCCAAAACGTTGACAATGATGCCCTTGGCCAAAAAGGGCGTATGCGTTTTTTCCTGAATATATTCAGGAAAAAACGCATACGCCCTTTTTGGCCAACCAAGCAAGCCGGAAGGGCAAATCAGCGCTACAAAGAAGTCTCGCTTGCCCTCGGTCAAAAGGGCCATGCTGAACAAAGTGTAAAAACCAGAAAAGCAGGACAGGCCATGGAGACATGGGAGCCTTGCTACGCTGATGGGCGGGATGTAAATTGCCAACAGGCACTCTGGAGAAGAGTACGGTGTGTCCTGAAACAAGTAATAAACACAGCGTAGAGAGCATAGGGCACTTCCACTCATGGGCGTATAAATTGGGAAAACTAAAAATCAACAAGACACAGGCACCCTAAAGTTTACGGCTGCTCTGTTTCCAAGAACCTCCGCTTCGGTACACCTTCAATATCCCAGGAAAGAGAAAAAAGGATAAAGAAATGGTGGTACTTGGCACAATGGAATATCACTCAGCCATGAAATCAATGTCATAAGGCTAGTTAGCAGCATGATGTGTGGATTTAGGTACGATGATTCTAAGTGAAATAAGTCACACAGAAAAAGACACTTATCCTAAGATATCGCTTATAGAGGGAATGTCAAAATCGCTACACTTGAACTGAATTACAAAACAGAACAGAGTCACACCTTTAGAAGACACACTATGGCTGCTTAACGGGAAAGGTGAGGAGGGGTGATGCATAAAACAAGGGTTTGAAAATAGCTCAGACACCGCTCCATAAGCCAAATATGTAATAGACAAGGCCTACTCCCTGCTCAGTGAACTGACTCAACACCCCCTAGTCACCGCACAAGAATATATCTGACTAGTATGAATCTGAAAACCTATGTATCGATATCTCTCTGCAAGTGAATCAAGAGGGTGTAAAGCGGCATAAACACAGCAGGGAAAAGCAGCCAAACCCCATTCTAAACATACATTACTTTAAAAAACCCACAAAGCAAAGACAGTGATAGAGAGAGAAATTCTTACAAAATCCGTTCAGGGTCTATGATGCAAACTGGATTGACCATATCTAGACCCACAGCTGGATGAGACATAAGGCTGGACACTCTTGGGGCTGAGAGGATTGGTGAGGTTGGGTGAGCAAATGCAGATACTTTAAAGTAATACCGCGGGGTACCCACCCATTGGGTCTCAAATCTCCAGGTACAAGGGCATCTTCCTACATGAAAACATGCATGGGAAACCCAGAAGATGGTATGCCGTGAGATCGGGAAAGGTTTCTAAAACGCACCTCATTTCTCCTCTCCTTGTGCTCGGGTTCGCCATTCCAGCCACTTGACTAACCATCTCCCTACTTGGAGAATCAGCACCTTTAACCTACTGTTTCGTCCAGGTTGCAATTTGCCCTGAGGATGAACGGGAAGACGGGGAACCAACGGAAGACTAGCCCTAGGTGTTGGGACAGGCACAGGTCACTCCATTTTCCCATCAGGAAGAAGAATGAACCACAGGCTCAGCCTGCCCCCCAGAACCAAAATAGGGCCTGAAGCAATCCTGCGCTTTTGCGGCCAGCTCCGAAAAAAGCGAGGAGACAAATGGAGCTCAGGGGCACTGCAATTCACAAACGTGCAGAGTTATAAATGAGAACTCTCGTCCACAAATATATTGAGGGAAGGCAACGAAGAGGATTTGAAAGCAAGGCAGATTTGCAGGAAACAGATTTCAGGAGGTAGATTCGACTCGCCTTTAAAGCACATGAAACGCGGCAAAATGTTGACAATGATGCCCTTGGCCAAAAAGGGCGTATGCGTTTTTTCCTGAATATATTCAGGAAAAAACGCATACGCCCTTTTTGGCCAACCAAGCAGGCCGGAAGGGCAAATCAGCGCTACAAAGAAGTCTCGCTTGCCCTCGGTCAAAAGGGCCATGCTGAACAAAGTGTAAAAACCAGAAAAGCAGGACAGGCCATGGAGACATGGGAGCCTTGCTACGCTGATGGGCGGGATGTAAATTGCCAACAGGCACTCTGGAGAAGAGTATGGTGTGTCCTGAAACAAGTAATAAACACAGCGTAGAGAGCATAGGGCACTTCCACTCAAGGGCGTATAAATTGGGAAAACTAAAAATCAACAAGACACAGGCACCCTAAAGTTTACGGCTGCTCTGTTTCCAAGAACCTCCACTTCGGTACACCTTCAATATCCCAGGAAAGAGAAAAATGGATAAAGAAATGGTGGTACTTGGCACAATGGAATATCACTCAACCATGAAATCAATGTCATAAGGCTAGTTAGCAGCATGATGAGTGGATTTAGATACGATGATTCTAAGTGAAATAAGTCACACAGAAAAAGACACTTATCCTAAGATATCGCTTATAGAGGGAATGTCAAAATCGCTACACTTGAACTGAATTACAAAACAGAACAGAGTCACACCTTTAGAAGACACACTATGGCTGCTTAACGGGAAAGGTGAGGTGGGGTGATGCATAAAACAAGGGTTTGAAAATAGCTCAGACACCGCTCCATAAGCCAAATATGTAATAGACAAGGCCTACTCCCTGCTCAGTGAACTGACTCAACACCCCCTAGTCACCGCACAAGAATATATCTGACTAGTATGAATCTGAAAACCTATGTATCGATATCTCTCTGCAAGTGAATCAAGAGGGTGTAAAGCGGCATCAACACAGCAGGGAAAAGCAGCCAAGCCCGATTCTAAACATAAATTACTTTAAAAAACCCACAAAACAAAGACAGTGAAAGAGAGAGAAATTCTTACAAAATCCGTTCAGGGTCTCTGATGCAACCTGCATTGACCATATCTAGACCCACAGCTGGATGAGACATAAGGCTGGACACTCTTGGGGCTGAGAGGATTGGTGAGGTTGGGTGAGCAAACCCAGACACTTTAAAGTAACACTGCGGGGAACACACCCCATGGGTCTCAAATCTCCAGGTACAAGGGCATCTTCCTACATCAAAACATGCATGGGAAACCCAGAAGATGGTATGCCATGAGATCGGGAAAGGTTTCTAAAACGCACCTCATTTATCCTCTCCTTGTGCTCGGGTTCGCCATTTCAGCCACTTGACTAACCATCTCCCTACTTGCAGAATCAGCACCTTTAACCTCCTGTTTCTTACAGGTTTCAATTTGTCCTGAGGATGAACGGGAAGACGCGGAACCAACGAGAGACGAGCCCTAGGTGTTGGGACAGGCATAGGTCACTCCATTTTCCCATCAGGAAGAAGAATGAACCACAGGCTCAGCCTGCCCCCCAGAACCAAAATAGGGCCTGAAGCAATCCTGCGCTTTTGCGGCCAGCTCCCAAAAAAGCGAGGAGACAAATGGAGCTCAGGGGCACTGCAATTCACAAACGTGCAGAGTTATAAATGAGAACTCTCGTCCACAAATATATTGAGGGAAGGCAACGAAGAGGATTTGAAAGCAAGGCAGATTTGCAGGAAACAGATTTCAGGAGGTAGATTCGACTCGCCTTTAAAGCACATGAAAAGCGGCAAAACGTTGACAATGATGCCCTTGGCCAAAAAGGGCGTATGCGTTTTTTCCTGAATATATTCAGGAAAAAACGCATACGCCCTTTTTGGCCAACCAAGCAAGCCGGAAGGGCAAATCAGCGCTACAAAGAAGTCTCGCTTGCCCTCGGTCAAAAGGGCCATGCTGAACAAAGTGTAAAAACCAGAAAAGCAGGACAGGCCATGGAGACATGGGAGCCTTGCTACGCTGATGGGCGGGATGTAAATTGCCAACAGGCACTCTGGAGAAGAGTACGGTGTGTCCTGAAACAAGTAATAAACACAGCTTAGAGAGCATAGGGCACTTCCACTCATGGGCGTATAAATTGGGAAAACTAAAAATCAACAAGACAGAGGCACCCTAAAGTATACGGCTGCTCTGTTTCCAAGAACCTCCGCTTCGGTACACCTTCAAAATCCCAGGAAAGAGAAAAATGGATAAAGAAATGGTGGTACTTGGCACAATGGAATATCACTCAGCCATGAAATCAATGTCATAAGGCTAGTTAGCAGCATGATGAGTGGATTTAGGTACGATGATTCTAAGTGAAATAAGTCACACAGAAAAAGACACTTATCCTAAGATATCGCTTATAGAGGGAATGTCAAAATCGCTACACTTGAACTGAATTACAAAACAGAACAGAGTCACACCTTTAGAAGACACACTATGGCTGCTTAACGGGAAAGGTGAGGTGGGGTGATGCATAAAACAAGGGTTTGAAATTAGCTCAGAGACCGCTCCATAAGCCAAATATGTAATAGACAAGGCCTACTCCCTGCTCAGTGAACTGGACTCAACACACCCTAGTCACCACACAAGAATATATCTGACTAGTAAGAATCTGAAAACCTATGTATCGATATCTCTCTGCAAGTGAATCAAGAGGGTGTAAAGCAGCATCAACACAGCAGGGAAAAGCAGCCAAGCCCGATTCTAAACATAAATTACTTTAAAAAACCCACAAAACAAAGACAGTGAAAGAGAGAGAAATTCTTACAAAATCCGTTCAGGGTCTATGATGCAACCTGGATTGACCATATCTAGACCCACAGCTGGATGAGACATAAGGCTGGACACTCTTGGGGCTGAGAGGTTTGGTGAGGTTGGGTGAGCAAATGCAGATACTTTAAAGTAACACTGCGGGGAACACACCGCATGGGTCTCAAATCTCCAGGTACAAGGGCATCTTCCTACATCAAAACATGCATGGGAAACCCAGAAGATGGTATGCCATGAGATCGGGAAAGGTTTCTAAAACGCACCTCATTTCTCCTCTCCTTGTGCTCGGGTTCGCCATTCCAGCCACTTGACTAAACATCTCCCTACTTGGCGAATCAGCACCTTTAACCTACTGTTTCGTCCAGGTTGCAATTTGCCCTGAGGATGAACGGGAAGACGGGGAACCAACGGAAGACTAGCCCTAGGTGTTGGGACAGGCACAGGTCACTCCATTTTCCCATCAGGAAGAAGAATGAACCACAGGCTCAGCCTGCCCCCCAGAACCAAAATAGGGCCTGAAGCAATCCTGCGCCTTTGCGGCCAGCTCCCAAAAAAGCGAGGAGACAAATGGAGCTCAGGGGCACTGCAATTCACAAACGTGCAGAGTTATAAATGAGAACTCTCGTCCACAAATATATTGAGGGAAGGCAACGAAGAGGATTTGAAAGCAAGGCAGATTTGCAGGAAACAGATTTCAGGAGGTAGATTCGACTCGCCTTTAAAGCACATGAAAAGCGGCAAAACGTTGACAATGATGCCCTTGGCCAAAAAGGGCGTATGCGTTTTTTCCTGAATATATTCAGGAAAAAACGCATACGCCCTTTTTGGCCAACCAAGCAAGCCGGAAGGGCAAATCAGCGCTACAAAGAAGTCTCGCTTGCCCTCGGTCAAAAGGGCCATGCTGAAAAAAGTGTAAAAACCAGAAAAGCAGGACAGGCCATGGAGACATGGGAGCCTTGTTACGCTGATGGGCGGGATGTAAATTGCCAACAGGCACTCTGGAGAAGAGTACGGTGTGTCCTGAAACAAGTAATAAACACAGCGTAGAGAGCATAGGGCACTTCCACTCATGGGCGTATAAATTGGGAAAACTAAGAATCAACAAGACACAGGCACCCTAAAGTTTACGGCTGCTCTGTTTCCAAGAACCTCCGCTTCGGTACACCTTCAATATCCCAGGAAAGAGAAAAATGGATAAAGAAATGGTGGTACTTGGCACAATGGAATATCACTCTGCCATGAAATCAATGTCATAAGGCTAGTTAGCAGCATGATGAGTGGATTTAGATACGATGATTCTAAGTGAAATAAGTCACACAGAAAAAGACACTTATCCTAAGATATCGCTTATAGAGGGAATGTCAAAATCGCTACACTTGAACTGAATTACAAAACAGAACAGAGTCACACCTTTAGAAGACACACTATGGCTGCTTAACGGGAAAGGTGAGGTGGGGTGATGCATAAAACAAGGGTTTGAAAATAGCTCAGACACCGCTCCATAAGCCAAATATGTAATAGACAAGGCCTACTCCCTGCTCAGTGAACTGACTCAACACCCCCTAGTCACCGCACAAGAATATATCTGACTAGTATGAATCTGAAAACCTATGTATCGATATCTCTCTGCAAGTGAATCAAGAGGGTGTAAAGCGGCATAAACACAGCAGGGAAAAGCAGCCAAATCCCATTCTAAACATACATTACTTTAAAAAACCCACAAAGCAAAGACAGTGAAAGAGAGAGAAATTCTTACAAAATCCGTTCAGGGTCTATGATGCAACCTTGATTGACCATATCTAGACCCACAGCTGGATGAGACATAAGGCTGGACACTCTTGGGGCTGAGAGGATTGGTGAGGTTGGGTGAGCAAATGCAGATACTTTAAAGTAATACCGCGGGGTACCCACCCATTGGGTCTCAAATCTCCAGGTACAAGGGCATCTTCCTACATGAAAACATGCATGGGAAACCCAGAAGATGGTATGCCGTGAGATCGGGAAAGGTTTCTAAAACGCACCTCATTTCTCCTCTCCTTGTGCTCGGGTTCGCCATTTCAGCCACTTGACTAACCATCTCCCTACTTGCAGAATCAGCACCTTTAACCTCCTGTTTCTTACAGGTTTCAATTTGTCCTGAGGATGAACGGGAAGACGCGGAACCAACGAGAGACGAGCCCTAGGTGTTGGGACAGGCATAGGTCACTCCATTTTCCCATCAGGAAGAAGAATGAACCACAGGCTCAGCCTGCCCCCCAGAACCAAAATAGGGCCTGAAGCAATCCTGCGCTTTTGCGGCCAGCTCCCAAAAAAGCGAGGAGACAAATGGAGCTCAGGGGCACTGCAATTCACAAACGTGCAGAGTTATAAATGAGAACTCTCGTCCACAAATATATTGAGGGAAGGCAACGAAGAGGATTTGAATGCAAGGCAGATTTGCAGGAAACAGATTTCAGGAGGTAGATTCGACTCGCCTTTAAAGCACATGAAAAGCGGCAAAACGTTGACAATGATGCCCTTGGCCAAAAAGGGCGTATGCGTTTTTTCCTGAATATATTCAGGAAAAAACGCATACGCCCTTTTTGGCCAACCAAGCAAGCCGGAAGGGCAAATCAGCGCTACAAAGAAGTCTCGCTTGCCCTCGGTCAAAAGGGCCATGCTGAACAAAGTGTAAAAACCAGAAAAGCAGGACAGGCCATGGAGACATGGGAGCCTTGCTACGCTGATGGGCGGGATGTAAATTGCCAACAGGCACTCTGGAGAAGAGTACGGTGTGTCCTGAAACAAGTAATAAACACAGCTTAGAGAGCATAGGGCACTTCCACTCATGGGCGTATAAATTGGGAAAACTAAAAATCAACAAGACAGAGGCACCCTAAAGTATACGGCTGCTCTGTTTCCAAGAACCTCCGCTTCGGTACACCTTCAAAATCCCAGGAAAGAGAAAAATGGATAAAGAAATGGTGGTACTTGGCACAATGGAATATCACTCAGCCATGAAATCAATGTCATAAGGCTAGTTAGCAGCATGATGAGTGGATTTAGGTACGATGATTCTAAGTGAAATAAGTCACACAGAAAAAGACACTTATCCTAAGATATCGCTTATAGAGGGAATGTCAAAATCGCTACACTTGAACTGAATTACAAAACAGAACAGAGTCACACCTTTAGAAGACACACTATGGCTGCTTAACGGGAAAGGTGAGGTGGGGTGATGCATAAAACAAGGGTTTGAAATTAGCTCAGAGACCGCTCCATAAGCCAAATATGTAATAGACAAGGCCTACTCCCTGCTCAGTGAACTGGACTCAACACACCCTAGTCACCACACAAGAATATATCTGACTAGTAAGAATCTGAAAACCTATGTATCGATATCTCTCTGCAAGTGAATCAAGAGGGTGTAAAGCAGCATCAACACAGCAGGGAAAAGCAGCCAAGCCCGATTCTAAACATAAATTACTTTAAAAAACCCACAAAACAAAGACAGTGAAAGAGAGAGAAATTCTTACAAAATCCGTTCAGGGTCTATGATGCAACCTGGATTGACCATATCTAGACCCACAGCTGGATGAGACATAAGGCTGGACACTCTTGGGGCTGAGAGGATTGGTGAGGTTGGGTGAGCAAATGCAGATACTTTAAAGTAACACTGCGGGGAACACACCGCATGGGTCTCAAATCTCCAGGTACAAGGGCATCTTCCTACATCAAAACATGCATGGGAAACCCAGAAGATGGTATGCCATGAGATCGGGAAAGGTTTCTAAAACGCACCTCATTTCTCCTCTCCTTGTGCTCGGGTTCGCCATTCCAGCCACTTGACTAACCATCTCCCTACTTGGCGAATCAGCACCTTTAACCTACTGTTTCGTCCAGGTTGCAATTTGCCCTGAGGATGAACGGGAAGACGGGGAACCAACGGAAGACTAGCCCTAGGTGTTGGGACAGGCACAGGTCACTCCATTTTCCCATCAGGAAGAAGAATGAACCACAGGCTCAGCCTGCCCCCCAGAACCAAAATAGGGCCTGAAGCAATCCTGCGCCTTTGCGGCCAGCTCCCAAAAAAGCGAGGAGACAAATGGAGCTCAGGGGCACTGCAATTCACAAACGTGCAGAGTTATAAATGAGAACTCTCGTCCACAAATATATTGAGGGAAGGCAACGAAGAGGATTTGAAAGCAAGGCAGATTTGCAGGAAACAGATTTCAGGAGGTAGATTCGACTCGCCTTTAAAGCACATGAAAAGCGGCAAAACGTTGACAATGATGCCCTTGGCCAAAAAGGGCGTATGCGTTTTTTCCTGAATATATTCAGGAAAAAACGCATACGCCCTTTTTGGCCAACCAAGCAAGCCGGAAGGGCAAATCAGCGCTACAAAGAAGTCTCGCTTGCCCTCGGTCAAAAGGGCCATGCTGAAAAAAGTGTAAAAACCAGAAAAGCAGGACAGGCCATGGAGACATGGGAGCCTTGTTACGCTGATGGGCGGGATGTAAATTGCCAACAGGCACTCTGGAGAAGAGTACGGTGTGTCCTGAAACAAGTAATAAACACAGCGTAGAGAGCATAGGGCACTTCCACTCATGGGCGTATAAATTGGGAAAACTAAGAATCAACAAGACACAGGCACCCTAAAGTTTACGGCTGCTCTGTTTCCAAGAACCTCCGCTTCGGTACACCTTCAATATCCCAGGAAAGAGAAAAATGGATAAAGAAATGGTGGTACTTGGCACAATGGAATATCACTCTGCCATGAAATCAATGTCATAAGGCTAGTTAGCAGCATGATGAGTGGATTTAGATACGATGATTCTAAGTGAAATAAGTCACACAGAAAAAGACACTTATCCTAAGATATCGCTTATAGAGGGAATGTCAAAATCGCTACACTTGAACTGAATTACAAAACAGAACAGAGTCACACCTTTAGAAGACACACTATGGCTGCTTAACGGGAAAGGTGAGGTGGGGTGATGCATAAAACAAGGGTTTGAAAATAGCTCAGACACCGCTCCATAAGCCAAATATGTAATAGACAAGGCCTACTCCCTGCTCAGTGAACTGACTCAACACCCCCTAGTCACCGCACAAGAATATATCTGACTAGTATGAATCTGAAAACCTATGTATCGATATCTCTCTGCAAGTGAATCAAGAGGGTGTAAAGCGGCATAAACACAGCAGGGAAAAGCAGCCAAATCCCATTCTAAACATACATTACTTTAAAAAACCCACAAAGCAAAGACAGTGAAAGAGAGAGAAATTCTTACAAAATCCGTTCAGGGTCTATGATGCAACCTTGATTGACCATATCTAGACCCACAGCTGGATGAGACATAAGGCTGGACACTCTTGGGGCTGAGAGGATTGGTGAGGTTGGGTGAGCAAATGCAGATACTTTAAAGTAATACCGCGGGGTACCCACCCATTGGGTCTCAAATCTCCAGGTACAAGGGCATCTTCCTACATGAAAACATGCATGGGAAACCCAGAAGATGGTATGCCGTGAGATCGGGAAAGGTTTCTAAAACGCACCTCATTTCTCCTCTCCTTGTGCTCGGGTTCGCCATTCCAGCCACTTGACTAACCATCTCCCTACTTGGAGAATCAGCACCTTTAACCTACTGTTTCGTCCAGGTTGCAATTTGCCCTGAGGATGAACGGGAAGACGGGGAACCAACGGAAGACTAGCCCTAGGTGTTGGGACAGGCACAGGTCACTCCATTTTCCCATCAGGAAGAAGAATGAACCACAGGCTCAGCCTGCCCCCCAGAACCAAAATAGGGCCTGAAGCAATCCTGCGCTTTTGCGGCCAGCTCCGAAAAAAGCGAGGAGACAAATGGAGCTCAGGGGCACTGCAATTCACAAACGTGCAGAGTTATAAATGAGAACTCTCGTCCACAAATATATTGAGGGAAGGCAACGAAGAGGATTTGAAAGCAAGGCAGATTTGCAGGAAACAGATTTCAGGAGGTAGATTCGACTCGCCTTTAAAGCACATGAAAAGCGGCAAAATGTTGACAATGATGCCCTTGGCCAAAAAGGGCGTATGCGTTTTTTCCTGAATATATTCAGGAAAAAACGCATACGCCCTTTTTGGCCAACCAAGCAAGCCGGAAGGGCAAATCAGCGCTACAAAGAAGTCTCGCTTGCCCTCGGTCAAAAGGGCCATGCTGAACAAAGTGTAAAAACCAGAAAAGCAGGACAGGCCATGGAGACATGGGAGCCTTGCTACGCTGATGGGCGGGATGTAAATTGCCAACAGGCACTCTGGAGAAGAGTACGGTGTGTCCTGAAACAAGTAATAAACACAGCGTAGAGAGCATAGGGCACTTCCACTCATGGGCGTATAAATTGGGAAAACTAAAAATCAACAAGACACAGGCACCCTAAAGTTTACGGCTGCTCTGTTTCCAAGAACCTCCGCTTCGGTACACCTTCAGTATCCCAGGAAAGAGAAAAATGGATAAAGAAATGGTGGTACTTGGCACAGTGGAATATCACTCAGCCATGAAATCAATGTCATAAGGCTAGTTAGCAGCATGATGAGTGGATTTAGATACGATGATTCTAAGTGAAATAAGTCACACAGAAAAAGACACTTATCCTAAGATATCGCTTATAGAGGGAATGTCAAAATCGCTACACTTGAACTGAATTACAAAACAGAACAGAGTCACACCTTTAGAAGACACACTATGGCTGCTTAACGGGAAAGGTGAGGTGGGGTGATGCATAAAACAAGGGTTTGAAAATAGCTCAGACACCGCTCCATAAGCCAAATATGTAATAGACAAGGCCTACTCCCTGCTCAGTGAACTGACTCAACACCCCCTAGTCACCGCACAAGAATATATCTGACTAGTATGAATCTGAAAACCTATGTATCGATATCTCTCTGCAAGTGAATCAAGAGGGTGTAAAGCGGCATCAACACAGCAGGGAAAAGCAGCCAAGCCCGATTCTAAACATAAATTACTTTAAAAAACCCACAAAACAAAGACAGTGAAAGAGAGAGAAATTCTTACAAAATCCGTTCAGGGTCTCTGATGCAACCTGCATTGACCATATCTAGACCCACAGCTGGATGAGACATAAGGCTGGACACTCTTGGGGCTGAGAGGATTGGTGAGGTTGGGTGAGCAAACCCAGACACTTTAAAGTAACACTGCGGGGAACACACCCCATGGGTCTCAAATCTCCAGGTACAAGGGCATCTTCCTACATCAAAACATGCATGGGAAACCCAGAAGATGGTATGCCATGAGATCGGGAAAGGTTTCTAAAACGCACCTCATTTATCCTCTCATTGTGCTCGGGTTCGCCATTTCAGCCACTTGACTAACCATCTCCCTACTTGCAGAATCAGCACCTTTAACCTCCTGTTTCTTACAGGTTTCAATTTGTCCTGAGGATGAACGGGAAGACGCGGAACCAACGAGAGACGAGCCCTAGGTGTTGGGACAGGCATAGGTCACTCCATTTTCCCATCAGGAAGAAGAATGAACCACAGGCTCAGCCTGCCCCCCAGAACCAAAATAGGGCCTGAAGCAATCCTGCGCTTTTGCGGCCAGCTCCCAAAAAAGCGAGGAGACAAATGGAGCTCAGGGGCACTGCAATTCACAAACGTGCAGAGTTATAAATGAGAACTCTCGTCCACAAATATATTGAGGGAAGGCAACGAAGAGGATTTGAAAGCAAGGCAGATTTGCAGGAAACAGATTTCAGGAGGTAGATTCGACTCGCCTTTAAAGCACATGAAAAGCGGCAAAACGTTGACAATGATGCCCTTGGCCAAAAAGGGCGTATGCGTTTTTTCCTGAATATATTCAGGAAAAAACGCATACGCCCTTTTTGGCCAACCAAGCAAGCCGGAAGGGCAAATCAGCGCTACAAAGAAGTCTCGCTTGCCCTCGGTCAAAAGGGCCATGCTGAACAAAGTGTAAAAACCAGAAAAGCAGGACAGGCCATGGAGACATGGGAGCCTTGCTACGCTGATGGGCGGGATGTAAATTGCCAACAGGCACTCTGGAGAAGAGTACGGTGTGTCCTGAAACAAGTAATAAACACAGCTTAGAGAGCATAGGGCACTTCCACTCATGGGCGTATAAATTGGGAAAACTAAAAATCAACAAGACAGAGGCACCCTAAAGTATACGGCTGCTCTGTTTCCAAGAACCTCCGCTTCGGTACACCTTCAAAATCCCAGGAAAGAGAAAAATGGATAAAGAAATGGTGGTACTTGGCACAATGGAATATCACTCAGCCATGAAATCAATGTCATAAGGCTAGTTAGCAGCATGATGAGTGGATTTAGGTACGATGATTCTAAGTGAAATAAGTCACACAGAAAAAGACACTTATCCTAAGATATCGCTTATAGAGGGAATGTCAAAATCGCTACACTTGAACTGAATTACAAAACAGAACAGAGTCACACCTTTAGAAGACACACTATGGCTGCTTAACGGGAAAGGTGAGGTGGGGTGATGCATAAAACAAGGGTTTGAAATTAGCTCAGAGACCGCTCCATAAGCCAAATATGTAATAGACAAGGCCTACTCCCTGCTCAGTGAACTGGACTCAACACACCCTAGTCACCACACAAGAATATATCTGACTAGTAAGAATCTGAAAACCTATGTATCGATATCTCTCTGCAAGTGAATCAAGAGGGTGTAAAGCAGCATCAACACAGCAGGGAAAAGCAGCCAAGCCCGATTCTAAACATAAATTACTTTAAAAAACCCACAAAACAAAGACAGTGAAAGAGAGAGAAATTCTTACAAAATCCGTTCAGGGTCTATGATGCAACCTGGATTGACCATATCTAGACCCACAGCTGGATGAGACATAAGGCTGGACACTCTTGGGGCTGAGAGGTTTGGTGAGGTTGGGTGAGCAAATGCAGATACTTTAAAGTAACACTGCGGGGAACACACCGCATGGGTCTCAAATCTCCAGGTACAAGGGCATCTTCCTACATCAAAACATGCATGGGAAACCCAGAAGATGGTATGCCATGAGATCGGGAAAGGTTTCTAAAACGCACCTCATTTCTCCTCTCCTTGTGCTCGGGTTCGCCATTCCAGCCACTTGACTAACCATCTCCCTACTTGGCGAATCAGCACCTTTAACCTACTGTTTCGTCCAGGTTGCAATTTGCCCTGAGGATGAACGGGAAGACGGGGAACCAACGGAAGACTAGCCCTAGGTGTTGGGACAGGCACAGGTCACTCCATTTTCCCATCAGGAAGAAGAATGAACCACAGGCTCAGCCTGCCCCCCAGAACCAAAATAGGGCCTGAAGCAATCCTGCGCCTTTGCGGCCAGCTCCCAAAAAAGCGAGGAGACAAATGGAGCTCAGGGGCACTGCAATTCACAAACGTGCAGAGTTATAAATGAGAACTCTCGTCCACAAATATATTGAGGGAAGGCAACGAAGAGGATTTGAAAGCAAGGCAGATTTGCAGGAAACAGATTTCAGGAGGTAGATTCGACTCGCCTTTAAAGCACATGAAAAGCGGCAAAACGTTGACAATGATGCCCTTGGCCAAAAAGGGCGTATGCGTTTTTTCCTGAATATATTCAGGAAAAAACGCATACGCCCTTTTTGGCCAACCAAGCAAGCCGGAAGGGCAAATCAGCGCTACAAAGAAGTCTCGCTTGCCCTCGGTCAAAAGGGCCATGCTGAAAAAAGTGTAAAAACCAGAAAAGCAGGACAGGCCATGGAGACATGGGAGCCTTGTTACGCTGATGGGCGGGATGTAAATTGCCAACAGGCACTCTGGAGAAGAGTACGGTGTGTCCTGAAACAAGTAATAAACACAGCGTAGAGAGCATAGGGCACTTCCACTCATGGGCGTATAAATTGGGAAAACTAAGAATCAACAAGACACAGGCACCCTAAAGTTTACGGCTGCTCTGTTTCCAAGAACCTCCGCTTCGGTACACCTTCAATATCCCAGGAAAGAGAAAAATGGATAAAGAAATGGTGGTACTTGGCACAATGGAATATCACTCTGCCATGAAATCAATGTCATAAGGCTAGTTAGCAGCATGATGAGTGGATTTAGATACGATGATTCTAAGTGAAATAAGTCACACAGAAAAAGACACTTATCCTAAGATATCGCTTATAGAGGGAATGTCAAAATCGCTACACTTGAACTGAATTACAAAACAGAACAGAGTCACACCTTTAGAAGACACACTATGGCTGCTTAACGGGAAAGGTGAGGTGGGGTGATGCATAAAACAAGGGTTTGAAAATAGCTCAGACACCGCTCCATAAGCCAAATATGTAATAGACAAGGCCTACTCCCTGCTCAGTGAACTGACTCAACACCCCCTAGTCACCGCACAAGAATATATCTGACTAGTATGAATCTGAAAACCTATGTATCGATATCTCTCTGCAAGTGAATCAAGAGGGTGTAAAGCGGCATAAACACAGCAGGGAAAAGCAGCCAAATCCCATTCTAAACATACATTACTTTAAAAAACCCACAAAGCAAAGACAGTGAAAGAGAGAGAAATTCTTACAAAATCCGTTCAGGGTCTATGATGCAACCTTGATTGACCATATCTAGACCCACAGCTGGATGAGACATAAGGCTGGACACTCTTGGGGCTGAGAGGATTGGTGAGGTTGGGTGAGCAAATGCAGATACTTTAAAGTAATACCGCGGGGTACCCACCCATTGGGTCTCAAATCTCCAGGTACAAGGGCATCTTCCTACATGAAAACATGCATGGGAAACCCAGAAGATGGTATGCCGTGAGATCGGGAAAGGTTTCTAAAACGCACCTCATTTCTCCTCTCCTTGTGCTCGGGTTCGCCATTTCAGCCACTTGACTAACCATCTCCCTACTTGCAGAATCAGCACCTTTAACCTCCTGTTTCTTACAGGTTTCAATTTGTCCTGAGGATGAACGGGAAGACGCGGAACCAACGAGAGACGAGCCCTAGGTGTTGGGACAGGCATAGGTCACTCCATTTTCCCATCAGGAAGAAGAATGAACCACAGGCTCAGCCTGCCCCCCAGAACCAAAATAGGGCCTGAAGCAATCCTGCGCTTTTGCGGCCAGCTCCCAAAAAAGCGAGGAGACAAATGGAGCTCAGGGGCACTGCAATTCACAAACGTGCAGAGTTATAAATGAGAACTCTCGTCCACAAATATATTGAGGGAAGGCAACGAAGAGGATTTGAATGCAAGGCAGATTTGCAGGAAACAGATTTCAGGAGGTAGATTCGACTCGCCTTTAAAGCACATGAAAAGCGGCAAAACGTTGACAATGATGCCCTTGGCCAAAAAGGGCGTATGCGTTTTTTCCTGAATATATTCAGGAAAAAACGCATACGCCCTTTTTGGCCAACCAAGCAAGCCGGAAGGGCAAATCAGCGCTACAAAGAAGTCTCGCTTGCCCTCGGTCAAAAGGGCCATGCTGAACAAAGTGTAAAAACCAGAAAAGCAGGACAGGCCATGGAGACATGGGAGCCTTGCTACGCTGATGGGCGGGATGTAAATTGCCAACAGGCACTCTGGAGAAGAGTACGGTGTGTCCTGAAACAAGTAATAAACACAGCTTAGAGAGCATAGGGCACTTCCACTCATGGGCGTATAAATTGGGAAAACTAAAAATCAACAAGACAGAGGCACCCTAAAGTATACGGCTGCTCTGTTTCCAAGAACCTCCGCTTCGGTACACCTTCAAAATCCCAGGAAAGAGAAAAATGGATAAAGAAATGGTGGTACTTGGCACAATGGAATATCACTCAGCCATGAAATCAATGTCATAAGGCTAGTTAGCAGCATGATGAGTGGATTTAGGTACGATGATTCTAAGTGAAATAAGTCACACAGAAAAAGACACTTATCCTAAGATATCGCTTATAGAGGGAATGTCAAAATCGCTACACTTGAACTGAATTACAAAACAGAACAGAGTCACACCTTTAGAAGACACACTATGGCTGCTTAACGGGAAAGGTGAGGTGGGGTGATGCATAAAACAAGGGTTTGAAATTAGCTCAGAGACCGCTCCATAAGCCAAATATGTAATAGACAAGGCCTACTCCCTGCTCAGTGAACTGGACTCAACACACCCTAGTCACCACACAAGAATATATCTGACTAGTAAGAATCTGAAAACCTATGTATCGATATCTCTCTGCAAGTGAATCAAGAGGGTGTAAAGCAGCATCAACACAGCAGGGAAAAGCAGCCAAGCCCGATTCTAAACATAAATTACTTTAAAAAACCCACAAAACAAAGACAGTGAAAGAGAGAGAAATTCTTACAAAATCCGTTCAGGGTCTATGATGCAACCTGGATTGACCATATCTAGACCCACAGCTGGATGAGACATAAGGCTGGACACTCTTGGGGCTGAGAGGATTGGTGAGGTTGGGTGAGCAAATGCAGATACTTTAAAGTAACACTGCGGGGAACACACCGCATGGGTCTCAAATCTCCAGGTACAAGGGCATCTTCCTACATCAAAACATGCATGGGAAACCCAGAAGATGGTATGCCATGAGATCGGGAAAGGTTTCTAAAACGCACCTCATTTCTCCTCTCCTTGTGCTCGGGTTCGCCATTCCAGCCACTTGACTAACCATCTCCCTACTTGGCGAATCAGCACCTTTAACCTACTGTTTCGTCCAGGTTGCAATTTGCCCTGAGGATGAACGGGAAGACGGGGAACCAACGGAAGACTAGCCCTAGGTGTTGGGACAGGCACAGGTCACTCCATTTTCCCATCAGGAAGAAGAATGAACCACAGGCTCAGCCTGCCCCCCAGAACCAAAATAGGGCCTGAAGCAATCCTGCGCCTTTGCGGCCAGCTCCCAAAAAAGCGAGGAGACAAATGGAGCTCAGGGGCACTGCAATTCACAAACGTGCAGAGTTATAAATGAGAACTCTCGTCCACAAATATATTGAGGGAAGGCAACGAAGAGGATTTGAAAGCAAGGCAGATTTGCAGGAAACAGATTTCAGGAGGTAGATTCGACTCGCCTTTAAAGCACATGAAAAGCGGCAAAACGTTGACAATGATGCCCTTGGCCAAAAAGGGCGTATGCGTTTTTTCCTGAATATATTCAGGAAAAAACGCATACGCCCTTTTTGGCCAACCAAGCAAGCCGGAAGGGCAAATCAGCGCTACAAAGAAGTCTCGCTTGCCCTCGGTCAAAAGGGCCATGCTGAAAAAAGTGTAAAAACCAGAAAAGCAGGACAGGCCATGGAGACATGGGAGCCTTGTTACGCTGATGGGCGGGATGTAAATTGCCAACAGGCACTCTGGAGAAGAGTACGGTGTGTCCTGAAACAAGTAATAAACACAGCGTAGAGAGCATAGGGCACTTCCACTCATGGGCGTATAAATTGGGAAAACTAAGAATCAACAAGACACAGGCACCCTAAAGTTTACGGCTGCTCTGTTTCCAAGAACCTCCGCTTCGGTACACCTTCAATATCCCAGGAAAGAGAAAAATGGATAAAGAAATGGTGGTACTTGGCACAATGGAATATCACTCTGCCATGAAATCAATGTCATAAGGCTAGTTAGCAGCATGATGAGTGGATTTAGATACGATGATTCTAAGTGAAATAAGTCACACAGAAAAAGACACTTATCCTAAGATATCGCTTATAGAGGGAATGTCAAAATCGCTACACTTGAACTGAATTACAAAACAGAACAGAGTCACACCTTTAGAAGACACACTATGGCTGCTTAACGGGAAAGGTGAGGTGGGGTGATGCATAAAACAAGGGTTTGAAAATAGCTCAGACACCGCTCCATAAGCCAAATATGTAATAGACAAGGCCTACTCCCTGCTCAGTGAACTGACTCAACACCCCCTAGTCACCGCACAAGAATATATCTGACTAGTATGAATCTGAAAACCTATGTATTGATATCTCTCTGCAAGTGAATCAAGAGGGTGTAAAGCGGCATAAACACAGCAGGGAAAAGCAGCCAAATCCCATTCTAAACATACATTACTTTAAAAAACCCACAAAGCAAAGACAGTGAAAGAGAGAGAAATTCTTACAAAATCCGTTCAGGGTCTATGATGCAACCTTGATTGACCATATCTAGACCCACAGCTGGATGAGACATAAGGCTGGACACTCTTGGGGCTGAGAGGATTGGTGAGGTTGGGTGAGCAAATGCAGATACTTTAAAGTAATACCGCGGGGTACCCACCCATTGGGTCTCAAATCTCCAGGTACAAGGGCATCTTCCTACATGAAAACATGCATGGGAAACCCAGAAGATGGTATGCCGTGAGATCGGGAAAGGTTTCTAAAACGCACCTCATTTCTCCTCTCCTTGTGCTCGGGTTCGCCATTCCAGCCACTTGACTAACCATCTCCCTACTTGGAGAATCAGCACCTTTAACCTACTGTTTCGTCCAGGTTGCAATTTGCCCTGAGGATGAACGGGAAGACGGGGAACCAACGGAAGACTAGCCCTAGGTGTTGGGACAGGCACAGGTCACTCCATTTTCCCATCAGGAAGAAGAATGAACCACAGGCTCAGCCTGCCCCCCAGAACCAAAATAGGGCCTGAAGCAATCCTGCGCTTTTGCGGCCAGCTCCGAAAAAAGCGAGGAGACAAATGGAGCTCAGGGGCACTGCAATTCACAAACGTGCAGAGTTATAAATGAGAACTCTCGTCCACAAATATATTGAGGGAAGGCAACGAAGAGGATTTGAAAGCAAGGCAGATTTGCAGGAAACAGATTTCAGGAGGTAGATTCGACTCGCCTTTAAAGCACATGAAAAGCGGCAAAATGTTGACAATGATGCCCTTGGCCAAAAAGGGCGTATGCGTTTTTTCCTGAATATATTCAGGAAAAAACGCATACGCCCTTTTTGGCCAACCAAGCAAGCCGGAAGGGCAAATCAGCGCTACAAAGAAGTCTCGCTTGCCCTCGGTCAAAAGGGCCATGCTGAACAAAGTGTAAAAACCAGAAAAGCAGGACAGGCCATGGAGACATGGGAGCCTTGCTACGCTGATGGGCGGGATGTAAATTGCCAACAGGCACTCTGGAGAAGAGTATGGTGTGTCCTGAAACAAGTAATAAACACAGCGTAGAGAGCATAGGGCACTTCCACTCAAGGGCGTATAAATTGGGAAAACTAAAAATCAACAAGACACAGGCACCCTAAAGTTTACGGCTGCTCTGTTTCCAAGAACCTCCACTTCGGTACACCTTCAATATCCCAGGAAAGAGAAAAATGGATAAAGAAATGGTGGTACTTGGCACAATGGAATATCACTCAACCATGAAATCAATGTCATAAGGCTAGTTAGCAGCATGATGAGTGGATTTAGATACGATGATTCTAAGTGAAATAAGTCACACAGAAAAAGACACTTATCCTAAGATATCGCTTATAGAGGGAATGTCAAAATCGCTACACTTGAACTGAATTACAAAACAGAACAGAGTCACACCTTTAGAAGACACACTATGGCTGCTTAACGGGAAAGGTGAGGTGGGGTGATGCATAAAACAAGGGTTTGAAAATAGCTCAGACACCGCTCCATAAGCCAAATATGTAATAGACAAGGCCTACTCCCTGCTCAGTGAACTGACTCAACACCCCCTAGTCACCGCACAAGAATATATCTGACTAGTATGAATCTGAAAACCTATGTATCGATATCTCTCTGCAAGTGAATCAAGAGGGTGTAAAGCGGCATCAACACAGCAGGGAAAAGCAGCCAAGCCCGATTCTAAACATAAATTACTTTAAAAAACCCACAAAACAAAGACAGTGAAAGAGAGAGAAATTCTTACAAAATCCGTTCAGGGTCTCTGATGCAACCTGCATTGACCATATCTAGACCCACAGCTGGATGAGACATAAGGCTGGACACTCTTGGGGCTGAGAGGATTGGTGAGGTTGGGTGAGCAAACCCAGACACTTTAAAGTAACACTGCGGGGAACACACCCCATGGGTCTCAAATCTCCAGGTACAAGGGCATCTTCCTACATCAAAACATGCATGGGAAACCCAGAAGATGGTATGCCATGAGATCGGGAAAGGTTTCTACAACGCACCTCATTTATCCTCTCATTGTGCTCGGGTTCGCCATTTCAGCCACTTGACTAACCATCTCCCTACTTGCAGAATCAGCACCTTTAACCTCCTGTTTCTTACAGGTTTCAATTTGTCCTGAGGATGAACGGGAAGACGCGGAACCAACGAGAGACGAGCCCTAGGTGTTGGGACAGGCATAGGTCACTCCATTTTCCCATCAGGAAGAAGAATGAACCACAGGCTCAGCCTGCCCCCCAGAACCAAAATAGGGCCTGAAGCAATCCTGCGCTTTTGCGGCCAGCTCCCAAAAAAGCGAGGAGACAAATGGAGCTCAGGGGCACTGCAATTCACAAACATGCAGAGTTATAAATGAGAACTCTCGTCCACAAATATATTGAGGGAAGGCAACGAAGAGGATTTGAAAGCAAGGCAGATTTGCAGGAAACAGATTTCAGGAGGTAGATTCGACTCGCCTTTAAAGCACATGAAAAGCGGCAAAACGTTGACAATGATGCCCTTGGCCAAAAAGGGCGTATGCGTTTTTTCCTGAATATATTCAGGAAAAAACGCATACGCCCTTTTTGGCCAACCAAGCAAGCCGGAAGGGCAAATCAGCGCTACAAAGAAGTCTCGCTTGCCCTCGGTCAAAAGGGCCATGCTGAACAAAGTGTAAAAACCAGAAAAGCAGGACAGGCCATGGAGACATGGGAGCCTTGCTACGCTGATGGGCGGGATGTAAATTGCCAACAGGCACTCTGGAGAAGAGTACGGTGTGTCCTGAAACAAGTAATAAACACAGCTTAGAGAGCATAGGGCACTTCCACTCATGGGCGTATAAATTGGGAAAACTAAAAATCAACAAGACAGAGGCACCCTAAAGTATACGGCTGCTCTGTTTCCAAGAACCTCCGCTTCGGTACACCTTCAAAATCCCAGGAAAGAGAAAAATGGATAAAGAAATGGTGGTACTTGGCACAATGGAATATCACTCAGCCATGAAATCAATGTCATAAGGCTAGTTAGCAGCATGATGAGTGGATTTAGGTACGATGATTCTAAGTGAAATAAGTCACACAGAAAAAGACACTTATCCTAAGATATCGCTTATAGAGGGAATGTCAAAATCGCTACACTTGAACTGAATTACAAAACAGAACAGAGTCACACCTTTAGAAGACACACTATGGCTGCTTAACGGGAAAGGTGAGGTGGGGTGATGCATAAAACAAGGGTTTGAAATTAGCTCAGAGACCGCTCCATAAGCCAAATATGTAATAGACAAGGCCTACTCCCTGCTCAGTGAACTGGACTCAACACACCCTAGTCACCACACAAGAATATATCTGACTAGTAAGAATCTGAAAACCTATGTATCGATATCTCTCTGCAAGTGAATCAAGAGGGTGTAAAGCAGCATCAACACAGCAGGGAAAAGCAGCCAAGCCCGATTCTAAACATAAATTACTTTAAAAAACCCACAAAACAAAGACAGTGAAAGAGAGAGAAATTCTTACAAAATCCGTTCAGGGTCTATGATGCAACCTGGATTGACCATATCTAGACCCACAGCTGGATGAGACATAAGGCTGGACACTCTTGGGGCTGAGAGGTTTGGTGAGGTTGGGTGAGCAAATGCAGATACTTTAAAGTAACACTGCGGGGAACACACCGCATGGGTCTCAAATCTCCAGGTACAAGGGCATCTTCCTACATCAAAACATGCATGGGAAACCCAGAAGATGGTATGCCATGAGATCGGGAAAGGTTTCTAAAACGCACCTCATTTCTCCTCTCCTTGTGCTCGGGTTCGCCATTCCAGCCACTTGACTAACCATCTCCCTACTTGGCGAATCAGCACCTTTAACCTACTGTTTCGTCCAGGTTGCAATTTGCCCTGAGGATGAACGGGAAGACGGGGAACCAACGGAAGACTAGCCCTAGGTGTTGGGACAGGCACAGGTCACTCCATTTTCCCATCAGGAAGAAGAATGAACCACAGGCTCAGCCTGCCCCCCAGAACCAAAATAGGGCCTGAAGCAATCCTGCGCCTTTGCGGCCAGCTCCCAAAAAAGCGAGGAGACAAATGGAGCTCAGGGGCACTGCAATTCACAAACGTGCAGAGTTATAAATGAGAACTCTCGTCCACAAATATATTGAGGGAAGGCAACGAAGAGGATTTGAAAGCAAGGCAGATTTGCAGGAAACAGATTTCAGGAGGTAGATTCGACTCGCCTTTAAAGCACATGAAAAGCGGCAAAACGTTGACAATGATGCCCTTGGCCAAAAAGGGCGTATGCGTTTTTTCCTGAATATATTCAGGAAAAAACGCATACGCCCTTTTTGGCCAACCAAGCAAGCCGGAAGGGCAAATCAGCGCTACAAAGAAGTCTCGCTTGCCCTCGGTCAAAAGGGCCATGCTGAAAAAAGTGTAAAAACCAGAAAAGCAGGACAGGCCATGGAGACATGGGAGCCTTGTTACGCTGATGGGCGGGATGTAAATTGCCAACAGGCACTCTGGAGAAGAGTACGGTGTGTCCTGAAACAAGTAATAAACACAGCGTAGAGAGCATAGGGCACTTCCACTCATGGGCGTATAAATTGGGAAAACTAAGAATCAACAAGACACAGGCACCCTAAAGTTTACGGCTGCTCTGTTTCCAAGAACCTCCGCTTCGGTACACCTTCAATATCCCAGGAAAGAGAAAAATGGATAAAGAAATGGTGGTACTTGGCACAATGGAATATCACTCTGCCATGAAATCAATGTCATAAGGCTAGTTAGCAGCATGATGAGTGGATTTAGATACGATGATTCTAAGTGAAATAAGTCACACAGAAAAAGACACTTATCCTAAGATATCGCTTATAGAGGGAATGTCAAAATCGCTACACTTGAACTGAATTACAAAACAGAACAGAGTCACACCTTTAGAAGACACACTATGGCTGCTTAACGGGAAAGGTGAGGTGGGGTGATGCATAAAACAAGGGTTTGAAAATAGCTCAGACACCGCTCCATAAGCCAAATATGTAATAGACAAGGCCTACTCCCTGCTCAGTGAACTGACTCAACACCCCCTAGTCACCGCACAAGAATATATCTGACTAGTATGAATCTGAAAACCTATGTATCGATATCTCTCTGCAAGTGAATCAAGAGGGTGTAAAGCGGCATCAACACAGCAGGGAAAAGCAGCCAAGCCCGATTCTAAACATAAATTACTTTAAAAAACCCACAAAACAAAGACAGTGAAAGAGAGAGAAATTCTTACAAAATCCGTTCAGGGTCTCTGATGCAACCTGCATTGACCATATCTAGACCCACAGCTGGATGAGACATAAGGCTGGACACTCTTGGGGCTGAGAGGATTGGTGAGGTTGGGTGAGCAAACCCAGACACTTTAAAGTAACACTGCGGGGAACACACCCCATGGGTCTCAAATCTCCAGGTACAAGGGCATCTTCCTACATCAAAACATGCATGGGAAACCCAGAAGATGGTATGCCATGAGATCGGGAAAGGTTTCTAAAACGCACCTCATTTATACTCTCATTGTGCTCGGGTTCGCCATTTCAGCCACTTGACTAATCATCTCCCTACTTGCAGAATCAGCACCTTTAACCTCCTGTTTCTTACAGGTTTCAATTTGTCCTGAGGATGAACGGGAAGACGCGGAACCAACGAGAGACGAGCCCTAGGTGTTGGGACAGGCATAGGTCACTCCATTTTCCCATCAGGAAGAAGAATGAACCACAGGCTCAGCCTGCCCCCCAGAACCAAAATAGGGCCTGAAGCAATCCTGTGCTTTTGCGGCCAGCTCCCAAAAAAGCGAGGAGACAAATGGAGCTCAGGGGCACTGCAATTCACAAACGTGCAGAGTTATAAATGACAACTCTCGTCCACAAATATATTGAGGGAAGGCAACGAAGAGGATTTGAAAGCAAGGCAGATTTGCAGGAAACAGATTTCAGGAGGTAGATTCGACTCGCCTTTAAAGCACATGAAAAGCGGCAAAACGTTGACAATGATGCCCTTGGCCAAAAAGGGCGTATGCGTTTTTTCCTGAATATATTCAGGAAAAAACGCATACGCCCTTTTTGGCCAACCAAGCAAGCCGGAAGGGCAAATCAGCGCTACAAAGAAGTCTCGCTTGCCCTCGGTCAAAAGGGCCATGCTGAACAAAGTGTAAAAACCAGAAAAGCAGGACAGGCCATGGAGACATGGGAGCCTTGCTACGCTGATGGGCGGGATGTAAATTGCCAACAGGCACTCTGGAGAAGAGTACGGTGTGTCCTGAAACAAGTAATAAACACAGCTTAGAGAGCATAGGGCACTTCCACTCATGGGCGTATAAATTGGGAAAACTAAAAATCAACAAGACAGAGGCACCCTAAAGTATACGGCTGCTCTGTTTCCAAGAACCTCCGCTTCGGTACACCTTCAAAATCCCAGGAAAGAGAAAAATGGATAAAGAAATGGTGGTACTTGGCACAATGGAATATCACTCAGCCATGAAATCAATGTCATAAGGCTAGTTAGCAGCATGATGAGTGGATTTAGGTACGATGATTCTAAGTGAAATAAGTCACACAGAAAAAGACACTTATCCTAAGATATCGCTTATAGAGGGAATGTCAAAATCGCTACACTTGAACTGAATTACAAAACAGAACAGAGTCACACCTTTAGAAGACACACTATGGCTGCTTAACGGGAAAGGTGAGGTGGGGTGATGCATAAAACAAGGGTTTGAAATTAGCTCAGAGACCGCTCCATAAGCCAAATATGTAATAGACAAGGCCTACTCCCTGCTCAGTGAACTGGACTCAACACACCCTAGTCACCACACAAGAATATATCTGACTAGTAAGAATCTGAAAACCTATGTATCGATATCTCTCTGCAAGTGAATCAAGAGGGTGTAAAGCAGCATCAACACAGCAGGGAAAAGCAGCCAAGCCCGATTCTAAACATAAATTACTTTAAAAAACCCACAAAACAAAGACAGTGAAAGAGAGAGAAATTCTTACAAAATCCGTTCAGGGTCTATGATGCAACCTGGATTGACCATATCTAGACCCACAGCTGGATGAGACATAAGGCTGGACACTCTTGGGGCTGAGAGGTTTGGTGAGGTTGGGTGAGCAAATGCAGATACTTTAAAGTAACACTGCGGGGAACACACCGCATGGGTCTCAAATCTCCAGGTACAAGGGCATCTTCCTACATCAAAACATGCATGGGAAACCCAGAAGATGGTATGCCATGAGATCGGGAAAGGTTTCTAAAACGCACCTCATTTCTCCTCTCCTTGTGCTCGGGTTCGCCATTCCAGCCACTTGACTAACCATCTCCCTACTTGGCGAATCAGCACCTTTAACCTACTGTTTCGTCCAGGTTGCAATTTGCCCTGAGGATGAACGGGAAGACGGGGAACCAACGGAAGACTAGCCCTAGGTGTTGGGACAGGCACAGGTCACTCCATTTTCCCATCAGGAAGAAGAATGAACCACAGGCTCAGCCTGCCCCCCAGAACCAAAATAGGGCCTGAAGCAATCCTGCGCTTTTGCGGCCAGCTCCCAAAAAAGCGAGGAGACAAATGGAGCTCAGGGGCACTGCAATTCACAAACGTGCAGAGTTATAAATGAGAACTCTCGTCCACAAATATATTGAGGGAAGGCAACGAAGAGGATTTGAAAGCAAGGCAGATTTGCAGGAAACAGATTTCAGGAGGTAGATTCGACTCGCCTTTAAAGCACATGAAAAGCGGCAAAATGTTGACAATGATGCCCTTGGCCAAAAAGGGCGTATGCGTTTTTTCCTGAATATATTCAGGAAAAAACGCATACGCCCTTTTTGGCCAACCAAGCAAGCCGGAAGGGCAAATCAGCGCTACAAAGAAGTCTCGCTTGCCCTCGGTCAAAAGGGCCATGCTGAAAAAAGTGTAAAAACCAGAAAAGCAGGACAGGCCATGGAGACATGGGAGCCTTGTTACGCTGATGGGCGGGATGTAAATTGCCAACAGGCACTCTGGAGAAGAGTACGGTGTGTCCTGAAACAAGTAATAAACACAGCGTAGAGAGCATAGGGCACTTCCACTCATGGGCGTATAAATTGGGAAAACTAAGAATCAACAAGACACAGGCACCCTAAAGTTTACGGCTGCTCTGTTTCCAAGAACCTCCGCTTCGGTACACCTTCAATATCCCAGGAAAGAGAAAAATGGATAAAGAAATGGTGGTACTTGGCACAATGGAATATCACTCTGCCATGAAATCAATGTCATAAGGCTAGTTAGCAGCATGATGAGTGGATTTAGATACGATGATTCTAAGTGAAATAAGTCACACAGAAAAAGACACTTATCCTAAGATATCGCTTATAGAGGGAATGTCAAAATCGCTACACTTGAACTGAATTACAAAACAGAACAGAGTCACACCTTTAGAAGACACACTATGGCTGCTTAACGGGAAAGGTGAGGTGGGGTGATGCATAAAACAAGGGTTTGAAATTAGCTCAGAGACCGCTCCATAAGCCAAATATGTAATAGACAAGGCCTACTCCCTGCTCAGTGAACTGGACTCAACACACCCTAGTCACCACACAAGAATATATCTGACTAGTAAGAATCTGAAAACCTATGTATCGATATCTCTCTGCAAGTGAATCAATAGGGTGTAAAGCGACATCAACACAGCAGGGAAAAGCAGCCAAGCCCGATTCTAAACATAAACTACTTTAAAAAACCCACAAAACAAAGACAGTGAAAGAGAGAGAAATTCTTACAAAATCCGTTCAGGGTCTATGATGCAACCTGGATTGACCATATCTAGACCCACAGCTGGATGAGACATAAGGCTGGACACTCTTGGGGCTGAGAGGATTGGTGAGGTTGGGTGAGCAAACGCAGATACTTTAAAGTAACACTACGGGGAACACACCCCATGGGTCTCAAATCTCCAGGTAGAAGGGCATTTTCCTACATCAAAACATGCATGGGGAACCCAGAAGATGGTATGACATGAGATCGGGAAAGGTTTCTAAAACGCACCTCATTTCTCCTCTCATTGTGCTCGGGTTCACCATTCCAGCTGCTTGACTAATCATCTCCCTACTTGGAGAATCAGCACCTTTAACCTACTGTTTCGTCCAGGTTGCAATTTGCCCTGAGGATGAACGGGAAGACGGGGAACCAACGGAAGACTAGCCCTATGTGTTGGGACAGGCACAGGTCACTCCATTTTCCCATCAGGAAGAAGAATGAACCACAGGCTCAGCCTGCCCCCCAGAACCAAAATAGGGCCTGAAGCAATCCTGCGCTTTTGCGGCCAGCTCCCAAAAAAGCGAGGAGACAAATGGAGCTCAGGGGCACTGCAATTCACAAACGTGCAGAGTTATAAATGAGAACTCTCGTCCACAAATATATTGAGGGAAGGCAAAGAAGAGGATTTGAAAGCAAGGCAGATTTGCAGGAAACAGATTTCAGGAGGTAGATTCGACTCGCCTTTAAAGCACATGAAAAGCGGCAAAATGTTGACAATGATGCCCTTGGCCAAAAAGGGCGTATGCGTTTTTTCCTGAATATATTCAGGAAAAAACGCATACGCCCTTTTTGGCCAACCAAGCAAGCCGGAAGGGCAAATCAGCGCTACAAAGAAGTCTCGCTTGCCCTCGGTCAAAAGGGCCATGCTGAAAAAAGTGTAAAAACCAGAAAAGCAGGACAGGCCATGGAGACATGGGAGCCTTGTTACGCTGATGGGCGGGATGTAAATTGCCAACAGGCACTCTGGAGAAGAGTACGGTGTGTCCTGAAACAAGTAATAAACACAGCGTAGAGAGCATAGGGCACTTCCACTCATGGGCGTATAAATTGGGAAAACTAAGAATCAACAAGACACAGGCACCCTAAAGTTTACGGCTGCTCTGTTTCCAAGAACCTCCGCTTCGGTACACCTTCAATATCCCAGGAAAGAGAAAAATGGATAAAGAAATGGTGGTACTTGGCACAATGGAATATCACTCTGCCATGAAATCAATGTCATAAGGCTAGTTAGCAGCATGATGAGTGGATTTAGATACGATGATTCTAAGTGAAATAAGTCACACAGAAAAAGACACTTATCCTAAGATATCGCTTATAGAGGGAATGTCAAAATCGCTACACTTGAACTGAATTACAAAACAGAACAGAGTCACACCTTTAGAAGACACACTATGGCTGCTTAACGGGAAAGGTGAGGTGGGGTGATGCATAAAACAAGGGTTTGAAATTAGCTCAGAGACCGCTCCATAAGCCAAATATGTAATAGACAAGGCCTACTCCCTGCTCAGTGAACTGGACTCAACACACCCTAGTCACCACACAAGAATATATCTGACTAGTAAGAATCTGAAAACCTATGTATCGATATCTCTCTGCAAGTGAATCAATAGGGTGTAAAGCGACATCAACACAGCAGGGAAAAGCAGCCAAGCCCGATTCTAAACATAAACTACTTTAAAAAACCCACAAAACAAAGACAGTGAAAGAGAGAGAAATTCTTACAAAATCCGTTCAGGGTCTATGATGCAACCTGGATTGACCATATCTACACCCACAGCTGGATGAGACATAAGGCTGGACACTCTTGGGGCTGAGAGGATTGGTGAGGTTGGGTGAGCAAACGCAGATACTTTAAAGTAACACTGCGGGGAACACACCCCATGGGTCTCAAATCTCCAGGTAGAAGGGCATTTTCCTACATCAAAACATGCATGGGGAACCCAGAAGATGGTATGACATGAGATCGGGAAAGGTTTCTAAAACGCACCTCATTTCTCCTCTTATTGTGCTCAGGTTCACCATTCCAGCTGCTTGACTAATCATCTCCCTACTTGGAGAATCAGCACCTTTAACCTACTGTTTCGTCCAGGTTGCAATTTGCCCTGAGGATGAACGGGAAGACGGGGAACCAACGAGAGACGAGCCCTAGGTGTTGGGACAGGCATAGGTCACTCCATTTTCCCATCAGGAAGAAGAATGAACCACAGGCTCAGCCTGCCCCCCAGAACCAAAATAGGGCCTGAAGCAATCCTGCGCTTTTGCGGCCAGCTCCCAAAAAAGCGAGGAGACAAATGGAGCTCAGGGGCACTGCAATTCACAAACGTGCAGAGTTATAAATGAGAACTCTCGTCCACAAATATATTGAGGGAAGGCAACGAAGAGGATTTGAAAGCAAGGCAGATTTGCAGGAAACAGATTTCAGGAGGTAGATTCGACTCGCCTTTAAAGCACATGAAAAGCGGCAAAACGTTGACAATGATGCCCTTGGCCAAAAAGGGCGTATGCGTTTTTTCCTGAATATATTCAGGAAAAAACGCATACGCCCTTTTTGGCCAACCAAGCAAGCCGGAAGGGCAAATCAGCGCTACAAAGAAGTCTCGCTTGCCCTCGGTCAAAAGGGCCATGCTGAACAAAGTGTAAAAACCAGAAAAGCAGGACAGGCCATGGAGACATGGGAGCCTTGCTACGCTGATGGGCGGGATGTAAATTGCCAACAGGCACTCTGGAGAAGAGTACGGTGTGTCCTGAAACAAGTAATAAACACAGCGTAGAGAGCATAGGGCACTTCCACTCATGGGCGTATAAATTGGGAAAACTAAAAATCAACAAGACACAGGCACCCTAAAGTTTACGGCTGCTCTGTTTCCAAGAACCTCCGCTTCGGTACACCTTCAATATCCCAGGAAAGAGAAAAAAGGATAAAGAAATGGTGGTACTTGGCACAATGGAATATCACTCAGCCATGAAATCAATGTCATAAGGCTAGTTAGCAGCATGATGTGTGGATTTAGGTACGATGATTCTAAGTGAAATAAGTCACACAGAAAAAGACACTTATCCTAAGATATCGCTTATAGAGGGAATGTCAAAATCGCTACACTTGAACTGAATTACAAAACAGAACAGAGTCACACCTTTAGAAGACACACTATGGCTGCTTAACGGGAAAGGTGAGGTGGGGTGATGCATAAAACAAGGGTTTGAAAATAGCTCAGACACCGCTCCATAAGCCAAATATGTAATAGACAAGGCCTACTCCCTGCTCAGTGAACTGACTCAACACCCCCTAGTCACCGCACAAGAATATATCTGACTAGTATGAATCTGAAAACCTATGTATCGATATCTCTCTGCAAGTGAATCAAGAGGGTGTAAAGCGGCATAAACACAGCAGGGAAAAGCAGCCAAACCCCATTCTAAACATACATTACTTTAAAAAACCCACAAAGCAAAGACAGTGAAAGAGAGAGAAATTCTTACAAAATCCGTTCAGGGTCTCTGATGCAACCTGGATTGACCATATCTAGACCCACAGCTGGATGAGACATAAGGCTGGACACTCTTGGGGCTGAGAGGATTGGTGAGGTTGGGTGAGCAAATGCAGATACTTTAAAGTAATACCGCGGGGTACCCACCCCTTGGGTCTCAAATCTCCAGGTACAAGGGCATCTTCCTACATGAAAACATGCATGGGAAACCCAGAAGATGGTATGCCGTGAGATCGGGAAAGGTTTCTAAAACGCACCTCATTTCTCCTCTCCTTGTGCTCGGGTTCGCCATTCCAGCCACTTGACTAACCATCTCCCTACTTGGAGAATCAGCACCTTTAACCTACTGTTTCGTCCAGGTTGCAATTTGCCCTGAGGATGAACGGGAAGACGGGGAACCAACGGAAGACTAGCCCTAGGTGTTGGGACAGGCACAGGTCACTCCATTTTCCCATCAGGAAGAAGAATGAACCACAGGCTCAGCCTGCCCCCCAGAACCAAAATAGGGCCTGAAGCAATCCTGCGCTTTTGCGGCCAGCTCCCAAAAAAGCGAGGAGACAAATGGAGCTCAGGGGCACTGCAATTCACAAACGTGCAGAGTTATAAATGAGAACTCTCGTCCACAAATATATTGAGGGAAGGCAACGAAGAGGATTTGAAAGCAAGGCAGATTTGCAGGAAACAGATTTCAGGAGGTAGATTCGACTCGCCTTTAAAGCACATGAAAAGCGGCAAAACGTTGACAATGATGCCCTTGGCCAAAAAGGGCGTATGCGTTTTTTCCTGAATATATTCAGAAAAAACGCATACGCCCTTTTTGGCCAACCAAGCAGGCCGGAAGGGCAAATCAGCGCTACAAAGAAGTCTCGCTTGCCCTCGGTCAAAAGGGCCATGCTGAACAAAGTGTAAAAACCAGAAAAGCAGGACAGGCCATGGAGACATGGGAGCCTTGCTACGCTGATGGGCGGGATGTAAATTGCCAACAGGCACTCTGGAGAAGAGTATGGTGTGTCCTGAAACAAGTAATAAACACAGCGTAGAGAGCATAGGGCACTTCCACTCAAGGGCGTATAAATTGGGAAAACTAAAAATCAACAAGACACAGGCACCCTAAAGTTTACGGCTGCTCTGTTTCCAAGAACCTCCACTTCGGTACACCTTCAATATCCCAGGAAAGAGAAAAATGGATAAAGAAATGGTGGTACTTGTCACAATGGAATATCACTCAACCATGAAATCAATGTCATAAGGCTAGTTAGCAGCATGATGAGTGGATTTAGATACGATGATTCTAAGTGAAATAAGTCACACAGAAAAAGACACTTATCCTAAGATATCGCTTATAGAGGGAATGTCAAAATCGCTACACTTGAACTGAATTACAAAACAGAACAGAGTCACACCTTTAGAAGACACACTATGGCTGCTTAACGGGAAAGGTGAGGTGGGGTGATGCATAAAACAAGGGTTTGAAAATAGCTCAGACACCGCTCCATAAGCCAAATATGTAATAGACAAGGCCTACTCCCTGCTCAGTGAACTGACTCAACACCCCCTAGTCACCACACAAGAATATATCTGACTAGTATGAATCTGAAAACCTATGTATCGATATCTCTCTGCAAGTGAATCAAGAGGGTGTAAAGCGGCATCAACACAGCAGGGAAAAGCAGCCAAGCCCGATTCTAAACATAAATTACTTTAAAAAACCCACAAAACAAAGACAGTGAAAGAGAGAGAAATTCTTACAAAATCCGTTCAGGGTCTCTGATGCAACCTGCATTGACCATATCTAGACCCACAGCTGGATGAGACATAAGGCTGGACACTCTTGGGGCTGAGAGGATTGGTGAGGTTGGGTGAGCAAACCCAGACACTTTAAAGTAACACTGCGGGGAACACACCCCATGGGTCTCAAATCTCCAGGGACAAGGGCATCTTCCTACATCAAAACATGCATGGGAAACCCAGAAGATGGTATGCCATGAGATCGGGAAAGGTTTCTAAAACGCACCTCATTTATCCTCTCATTGTGCTCGGGTTCGCCATTTCAGCCACTTGACTAACCATCTCCCTACTTGCAGAATCAGCACCTTTAACCTCCTGTTTCTTACAGGTTTCAATTTGTCCTGAGGATGAACGGGAAGACGCGGAACCAACGAGAGACGAGCCCTAGGTGTTGGGACAGGCATAGGTCACTCCATTTTCCCATCAGGAAGAAGAATGAACCACAGGCTCAGCCTGCCCCCCAGAACCAAAATAGGGCCTGAAGCAATCCTGCGCTTTTGCGGCCAGCTCCCAAAAAAGCGAGGAGACAAATGGAGCTCAGGGGCACTGCAATTCACAAACGTGCAGAGTTATAAATGAGAACTCTCGTCCACAAATATATTGAGGGAAGGCAACGAAGAGGATTTGAAAGCAAGGCAGATTTGCAGGAAACAGATTTCAGGAGGTAGATTCGACTCGCCTTTAAAGCACATGAAAAGCGGCAAAACGTTGACAATGATGCCCTTGGCCAAAAAGGGCGTATGCGTTTTTTCCTGAATATATTCAGGAAAAAACGCATACGCCCTTTTTGGCCAACCAAGCAAGCCGGAAGGGCAAATCAGCGCTACAAAGAAGTCTCGCTTGCCCTCGGTCAAAAGGGCCATGCTGAACAAAGTGTAAAAACCAGAAAAGCAGGACAGGCCATGGAGACATGGGAGCCTTGCTACGCTGATGGGCGGGATGTAAATTGCCAACAGGCACTCTGGAGAAGAGTACGGTGTGTCCTGAAACAAGTAATAAACACAGCTTAGAGAGCATAGGGCACTTCCACTCATGGGTGTATAAATTGGGAAAACTAAAAATCAACAAGACAGAGGCACCCTAAAGTATACGGCTGCTCTGTTTCCAAGAACCTCCGCTTCGGTACACCTTCAAAATCCCAGGAAAGAGAAAAATGGATAAAGAAATGGTGGTACTTGGCACAATGGAATATCACTCAGCCATGAAATCAATGTCATAAGGCTAGTTAGCAGCATGATGAGTGGATTTAGGTACGATGATTCTAAGTGAAATAAGTCACACAGAAAAAGACACTTATCCTAAGATATCGCTTATAGAGGGAATGTCAAAATCGCTACACTTGAACTGAATTACAAAACAGAACAGAGTCACACCTTTAGAAGACACACTATGGCTGCTTAACGGGAAAGGTGAGGTGGGGTGATGCATAAAACAAGGGTTTGAAATTAGCTCAGAGACCGCTCCATAAGCCAAATATGTAATAGACAAGGCCTACTCCCTGCTCAGTGAACTGGACTCAACACACCCTAGTCACCACACAAGAATATATCTGACTAGTAAGAATCTGAAAACCTATGTATCGATATCTCTCTGCAAGTGAATCAATAGGGTGTAAAGCGACATCAACACAGCAGGGAAAAGCAGCCAAGCCCGATTCTAAACATAAACTACTTTAAAAAACCCACAAAACAAAGACAGTGAAAGAGAGAGAAATTCTTACAAAATCCGTTCAGGGTCTATGATGCAACCTGGATTGACCATATCTAGACCCACAGCTGGATGAGACATAAGGCTGGACACTCTTGGGGCTGAGAGGTTTGGTGAGGTTGGGTGAGCAAATGCAGATACTTTAAAGTAACACTGCGGGGAACACACCGCATGGGTCTCAAATCTCCAGGTACAAGGGCATCTTCCTACATCAAAACATGCATGGGAAACCCAGAAGATGGTATGCCATGAGATCGGGAAAGGTTTCTAAAACGCACCTCATTTCTCCTCTCCTTGTGCTCGGGTTCGCCATTCCAGCCACTTGACTAACCATCTCCCTACTTGGAGAATCAGCACCTTTAACCTACTGTTTCGTCCAGGTTGCAATTTGCCCTGAGGATGAACGGGAAGACGGGGAACCAACGGAAGACTAGCCCTAGGTGTTGGGACAGGCACAGGTCACTCCATTTTCCCATCAGGAAGAAGAATGAACCACAGGCTCAGCCTGCCCCCCAGAACCAAAATAGGGCCTGAAGCAATCCTGCGCTTTTGCGGCCAGCTCCCAAAAAAGCGAGGAGACAAATGGAGCTCAGGGGCACTGCAATTCACAAACGTGCAGAGTTATAAATGAGAACTCTCGTCCACAAATATATTGAGGGAAGGCAACGAAGAGGATTTGAAAGCAAGGCAGATTTGCAGGAAACAGATTTCAGGAGGTAGATTCGACTCGCCTTTAAAGCACATGAAAAGCGGCAAAATGTTGACAATGATGCCCTTGGCCAAAAAGGGCGTATGCGTTTTTTCCTGAATATATTCAGGAAAAAACGCATACGCCCTTTTTGGCCAACCAAGCAAGCCGGAAGGGCAAATCAGCGCTACAAAGAAGTCTCGCTTGCCCTCGGTCAAAAGGGCCATGCTGAAAAAAGTGTAAAAACCAGAAAAGCAGGACAGGCCATGGAGACATGGGAGCCTTGCTACGCTGATGGGCGGGATGTAAATTGCCAACAGGCACTCTGGAGAAGAGTACGGTGTGTCCTGAAACAAGTAATAAACACAGCGTAGAGAGCATAGGGCACTTCCACTCATGGGCGTATAAATTGGGAAAACTAAGAATCAACAAGACACAGGCACCCTAAAGTTTACGGCTGCTCTGTTTCCAAGAACCTCCGCTTCGGTACACCTTCAATATCCCAGGAAAGAGAAAAATGGATAAAGAAATGGTGGTACTTGGCACAATGGAATATCACTCTGCCATGAAATCAATGTCATAAGGCTAGTTAGCAGCATGATGAGTGGATTTAGATACGATGATTCTAAGTGAAATAAGTCACACAGAAAAAGACACTTATCCTAAGATATCGCTTATAGAGGGAATGTCAAAATCGCTACACTTGAACTGAATTACAAAACAGAACAGAGTCACACCTTTAGAAGACACACTATGGCTGCTTAACGGGAAAGGTGAGGTGGGGTGATGCATAAAACAAGGGTTTGAAATTAGCTCAGAGACCGCTCCATAAGCCAAATATGTAATAGACAAGGCCTACTCCCTGCTCAGTGAACTGGACTCAACACACCCTAGTCACCACACAAGAATATATCTGACTAGTAAGAATCTGAAAACCTATGTATCGATATCTCTCTGCAAGTGAATCAATAGGGTGTAAAGCGACATCAACACAGCAGGGAAAAGCAGCCAAGCCCGATTCTAAACATACATTACTTTAAAAAACCCACAAAACAAAGACAGTGAAAGAGAGAGAAATTCTTACAAAATCCGTTCAGGGTCTATGATGCAACCTGGATTGACCATATCTAGACCCACAGCTGGATGAGACATAAGGCTGGACACTCTTGGGGCTGAGAGGATTGGTGAGGTTGGGTGAGCAAACGCAGATACTTTAAAGTAACACTACGGGGAACACACCCCATGGGTCTCAAATCTCCAGGTAGAAGGGCATTTTCCTACATCAAAACATGCATGGGGAACCCAGAAGATGGTATGACATGAGATCGGGAAAGGTTTCTAAAACGCACCTCATTTCTCCTCTCATTGTGCTCGGGTTCACCATTCCAGCTGCTTGACTAATCATCTCCCTACTTGGAGAATCAGCACCTTTAACCTACTGTTTCGTCCAGGTTGCAATTTGCCCTGAGGATGAACGGGAAGACGGGGAACCAACGGAAGACTAGCCCTAGGTGTTGGGACAGGCACAGGTCACTCCATTTTCCCATCAGGAAGAAGAATGAACCACAGGCTCAGCCTGCCCCCCAGAACCAAAATAGGGCCTGAAGCAATCCTGCGCTTTTGCGGCCAGCTCCCAAAAAAGCGAGGAGACAAATGGAGCTCAGGGGCACTGCAATTCACAAACGTGCAGAGTTATAAATGAGAACTCTCGTCCACAAATATATTGAGGGAAGGCAAAGAAGAGGATTTGAAAGCAAGGCAGATTTGCAGGAAACAGATTTCAGGAGGTAGATTCGACTCGCCTTTAAAGCACATGAAAAGCGGCAAAATGTTGACAATGATGCCCTTGGCCAAAAAGGGCGTATGCGTTTTTTCCTGAATATATTCAGGAAAAAACGCATACGCCCTTTTTGGCCAACCAAGCAAGCCGGAAGGGCAAATCAGCGCTACAAAGAAGTCTCGCTTGCCCTCGGTCAAAAGGGCCATGCTGAAAAAAGTGTAAAAACCAGAAAAGCAGGACAGGCCATGGAGACATGGGAGCCTTGTTACGCTGATGGGCGGGATGTAAATTGCCAACAGGCACTCTGGAGAAGAGTACGGTGTGTCCTGAAACAAGTAATAAACACAGCGTAGAGAGCATAGGGCACTTCCACTCATGGGCGTATAAATTGGGAAAACTAAGAATCAACAAGACACAGGCACCCTAAAGTTTACGGCTGCTCTGTTTCCAAGAACCTCCGCTTCGGTACACCTTCAATATCCCAGGAAAGAGAAAAATGGATAAAGAAATGGTGGTACTTGGCACAATGGAATATCACTCTGCCATGAAATCAATGTCATAAGGCTAGTTAGCAGCATGATGAGTGGATTTAGATACGATGATTCTACGTGAAATAAGTCACACAGAAAAAGACACTTATCCTAAGATATCGCTTATAGAGGGAATGTCAAAATCGCTACACTTGAACTGAATTACAAAACAGAACAGAGTCACACCTTTAGAAGACACACTATGGCTGCTTAACGGGAAAGGTGAGGTGGGGTGATGCATAAAACAAGGGTTTGAAATTAGCTCAGAGACCGCTCCATAAGCCAAATATGTAATAGACAAGGCCTACTCCCTGCTCAGTGAACTGGACTCAACACACCCTAGTCACCACACAAGAATATATCTGACTAGTAAGAATCTGAAAACCTATGTATCGATATCTCTCTGCAAGTGAATCAATAGGGTGTAAAGCGACATCAACACAGCAGGGAAAAGCAGCCAAGCCCGATTCTAAACATAAACTACTTTAAAAAACCCACAAAACAAAGACAGTGAAAGAGAGAGAAATTCTTACAAAATCCGTTCAGGGTCTATGATGCAACCTGGATTGACCATATCTAGACCCACAGCTGGATGAGACATAAGGCTGGACACTCTTGGGGCTGAGAGGATTGATGAGGTTGGGTGAGCAAACGCAGATACTTTAAAGTAACACTGCGGGGAACACACCCCATGGGTATCAAATCTCCAGGTACAAGGGCATCTTCCTACATCAAAACATGCATGGGGAACCCAGAAGATGGTATGACATGAGATCGGGAAAGGTTTCTAAAACGCACCTCATTTCTCCTCTCATTGTGCTCAGGTTCACCATTCCAGCTGCTTGACTAATCATCTCCCTACTTGGAGAATCAGCACCTTTAACCTACTGTTTCGTCCAGGTTGCAATTTGCCCTGAGGATGAACGGGAAGACGGGGAACCAACGGAAGACTAGCCCTAGGTGTTGGGACAGGCACAGGTCACTCCATTTTCCCATCAGGAAGAAGAATGAACCACAGGCTCAGCCTGCCCCCCAGAACCAAAATAGGGCCTGAAGCAATCCTGCGCTTTTGCGGCCAGCTCCCAAAAAAGCGAGGAGACAAATGGAGCTCAGGGGCACTGCAATTCACAAACGTGCAGAGTTATAAATGAGAACTCTCGTCCACAAATATATTGAGGGAAGGCAACGAAGAGGATTTGAAAGCAAGGCAGATTTGCAGGAAACAGATTTCAGGAGGTAGATTCGACTCGCCTTTAAAGCACATGAAAAGCGGCAAAATGTTGACAATGATGCCCTTGGCCAAAAAGGGCGTATGCGTTTTTTCCTGAATATATTCAGGAAAAAACGCATACGCCCTTTTTGGCCAACCAAGCAAGCCGGAAGGGCAAATCAGCGCTACAAAGAAGTCTCGCTTGCCCTCGGTCAAAAGGGCCATGCTGAACAAAGTGTAAAAACCAGAAAAGCAGGACAGGCCATGGAGACATGGGAGCCTTGTTACGCTGATGGGCGGGATGTAAATTGCCAACAGGCACTCTGGAGAAGAGTACGGTGTGTCCTGAAACAAGTAATAAACACAGCGTAGAGAGCATAGGGCACTTCCACTCATGGGCGTATAAATTGGGAAAACTAAGAATCAACAAGACACAGGCACCCTAAAGTTTACGGCTGCTCTGTTTCCAAGAATCTCCGCTTCGGTACACCTTCAATATCCCAGGAAAGAGAAAAATGGATAAAGAAATGGTGGTACTTGGCACAATGGAATATCACTCTGCCATGAAATCAATGTCATAAGGCTAGTTAGCAGCATGATGAGTGGATTTAGATACGATGATTCTAAGTGAAATAAGTCACACAGAAAAAGACACTTATCCTAAGATATCGCTTATAGAGGGAATGTCAAAATCGCTACACTTGAACTGAATTACAAAACAGAACAGAGTCACACCTTTAGAAGACACACTATGGCTGCTTAACGGGAAAGGTGAGGTGGGGTGATGCATAAAACAAGGGTTTGAAATTAGCTCAGAGACCGCTCCATAAGCCAAATATGTAATAGACAAGGCCTACTCCCTGCTCAGTGAACTGGACTCAACACACCCTAGTCACCACACAAGAATATATCTGACTAGTAAGAATCTGAAAACCTATGTATCGATATCTCTCTGCAAGTGAATCAATAGGGTGTAAAGCGACATCAACACAGCAGGGAAAAGCAGCCAAGCCCGATTCTAAACATAAACTACTTTAAAAAACCCACAAAACAAAGACAGTGAAAGAGAGAGAAATTCTTACAAAATCCGTTCAGGGTCTATGATGCAACCTGGATTGACCATATCTAGACCCACAGCTGGATGAGACATAAGGCTGGACACTCTTGGGGCTGAGAGGATTGGTGAGGTTGGGTGAGCAAACGCAGATACTTTAAAGTAACACTGCGGGGAACACACCCCATGGGTCTCAAATCTCCAGGTACAAGGGCATCTTCCTACATCAAAACATGCATGGGAAACCCAGAAGATGGTATGCCATGAGATCGGGAAAGGTTTCTAAAAGGCACCTCATTTCTCCTCTCCTTGTGCTCGGGTTCGCCATTCCAGCCGCTTGACTAACCATCTCCCTACTTGGAGAATCAGCACCTTTAACCTCCTGATTTTACAGGTTGCAATTTGTCCTGAGGATGAACGGGAAGACGCGGAACCAACGAGAGACGAGCCCTAGGTGTTGGGACAGGCATAGGTCACTCCATTTTCCCATCAGGAAGAAGAATGAACCACAGGCTCAGCCTGCCCCCCAGAACCAAAATAGGGCCTGAAGCAATCCTGCGCTTTTGCGGCCAGCTCCCAAAAAAGCGAGGAGACAAATGGAGCTCAGGGGCACTGCAATTCACAAACGTGCAGAGTTATAAATGAGAACTCTCGTCCACAAATATATTGAGGGAAGGCAACGAAGAGGATTTGAAAGCAAGGCAGATTTGCAGGAAACAGATTTCAGGAGGTAGATTCGACTCGCCTTTAAAGCACATGAAAAGCGGCAAAACGTTGACAATGATGCCCTTGGCCAAAAAGGGCGTATGCGTTTTTTCCTGAATATATTCAGGAAAAAACGCATACGCCCTTTTTGGCCAACCAAGCAAGCCGGAAGGGCAAATCAGCGCTACAAAGAAGTCTCGCTTGCCCTCGGTCAAAAGGGCCATGCTGAACAAAGTGTAAAAACCAGAAAAGCAGGACAGGCCATGGAGACATGGGAGCCTTGCTACGCTGATGGGCGGGATGTAAATTGCCAACAGGCACTCTGGAGAAGAGTACGGTGTGTCCTGAAACAAGTAATAAACACAGCGTAGAGAGCATAGGGCACTTCCACTCATGGGCGTATAAATTGGGAAAACTAAAAATCAACAAGACACAGGCACCCTAAAGTTTACGGCTGCTCTGTTTCCAAGAACCTCCGCTTCGGTACACCTTCAATATCCCAGGAAAGAGAAAAAAGGATAAAGAAATGGTGGTACTTGGCACAATGGAATATCACTCAGCCATGAAATCAATGTCATAAGGCTAGTTAGCAGCATGATGTGTGGATTTAGGTACGATGATTCTAAGTGAAATAAGTCACACAGAAAAAGACACTTATCCTAAGATATCGCTTATAGAGGGAATGTCAAAATCGCTACACTTGAACTGAATTACAAAACAGAACAGAGTCACACCTTTAGAAGACACACTATGGCTGCTTAACGGGAAAGGTGAGGTGGGGTGATGCATAAAACAAGGGTTTGAAAATAGCTCAGACACCGCTCCATAAGCCAAATATGTAATAGACAAGGCCTACTCCCTGCTCAGTGAACTGACTCAACACCCCCTAGTCACCGCACAAGAATATATCTGACTAGTATGAATCTGAAAACCTATGTATCGATATCTCTCTGCAAGTGAATCAAGAGGGTGTAAAGCGGCATAAACACAGCAGGGAAAAGCAGCCAAACCCCATTCTAAACATACATTACTTTAAAAAACCCACAAAGCAAAGACAGTGAAAGAGAGAGAAATTCTTACAAAATCCGTTCAGGGTCTCTGATGCAACCTGGATTGACCATATCTAGACCCACAGCTGGATGAGACATAAGGCTGGACACTCTTGGGGCTGAGAGGATTGGTGAGGTTGGGTGAGCAAACCCAGACACTTTAAAGTAACACTGCGGGGAACACACCCCATGGGTCTCAAATCTCCAGGGACAAGGGCATCTTCCTACATCAAAACATGCATGGGAAACCCAGAAGATGGTATGCCATGAGATCGGGAAAGGTTTCTAAAACGCACCTCATTTCACCTCTCCTTGTGCTCGGGTTCACCATTCCAGCCCCTTGACTAACCATCTCCCTACTTGGAGAATCAGCACCTTTAACCTCCTGATTGTACAGGTTGCAATTTGTCCTGAGGATGAACGGGAAGACGCGGAACCAACGAGAGACGAGCCCTAGGTTTTGGGACAGGCACAGGTCACTCCATTTTCCCATCAGGAAGAAGAATGAACCACAGGCTCAGCCTGCCCCCCAGAACCAAAATAGGGCCTGAAGCAATCCTGCGCTTTTGCGGCCAGCTCCCAAAAAAGCGAGGAGACAAATGGAGCTCAGGGGCACTGCAATTCACAAACGTGCAGAGTTATAAATGAGAACTCTCGTCCACAAATATATTGAGGGAAGGCAACGAAGAGGATTTGAAAGCAAGGCAGATTTGCAGGAAACAGATTTCAGGAGGTAGATTCGACTCGCCTTTAAAGCACATGAAAAGCGGCAAAACGTTGACAATGATGCCCTTGGCCAAAAAGGGCGTATGCGTTTTTTCCTGAATATATTCAGGAAAAAACGCATACGCCCTTTTTGGCCAACCAAGCAAGCCGGAAGGGCAAATCAGCGCTACAAAGAAGTCTCGCTTGCCCTCGGTCAAAAGGGCCATGCTGAACAAACTGTAAAAACCAGAAAAGCAGGACAGGCCATGGAGACATGGGAGCCTTGCTACGCTGATGGGCGGGATGTAAATTGCCAACAGGCACTCTGGAGAAAAGTACGGTGTGTCCTGAAACAAGTAATAAACACAGTGTAGAGAGCATAGGGCACTTCCACTCATGGGCGTATAAATTGGGAAAACTAAAAATCAACAAGACACAGGCACCCCAAACTTTACGGCTGCTCTGTTGCCAAGAACCTCCGCTTCGGTACACCTTCAATATCCCAGGAAAGAGAAAAATGGATAAAGAAATGGTGGTACTTGGCACAATGGAATATCACTCAGCCATGAAATCAATGTCATAAGGCTAGTTAGCAGCATGATGAGTGGATTTAGGTACGATGATTCTAAGTGAAATAAGTCACACAGAAAAAGGCACTTATCCTAAGATATCGCTTATAGAGGGAATGTCAAAATCGCTAAACTTGAACTGAATTACAAAACAGAACAGAGGCACACCTTTAGAAGACACACTATGGCTGCTTAACCGGAAAGGTGAGGTGGGGTGATGCATAAAAGAAGGGTTTGAAATTAGCTCAGACACCGCTCCATAAGCCAAATATGTAATAGACAAGGCCTACTCCCTGCTCAGTTAACTGGACTCAACACCCCCTAGTCACCGCACAAGATTATATCTGATTAGTATGAATCTGAAAACCTATGTATCGATATCTCTCTGCAAGTGAATCAAGAGGGTGTAAAGCGGCATAAACACAGCAGGGAAAAGCAGCCAAACCCCATTCTAAACATACATTACTTTAAAAAACCCACAAAGCAAAGACAGTGAAAGAGAGAGAAATTCTTACAAAATACGTTCAGGGTCTCTGATGCAACCTGGATTGACCACATCTAGACCCACAGCTGGATGAGACATTAGGCTGGACACTCTTGCGGCTGAGAGGATTGGTGAGGTTGGGTGAGAAAATGCAGATACTTTAAAGTAATACTGCGGGGTACCCACCCCATGGGTCTCAAATCTCCAGGTACAAGGGCATCTTCCTACATCAAAACATGCATGGGAAACCCAGAAGATGGTATGCCGTGAGATCGGGAAAAGTTTCTAAAACGCACCTCATTTCTCCTCTCCTTGTGCTCGGGTTCGCCATTCCAGCCGCTTGACTAACCATCTCCCTACTTGGAGAATCAGCACCTTTAACCTCCTGTTTCGTACAGGTTGCAGTTTGTCCTGAAGATGAACGGGAAGACGGGGAACCAACGAGAGACTAGCCCTAGGTGTTGGGACAGGCACAGGTCACTCCATTTTCCCATCAGGAAGAAGAATGAACCACAGGCTCAGCCTGCCCCCCAGAACCAAAATAGGGCCTGAAGCAATCCTGCGCTTTTGCGGCCAGCTCCCAAAAAAGCGAGGAGACAAATGGAGCTCAGGGGCACTGCAATTCACAAACGTGCAGAGTTATAAATGAGATCTCTCGTCCACAAATATATTGAGGGAAGGCAACGAAGAGGATTTGAAAGCAAGGCAGATTTGCAGGAAACAGATTTCAGGAGGTAGATTCGACTCGCCTTTAAAGCACATGAAAAGTGACAAAACGTTGACAATGATGTCCTTGGCCAAAAAGGGCGTATGCGTTTTTTCCTGAATATATTCAGGAAAAAACGCATACGCCCTTTTTGGCCAACCAAGCAAGCCGGAAGGGCAAATCAGCGCTCTAAAGAAGTCTCGCTTGCCCTCGGTCAAAAGGGCCATGCTGAACAAACTGTAAAAACCAGAAAAGCAGGACAGGCCATGGAGACATGGGAGCCTTGCTACGCTGACGGGCGGGATGTAAATTGCCAACAGGCACTCTGGAGAAGAGTACGGTGTGTCCTGAAACAAGTAATAAACACAGCGTAGAGAGCATAGGGCACTTCCACTCATGGGCGTATAAATTGGGAAAACTAAAAATCAACAAGACACAGGCACCCTAAAGTTTACGGCGGCTCTGTTGCCAAGAACCTCCGCTTCGGTACACCTTCAATATCCCAGGAAAGAGAAAAATGGATAAAGAAATGGTGGTACTTGGCACAATGGAATATCACTCAGCCATGAAATCAATGTCATAAGGCTAGTTAGCAGCATGATGAGTGGATTTAGGTACGATGATTCTAAGTGAAATAAGTCAAAGAGAAAAAGGCACTTATCCTAAGATATCGCTTATAGAGGGAATGTCAAAATCACTACACTTGAACTGAATTACAAACAGAACAGAGTCACACCTTTAGAAGACACACTATGGCTGCTTAACGGGAAAGGTGAGGTGGGGTGATGCATAAAACAAGGGTTTGAAATTAGCTCAGACACCGCTCCATAAGCCAAATATGTAATAGACAAGGCCTACTCCCTGCTCAGTGAACTGGACTCAACACCCCCTAGTCACCGCACAAGAATATATCTGACTACTATGAATCTGAAAACCTATATATCGATATCTCTCTGCAAGTGAATCAAGAGGGTGTAAAGCGGCATCAACACAGCAGGGAAAAGCAGCCAAACCCCATTCTAAACATAAATTACTTTAAAAAACCCACAAAACAAAGACAGTGAAAGAGAGAGAAATTCTTACAAAATCCGTTCAGGGTCTCTGATGCAACCTGGATTGACCATATCTAGACCCACAGCTGGATGAGACATAAGGCTGGACACTCTTGGGCCTGAGAGGATTGGTGAGGTCGGGTGAGCAAATTCAGATACTTTAAAGTAACACCGCGGGGTACCCACCCCATGGGTCTCAAATCTCCAGGTACAAGGGCATCTTCCTACATCAAAACATGCATGGGAAACCCAGAAGATGGTATGCCATGAGATTGGGAAAGGTTTCTAAAACGCACCTCATTTCTCCTCTCCTTGTGCTCGGGTTCGCCATTCCAGCTGCTTGACCAACCATCTCCCTACTTGGAGAATCAGCACCTTTAACCTCCTGATTGTACAGGTTGCAATTTGTCCTGAGGATGAACGGGAAGACGCGGAACCAACGAGAGATGAGCCCTAGGTGTTGGGACACGCGTAGGTCACTCCATTTTCCCATCAGGAAGAAGAATGAACCACAGGCTCAGCCTGCCCCCCAGAACCAAAATAGGGCCTGAAGCAATCCTGCGCTTTTGCGGCCAGCTCCCAAAAAAGCGAGGAGACAAATGGAGCTCAGGGGCACTGCAATTCACAAACGTGCAGAGTTATAAATGAGAACTCTCGTCCACAAATATATTGAGGGAAGGCAACGAAGAGGATTTGAAAGCAAGGCAGATTTGCAGGAAACAGATTTCAGGAGGTAGATTCGACTCGCCTTTAAAGCACATGAAAAGCGGCAAAACGTTGACAATGATGCCCTTGGCCAAAAAGGGCGTATGCGTTTTTTCCTGAATATATTCAGGAAAAAACGCATACGCCCTTTTTGGCCAACCAAGCAAGCCGGAAGGACAAATCAGCGCTACAAAGAAGTCTCGCTTGCCCTCGGTCAAAAGGGCCATGCTGAACAAAGTGTAAAAACCAGAAAAGCAGGACAGGCCATGGAGACATGGGAGCCTTGCTACGCTGATGGGCGGGATGTAAATTGCCAACAGGCACTCTGGAGAAGAGTACGGTGTGTCCTGAAACAAGTAATAAACACAGTGTAGAGAGCATAGGGCACTTCCACTCATACGCGTATAAATTGGGAAAACTAAAAATCAACAAGACACAGGCACCCCAAACTTTACGGCTGCTCTGTTGCCAAGAACCTCCGCTTCGGTACACCTTCAATATCCCAGGAAAGAGAAAAATGGATAAACAAATGGTGGTACTTGGCACAATGGAATATCACTCAGCCATGAAATCAATGTCATAAGGCTAGTTAGCAGCATGATGAGTGGATTTAGGTACGATGATTCTAAGTGAAATAAGTCACACAGAAAAAGGCACTTATCCTAAGATATCGCTTATAGAGGGAATGTCAAAATCGCTAAACTTGAACTGAATTACAAAACAGAACAGAGGCACACCTTTAGAAGACACACTATGGCTGCTTAACCGGAAAGGTGAGGTGGGGTGATGCATAAAACAAGGGTTTGAAATTAGCTCAGACACCGCTCCATAAGCCAAATATGTAATAGACAAGGCCTACTCCCTGCTCAGTTAACTGGACTCAACACCCCCTAGTCACCGCACAAGATTATATCTGATTAGTATGAATCTGAAAACCTATGTATCGATATCTCTCTGCAAGTGAATCAAGAGGGTGTAAAGCGGCATAAACACAGCAGGGAAAAGCAGCCAAACCCCATTCTAAACATACATTACTTTAAAAAACCCACAAAGCAAAGACAGTGAAAGAGAGAGAAATTCTTACAAAATCCGTTCAGGGTCTCTGATGCAACCTGGATTGACCATATCTAGACCCACAGCTGGATGAGACATAAGGCTGGACACTCTTGGGGCTGAGAGGATTGGTGAGGTCGGGTGAGCAAATGCAGATACTTTAAAGTAACACCGCGGGGTACCCACCCCATGGGTCTCAAATCTCTATGTACAAGGGAATCTTCCTACATCAAAACATGCATGGGAAACCCAGAAGATGGTATGCCATGAGATCGGGAAATGTTTCTAAAACGCACCTCATTTCTCCTTTCCTTGTGCTCGGGTTCGCCATTCCAGCCACTTGACTAACCATCTCCCTAATTGGAGAATCAGCACCTTTAACCTCCTGTTTCGTACAGGTTGCAATTTGTCCTTAGGATGAAGGGGAAGACGGGGAAACAACGAGAGACTAGCCCTACGTGTTGGGACAGGCACAGGTCACTCCATTTTCCCATCAGGAAGAAGAATGAACCACAGGCTCAGCCTGCCCCCCAGAACCAAAATAGGGCCTGAAGCAATCCTGCGCTTTTGCGGCCAGCTCCCATAAAAGCGAGGAGACAAATGGAGCTCAGGGGCACTGCAATTCACAAACGTGCAGAGTTATAAATGAGAACTCTTGTCCACAAATATATTGAGGGAAGGCAACGAAGAGGATTTGAAAGCAAGGCAGATTTGCAGGAAACAGATTTCAGGAGGTAGATTCGACTCGCCTGTAAAGCACATGAAAAGCGGCAAAACGTTGACAATGAGGCCCTTGGCCAAAAAGGGCGTATGCGTTTTTTCCTGAATATATTCAGGAAAAAACGCATACGCCCTTTTTGGCCAACCAAGCAAGCCGGAAGGGCAAATCAGCGCTACAAAGAAGTCTCGCTTGCCCTCGGTCAAAAGGGCCATGCTGAACAAAGTGTAAAAACCAGAAAAGCAGGACAGGCCATGGAGACATGGGAGCCTTGCTACGCTGATGGGCGGGATGTAAATTGCCAACAGGCACTCTGGAGAAGTGTACGGTGTGTCCTGAAACAAGTAATAAACACAGCGTAGAGAGCATAGGGCACTTCCACTCATGGGCGTATAAATTGGGAAATCTAAAAATCAACAAGACACAGGCACACCAAACTTTACGGCTGCTCTGTTTCCAAGAACCTCCACTTCGGTACACCTTCAATATCCCAGGAAAGAGAAAAATGGATAAACAAATGGTGGTACTTGGCAGAATGGAATATCACTCAGCCATGAAATCAATGTCATAAGGCTAGTTAGCAGCATGATGAGTGGATTTAGGTACGATGATTCTAAGTGAAATAAGTCACACAGAAAAATGCACTTATCCTAAGATATCGCTTATAGAGGGAATGTAAAAATCGCTACACTTGAACTGAATTACAAAACAGAACAGAGGCACACCTTTAGAAGACACACTATGGCTGCTTAACCGGAAAGGTGAGGTGGGGTGATGCATAAAACAAGGGTTTGAAATTAGCTCAGAGACCGCTCCATAAGCCAAATATGTAATAGACAAGGCCTACTCCCTGCTCAGTGAACTGGACTCAACACACCCTAGTCACCACACAAGAATATATCTGAGTAGTAAGAATCTGAAAACCTATGTATCGATATCTCTCTACGAGTGAATCAAGAGGGTGTAAAGCGGCATCAACATAGCAGGGAAAAGCAGCCAAGCCCGAATCTAAACATAAATTACTTTAAAAAACCCACAAAACAAAGACAGTGAAAGAGAGAGAAATTCTTACAAAATCCGTTCAGGGTCTATGATGCAACCTGGATTGACCATATCTAGACCCACAGCTGGATGAGACATAAGGCTGGACACTCTTGCGGCTGAGAGGATTGGTGAGGTTGGGTGAGCAAATGCAGATATTTTAAGTAATACTGCGGGGTACCCACCCCATGGGTCTCAAATCTCCAGGTACAAGGGCATCTTCCTACATCAAAACATGCATGGGAAACCCAGAAGATGGTATGCTGTGAGATCGGGAAAAGTTTCTAAAATGCACCTCATTTCTCCTCTCCTTGTGCTCGGGTTCGCCATTCCAGCTGCTTGACTAACCATCTCCCTACTTGGAGAATCAGCACCTTTAACCTCCTGTTTCGTACAGGTTGCAGTTTGTCCTGAAGATGAACGGGAAGACGGGGAACCAACGAGAGACTAGCCCTAGGTGTTGGGACAGGCACAGGTCACTCCATTTTCCCATCAGAAAGAAGAATGAACCACAGGCTCAGCCTGCCCCCCAGAACCAAAATAGGGCCTGAAGCAATCCTGCGCTTTTGCGGCCAGCTCCCAAAAAAGCGAGGAGACAAATGGAGCTCAGGGGCACTGCAATTCACAAACGTGCAGAGTTATAAATGAGATCTCTCGTCCACAAATATATTGAGGGAAGGCAACGAAGAGGATTTGAAAGCAAGGCAGATTTGCAGGAAACAGATTTCAGGAGGTAGATTCGACTCGCCTTTAAAGCACATGAAAAGTGACAAAACGTTGACAATGATGCCCTTGGCCAAAAAGGGCGTATGCGTTTTTTCCTGAATATATTCAGGAAAAAACGCATACGCCCTTTTTGGCCAACCAAACAAGCCGGAAGGGCAAATCAGCGCTACAAAGAAGTCTCGCTTGCCCTCGGTCAAAAGGGCCATGCTGAACAAAGTGTAAAAACCAGAAAAGCAGGACAGGCCATGGAGACATGGGAGCCTTGCTACGCTGATGGGCGGGATGTAAATTGCCAACAGGCACTCTGGAGAAGAGTATGGTGTGTCCTGAAACAAGTAATAAACACAGCGTAGAGAGCATAGGGCACTTCCACTCATGGGCGTATAAATTGGGAAAACTAAAAATCAACAAGACACAGGCACCCTAAAGTTTACAGCTGCTCTGTTGCCAAGAACCTCCGCTTCGGTACACCTTCAATATCCCAGGAAAGAGAAAAATGGATAAAGAAATGGTGGTACTTGGCACAATGCAATATCACTCAGCCATGAAATCAATGTCATAAGGCTAGTTAGCAGCATGATGAGTGGATTTAGGTACGATGATTCTAAGTGAAATAAGTCACACAGAAAAAGGCACTTATCCTAAGATATCGCTTATAGAGGGAATGTCAAAATCGCTACACTTGAACTGAATTACAAACAGAACAGAGTCACACCTTTAGAAGACACACTATGGCTGCTTAACGGGAAAGGTGAGGTGGGGTGATGCATAAAACAAGGGTTTGAAATTAGCTCAGAAACCGCTCCATAAGCCAAATATGTAATAGACAAGGCCTACTCCCTGCTCAGTGAACTGGACTCAACACCCCCTAGTCACCGCACAAGAATATATCTGACTAGTATGAATCTGAAAACCTATGTATCGATATCTCTCTGCAAGTGAATCAAGAGGGTGTAAAGCGGCATCAACACAGCAGGGAAAAGCAGCAAAACCCCATTCTAAACATAAATTACTTTAAAAACCCCACAAAACAAAGACAGTGAAAGAGAGAGAAATTCTTACAAAATCCGTTCAGGGTCTCTGATGCAACCTGGATTGACCATATCTAGACCCACAGCTGGATGAGACATAAGGATGGACACTCTTGGGGCTGAGAGGATTGGTGAGGTTGGGTGAGCAAACGCAGATACTTTAAAGTAAAACTGCGGGGTACCCACCCCATGGGTCTCAAATCTCCAGGTACAAGGGCATCTTCCTACATCAAAACATGCATGGGAAACCCAGAAGATGGTATGCCATGAGATCGGGAAAGGTTTCTAAAACGCACCTCATTTCTCCTCTCCTTGTGCTCGGGTTCGCCATTCCAGCTGCTTGACCAACCATCTCCCTACTTGGAGAATCAGCACCTTTAACCTCCTGATTGTACAGGTTGCAATTTGTCCTGAGGATGAACGGGAAGACGCGGAACCAACGAGAGACGATCCCTAGGTGTTGGGACAGGCGTAGGTCACTCCATTTTCCCATCAGGAAGAAGAATGAACCACAGGCTCAGCCTGCCCCCCAGAACCAAAATAGGGCCTGAAGCAATCCTGCGCTTTTGCGGACAGCTCCCAAAAAAGCGAGGAGACAAATGGAGCTCAGGGGCATTGCAATTCACAAACGTGCAGAGTTATAAATGAGAACTCTCGTCCACAAATATATTGAGGGAAGGCAACGAAGAGGATTTGAAAGCAAGGCAGATTTGCAGGAAACAGATTTCAGGAGGTAGATTCGACTCGCCTTTAAAGCACATGAAAAGCGGCAAAACGTTGACAATGATGCCCTTGGCCAAAAAGGGCGTATGCGTTTTTTCCTGAATATATTCAGGAAAAAACGCATACGCCCTTTTTGGCCAACCAAGCAAGCCGGAAGGGCAAATCAGCGCTACAAAGAAGTCTCGCTTGCCCTCGGTCAAAAGGGCCATGCTGAACAAAGTGTAAAAACAAGAAAAGCAGGACAGGCCATGGAGACATGGGAGCCTTGCTACGCTGATGGGCAGGATGTAAATTGCCAACAGGCACTCTGCAGAAGAGTACGGTGTGTCCTGAAACAAGTAATAAACACAGTGTAGAGAGCATAGCGCACTTCCACTCATGGGCGTATAAATTGGGAAAACTAAAAATCAACAAGACACAGGCACCCCAAACTTTACGGCTGCTCTGTTGCCAAGAACCTCCGCTTCGGTACACCTTCAATATCCCAGGAAAGAGAAAAATGGATAAACAAATGGTGGTACTTGGCACAATGGAATATCACTCAGCCATGAAATCAATGTCATAAGGCTAGTTAGCAGCATGATGAGTGGATTTAGGTACGATGATTCTAAGTGAAATAAGTCACACAGAAAAAGGCACTTATCCTAAGATATCGCTTATAGAGGGAATGTCAAAATCGCTAAACTTGAACTGAATTACAAAACAGAACGGAGGCACACCTTTAGAAGACACACTATGGCTGCTTAACCGGAAAGGTGAGGTGGGGTGATGCATAAAACAAGGGTTTGAAATTAGCTCAGACACCGCTCCATAAGCCAAATATGTAATAGACAAGCCTACTCCCTGCTCAGTGAACTGGACTCAACACCCCCTAGTCACCGCACAAGATTATATCTGATTAGTATGAATCTGAAAACCTATGTATCGATATCTCTCTGCAAGTGAATCAAGAGGGTGTAAAGCGGCATAAACACAGCAGGGAAAAGCAGCCAAACCCCATTCTAAACATACATTACTTTAAAAAACCCACAAAGCAAAGACAGTGAAAGAGAGAGAAATTCTTACAAAATCCGTTCAGGTTCTCTGATGCAACCTGGATTGACCATATCTAGACCCACAGCTGGATGAGACATAAGGCTGGACACTCTTGGGGCTGAGAGGATTGGTGAGGTCGGGTGAGCAAATGCAGATACTTTAAAGTAACACCGCGGGGTACCCACCCCATGGGTCTCAAATCTCCAGGTACAAGGGAATCTTCCTACATCAAAACATGCATGGGAAACCCAGAAGATGGTATGCCATGAGATCGGGAAAAGTTTCTAAAACGCACCTCATTTCTCCTCTCCTTGTGCACAAGTTCGCCATTCCAGCCACTTGACTAACCATCTCCCTAATTGGAGAATCAGCACCTTTAACCTCCTGTTTCGTCCAGGTTGCAATTTGTCCTGAGGATGAAGGGGAAGACGGGGAAACAACGAGAGACTAGCCCTAGGTGTTGGGACAGGCACAGGTCACTCCATTTTCCCATCAGGAAGAAGAATGAACCACAGGCTCAGCCTGCCCCCCAGAACCAAAATAGGGCCTGAAGCAATCCTGCGCTTTTGCGGCCAGCTCCCAAAAAAGCGAGGAGACAAATGGAGCTCAGGGGCACTGCAATTCACAAACGTGCAGAGTTATAAATGAGAACTCTCGTCCACAAATATATTGAGGGAAGGCAACGAAGAGGATTTGAAAGCAAGGCAGATTTGCAGGAAACAGATTTCAGGAGGTAGATTCGACTCGCCTTTAAAGCACATGAAAAGCGGCAAAACGTTGACAATGAGGCCCTTGGCCAAAAAGGGCGTATGCGTTTTTTCCTGAATATATTCAGGAAAAAACGCATACGCCCTTTTTGGCCAACCAAGCAAGCCGGAAGGGCAAATCAGCACTACAAAGAAGTCTCGCTTTCCCTAGGTCAAAAGGGCCATGCTGAAGAAAGTGTAAAAACCATAAAAGCAGGACAGGCCATGGAGACATGGGAGCCTTGCTACGCTGATGGGCGGGATGTAAATTGCCAACAGGCACTCTGCAGAAGTGTACGGTGTGTCCTGAAACAAGTAATAAACACAGCGTAGAGAGCATAGGGCACTTCCACTCATGGGCGTATAAATTGGGAAAACTAAAAATCAACAAGACACAGGCACCCCAAACTTTACGGCTTTGTTGTTGCCAGGAACCTCCGCTTCGGTACACCTTCAATATCCCAGGAAAGAGAAAAATGGATAAACAAATGGTGGTACTTGGCACAATGGAATATCACTCAGCCATGAAATCAATGTCATAAGGCTAGTTAGCAGCATGATGAGTGGATTTAGGTACGATGATTCTAAGTGAAATAAGTCACACAGAAAAAGGCACTTATCCTAAGATATCGCTTATAGGGGGAATGTCAAAATCGCTACACTTGAACTGAATTACAAAACAGAACAGAGGCACACCTTTAGAAGACACACTATGGCTGCTTAACCGGAAAGGTGAGGTGGGGTGATGCATAAAACAAGGGTTTGAAATTAGCTCAGACACCGCTCCATAAGCCAAATATGTAATAGACAAGGCCTACTCCCTGCTCAGTGAACTGGACTCAACACCCCCTAGTCACCGCACAAGAATATATCTGACTAGTATGAATCTGAAAACCTGTGTATTGATATCTCTCTGCAAGTGAATCAAGAGGGTGTAAAGCGGCATAAACGCAGCAGGGAAAAGCAGCCAAACCCCATTCTAAACATACATTACTTTAAAAAACCCACAAAGCAAAGACAGTGAAAGAGAGAGAAATTCTTACAAAATCCGTTCAGGGTCTCTGATGCAACCTGGATTGACCATATCTAGACCCACAGCTGGATGAGACATAAGGCTGGACACTCTTGGGGCTGAGAGGATTGGTGAGGTTGGGTGAGCAAACGCAGATACTTTAAAGTAATACCGCGGGGTACCCACCCCATGGGTCTCAAATCTCCAGGTACAAGGGCATCTTCCTACATCCAAACATGCATGTGAAACCCAGAAGATGGTATGCCGTGAGATCGGGAAAGGTTTCTAAATCGCAGCTCATTTCTCCTCTCCTTGTGCTCGGGTTCCCCATTCCAGCCGCTTGATTCACCATCTCCCTACCTGGAGAATCAGCATCTTTAAACTCCTGTATGGTCCAGGTTGCAATTTTCCTGAGGATGAACGGGAAGACGGGCAACCAACGAGAGACTAGCCCTAGGTGTTGGGACAGGCACATGTCACTCCATTTTTCCATCAGGAAGAAGAATGAACCACAGGCTCAGCCTGCCCCCCAGAACCAAAATAGGGCCTGAAGCAATCCTGCGCTTTTGCGGCCAGCTCCCAAAAAAGCGAGGAGACAAATGGAGCTCAGGGGCACTGCAATTCACAAACGTGCAGAGTTATAAATGAGAACTCTCGTCCACAAATATATTGAGGGAAGGCAACGAAGAGGATTTGAAAGTAAGGCAGATTTTCAGGAAACAGATTTCAGGATGTAGATTCGGCTCGCCTGTAAATCACATGAAAAGCGGCAAAACGTTGACAATGATGCCCTTGGCCAAAAAGGGCGTATGCGTTTTTTCCTGAATATATTCAGGAAAAAACGCATACGCCGTTTTTGGCCAACCAAGCAAGCCGGAAGGGCAAATCAGCGCTACAAAGAAGTCTCGCTTGCCCTCGGTCAAAACGGCCATGCTGAGAAAAGTGTAAAAACCAGAAAAGCAGGACAGGCCATGGAGACATGCGAGCCTTGCTACACTGATGGGCGGGATGTAAATTGCCAACAGGCACTCTGGAGAAGTGTACGGTGTGTCCTGAAACAAGTAATAAACACAGCTTAGAGAGCATAGGGCAATTCCACTCATGGGCGTATAAATTGGGAAAACTAAAAATCAACAAGACACAGGCACCCCAAAATTTACAGCTGCTCTGTTTCCAAGAACCTCCACTTCGGTACACCTTCAATATCCCAGGAAAGAGAAAAATGGATAAACAAATGGTGGTACTTGGCACAATGGAATGTCACTCAGCCATGAAATCAATGTCATAAGGCTAGTTAGCAGCATGCTGAGTGGATTTAGCAACGATGATTCTAAGTGAAATAAGTCACACAGAAAAAGGCACTTATCCTAAGATATCGCTTATAGAGGGAATGTCAAAATCGCTACACTTGAACTGAATTACAAACAGAACAGAGTCACACCTTTAGAAGACACACTATGGCTGCTTAACTGGAAAGGTGAGGTGGGGTGATGCATAAAACAAGGGTTTGAAATTAGCTCAGACACCGCTCCATAAGCCAAATATGTAATAGAAAAGGCCTACTCCCTGCTCAGTGAACTGGACTCAACACCCCCTAGTCACCGCACAAGAATATATCTGACTAGTATGAATCTGAAAACCTATGTATCGATATCTCTCTGCAAGTGAATCAAGAGGGTGTAAAGCGGCATCAACACAGCAGGGAAAAGCAGCCAAGCCCGATTCTAAACATAAATTACTTTAAAAAACCCACAAAACAAAGACAGTGAAAGAGAGAGAAATTCTTACAAAATCCGTTCAGGGTCTCTGATGCAACCTGGATTGACCATATCTAGACCCACAGCTGGATGAGATATAAGGCTGCACACTCTTGCGGCTGAGAGGATTGGTGAGGTTGGGTGAGCAAATGCAGATACTTTAAAGTAATACTGCGGTGTACCCACCCCATGGGTCTCAAATCTCCAGGTACAAGGGCATCTTCCTACATCAAAACATGCATGGGAAACCCAGAAGATGGTATGCCATGAGATCGGGAAAAGTTTCTAAAACGCACCTCATTTCTCCTCTCCTTGTGCTCGGGTTCGCCATTCCAGCCGCTTGACTAACCATCTCCCTACTTGGAGAATCAGCACCTTTAACCTCCTGTTTCGTACAGGTTGCAGTTTGTCCTGAGGATGAACGGGAAGACGGGGAACCAACGAGAGACTAGCCCTAGGTGTTGGGACAGGCACAGGTCACTCCATTTTCCCATCAGGAAGAAGAATGAACCACACGCTCAGCCTGCCCCCCAAAACCAAAATAGGGCCTGAAGCAATCCTGCGCTTTTGCGGCCAGCTCCCAAAAAAGCGAGGAGACAAATGGAGCTCAGGGGCACTGCAATTCACAAACGTGCAGTGTTATAAATGATAACTCTCGTCCACAAATATATTGAGGGAAGGCAACGAAGAGGATTTGAAAGCAAGGCAGATTTGCAGGAAACAGATTTCAGGAGGTAGATTCGACTCGCCTTTAAAGCACATGAAAAGTGACAAAACGTTGACAATGATGCCCTTGGCCAAAAAGGGCGTATGCGTTTTTTCCTGAATATATTCAGGAAAAAACGCATACGCCCTTTTTGGCCAACCAAGCAAGCCGGAAGGGCAAATCAGCGCTACAAAGAAGTCTCGCTTGCCCTCGGTCAAAAGGGCCATGCTGAACAAACTGTAAAAACCAGAAAAGCAGGACAGGCCATGGAGACATGGGAGCCTTGCTACGCTGATGGGCGGGATGTAAATTGCCAACAGGCACTCTGGAGAAGAGTACGGTGTGTCCTGAAACAAGTAATAAACACAGCGTAGAGAGCATAGGGCACTTCCACTGATGGGCGTATAAATTGGGAAAACTAAAAATCAACAAGACACAGGCACCCTAAAGTTTACGGCTGCTCTGTTGCCAAGAACCTCCACTTCGGTACACCTTCAATATCCCAGGAAAGAGAAAAATGGATAAAGAAATGGTGGTAGTTGGCACAATGCAATATCACTCAGCCATGAAATCAATGTCATAAGGCTAGTTAGCAGCATGATGAGTGGATTTAGGTACGATGATTCTAAGTGAAATAAGTCACACAGAAAAAGGCACTTATCCTAAGATATCGCTTATAGAGGGAATGTCAAAATCGCTACACTTGAACTGAATTACAAACAGAACAGTGTCACACCTTTAGAAGACACACTATGGCTGCTTAACTGGAAAAGTGAGGTGGGGTGATGCATAAAACAAGGGTTTGAAATTAGCTCAGACACCGCTCCATAAGCCAAATATGTAATAGACAAGGCCTACTCCCTGCTCAGTGAACTGGACTCAACACCCCCTAGTCACCGCACAAGAATATATCTGACTAGTATGAATCTGAAAACCTAAGTATCGATATCTCTCTGCAAGTGAATCAAGAGGGTGTAAAGTGGCATCAACACAGCAGTGAAAAGCAGCCAAGCCCGATTCTAAACATAAATTACTTTAAAAAACCCACAAAACAAAGACAGTGAAAGAGAGAGAAATTCTTACAAAATCCGTTCAGGGTCTCTGATGCAACCTGGATTGACCATATTTAGACCCACAGCTGGATGAGACATAAGGCTGCACACTCTTGCGGCTGAGAGGATTGGTGAGGTTGGGTGAGCAAATGCAGATACTTTAAAGTAATACTGCGGTGTACCCACCCCATGGGTCTCAAATCTCCAGGTACAAGGGCATCTTCCTACATCAAAACATGCATGGGAAACCCAGAAGATGGTATGCCATGAGATCGGGAAAAGTTTCTAAAACGCACCTCATTTCTCCTCTCCTTGTGCTCAGTTTCGCCATTCCAGCCACTTGACTAACCATCTCCCTACTTGGAGAATCAGCACCTTTAACCTCCTGTTTCGTACAGGTTGCATTTTGTCCTGAGGATGAACGGGAAGACGGGGAACCAACGAGAGACTAGCCCTAGGTGTTGGGACAGGCACATGTCACTCCATTTTCCCATCAGGAAGAAGAATGAACCACAGGCTCAGCCTGCCCCCCAGAACCAAAAAAGGGCCTGAAGCAATCCTGCGCTTTTGCGGCCAGCTCCCAAAAAAGCGAGGAGACAAATGGAGCTCAGGGGCACTGCAATTCACAAACGTGCAGAGTTATAAATGAGATCTCTCGTCCACAAATATATTGAGGGAAGGAAACGAAGAGGATTTGAAAGCAAGGCAGACTTGCAGGAAACAGATTTCAGGAGGTAGATTCGACTCGCCTTTAAAGCACATGAAAAGCGGAAAAACGTTGACAATGATGCCCTGGGCCAAAAAGGGCATATGCGTTTTTTCCTGAATATATTCAGGAAAAAACGCATATGCCCTTTTTGGCCAACCAAGCAAGCCGGAAGGGCAAATCAGCGCTACAAAGAAATCTCGCTTGCCCTCGGTCAAAAGGGCCATGCTGAAGAAAGTGTAAAAACCAGAAAAGCAGGACAGGCCATGGAGACATGGGAGCCTTGCTACGCTGATGGGCGGGATGTAAATTGCCAACAGGCCCTCTGGAGAAGTGTACGGTGTGTCCTGAAACAAATAATAAACACAGCTTAGAGAGCATAGGGCACTTCCACTCATGGGCGTATAAATTGGGAAAACTAAAAATCAACAAGACACAGGCACCCCAAACTTTTCGGCTGCTCTGTTTCCAAGAACCTCCACTTCAGTACACCTTCAATATCCCAGGAAAGAGAAAAATGGATAAACAAATAGTGGTACTTGGCACAATGGAATATCACTCAGCCATGAAATCAATGTCATAAGGCTAGTTAGGAGCATGATGAGTGGATTTAGCGACGATGATTCTAAGTGAAATAAGTCACACAGAAAAAGACACTTATCCTAAGGTAGCACTTATAGAGGGAATGTCAAAATCGCTACACTTGAACTGAATTACAAAACAGAACAGAGTCACACCTTTAGAAGACACACTATGGCTGCTTAACGGGAAAGGTGAGGTGGGGTGATGCATAAAACAAGGGTTTGAAATTAGCTCAGAGACCGCTGCATAAGCCAAATATGTAATAGACAAGGCCTACTCCCTGCTCAGTGAACTGGACTCAACACCCCCTAGTCACCGCACAAGAATATATCTGACTAGTAAGAATCTGAAAACCTATGTATCAATATCTCTCTGCAAGTGAATCAAGAGGGTGTAAAGCGGAATAAACACAGCAGGGAAAAGCAGCCAAGCCCCATTCTAAACATAAATTACTTTAAAAAACCCACAAAACAAAGACAGTGAAAGAGAAATTCTTACAAAATCCGTTCAGGGTCTCTGATGCAACTTGGATTGACCATATCTAGACCCACAGCTGGATAAGACATAAGGCTGGACACTCTTGGGGCTGAGAGGATTGGTGAGGTTGAGTGAGCAAAACCAGATACTTTAAAGTAACACCGCGGGTACACACCCCATGGGTCTCAAATCTCCAGGTACAAGGGCATCTTCCTACATCAAAACATGCATGGGAAACCCAGAAGATGGTATGCCGTGAGATCGGGAAAGGTTTCTAAAACGCACCTCATTTCTCCTCTCCTTGTTCTCGGGTTCGCCATTCCAGCCGCTTGAGTAACCATCTCCCTACTTGGAGAATCAGCACCTTTAACCTCCTGTTTCGTACAGGTTGCAATTTGTCCTGAGGATGAACGGGAAGACGGGGAACCAACGAGAGACTAGCCCTAGGTGTGGGGACAGGCACAGGTCACTCCATTTTCCCATCAGGAAGAAGAATGAACCACAGGCTCAGCCTGCCCACCAGAACCAAAATAGGGCCTGAAGCAATCCTGCGCTTTTGCGGCCAGCTCCCAAAAAAGCGAGTAGAAAAATGGAGCTCAGGGGCACTGCAATTCAGAAACGTGCAGAGTTATAAATGATAACTCTCGTCCACAAATATATTGAGGGAAGGCAACGAAGAGGATTTGAAAGCAAGGCAGATTTGCAGGAAACAGATTTCAGGAGGTAGATTCGACTCGCTTTTAAAGCACATGAAAAGCGGTAAAACGTTGACAATGATGCCCTTGGCCAAAAAGGGCCTATGCGTTTTTTCCTGAATATATTCAGGAAAAAACGCATACGCCCTTTTTGGCCAACCAAGCAAGCCGGAAGGGCAAATCAGCGCTACAAAGAACTCTCGCTTGCCCTCGGTCAAAAGGGCCATGCTGAACAAACTGTAAAAACCAGAAAAGCAGGACAGGCCATGGAGACATGGGAGCCTTGCTACGCTGATGGGCAGGTTGTAAATTGCCAACAGCCACTCTGGAGAAGGGTACGGTGTGTCCTGAAACAAGTAATAAACACAGCTTAGAGAGCATAGGGCACTTCCACTCATGGGCGTATAAATTGGGAAAACTAAAAATCAAGAAGACACAGGCACCCCAACCTTTACGGCTGCTCTGTTTCCAAGAACCTCCACTTCGGTACACCTTCAATATCCCAGAAAGAGAAAAATGGATAAAGAAATGGTGGTACTTGGCCCAATGGAATATCACTCAGCCATGAAATCAATGTCATAAGGCTAGTTAGCAGCATGATGAGTGGATTTAGCGACGATGATTCTAAGTGAAATAAGTCACACAGAAAAAGACACTTATCCTAAGATATCGCTTATAGAGGGAATGTCAAAATCGCTACACTTGAACTGAATTACAAAACAGAACAGAGTCACACCTTTAGAAGACACACTATGGCTGCTTAACGGGAAAGGTGAGGTGGGGTGATGCATAAAACAAGGGTTTGAAATTAGCTCAGAGACCTCTCCATAGGCCAAATATGTAATAGACAAGGCCTACTCCCTGCTCAGTGAACTGGACTCAACACCCCCTAGTCACCGCACAAGAATATATCTGAGTAGTAAGAATCTGAAAACCTATGTATCGATATCTCTCTGCAAGTGAATCAAGAGGGTGTAAAGCGGCATAAACACAGCAGAGAAAAGCAGCCAAGCCCCATTCTAAACATAAATTACTTTAAAAAACCCACACAAAAAAAACAGTGAAAGAGAGAGAAATTCTTACAAAATCAGTTCAGGGTCTCTGATGCAACCTGGATTGACCATATCTAGACCCACAGCTGGATTAGACATAAGGCTGGACACTCTTGGGGCTCAGAGGATTGGTGAGGTTGGGTGAGCAAATGCAGATACTTTAAAGTAACACTGCGGGGTACCCACACCATGGGTCTCAAATCTCCAGGTACAAGGGCATCTTCCTACATCAAAACATGCATGGGAAACCCAGAAGATGGTATGCCGTGAGATCGGGAAAGGCTTCTAAAACGCACATCATTTCTCCTCTCCTTGTTCTCGGGTTCGCCATTCCAGCCGCTTGACTAACCATCTCCCTACTTGGAGAATCAGCACCTTTAACCTCCTGTTTCGTACAGGTTGCAATTTGTCCTGAGGATGAACGGGAAGACGGGCAACCAACGAGAGACTAGCCCTAGGTGTTGGTACAGCCACAGGTCACTCCATTTTCCCATCAGGAAGAAGAATGAACCACAGGCTCCGGCGGCCCCCTGGAAGCCGAATAGGGCCTGAAGCAATCCTGCGCTTTTGCTGCCAGCTCCCAAAAAAGCGAGTAGACAAATGGAGCTCAGGGGCACTGCAATTCACAAACGTGCAGAGTTATAAATGATAACTCTCGTCCACAAATATATTGAGGGAAGGCAACGAAGAGGATTTGAAAGCAAGGCAGATTTGCAGGAAACAGATTTCAGGAGGTAGATTCGACTCGCCTTTAAAGCACATGAAAATCGGAAAAACGTTTACAATGATGCCCTGGGCCAAAAAGGGCATATGCGTTTTTTCCTGAATATATTCAGGAAAAAACGCATATGCCCTTTTTGGCCAACCATGCAAGCCGGAAGGGCAAATCAGTGCTACAAAGAAGTCTCACCTGCCCTCGGTCAAAAGGGCCATGCTGAAGAAAGTGTAAAAACCAGAAAAGCAGGACAGGCCATGGAGACATGGGAGCCTTGCTACGCTGATGGGCGGGATGTAAATTGCCAACAGGCACTCTGGAAAATTGTACGGTGTGTCCTGAAACAAGTAATAAACACAGCTTAGAGAGCATAGGGCACTTCCACTCATGGGCGTATAAATTGGGAAAAATAAAAATCAACAATACACAGGCACCCCAAACTTTACGGGTGCTCTGTTTCCAAGAACCTCCACTTCAGTACACCTTCAATATCCCAGGAAAGAGAAAAATGGATAAAGAAATAGTGGTACTTGGCCCAATGGAATATCACTCAGCCATGAAATCAATGTCATAAGGCGAGTTAGCAGCATGATGAGTGGATTTAGTGACGATGATTCTAAGTGAAATAAGTCACACAGAAAAAGACACTTATCCTAAGATATCGCTTATAGAGGGAATGTCAAAATCGCTACACTTGAACTGAATTACAAAACAGAACAGAGTCACACCTTTAGAAGACACACTATGGCTGCTTAACGGGAAAGGTGAGGTGGGGTGATGCATAAAACAAGGGTTTGAACTTAGCTCAGAGACCGCTCCATAAGCCAAATATGTAATAGACAAGGCCTACTCCCTGCTCAGTGTACTGGACTCAACACCCCCTAGTCACCGCACAAGAATATATCTGACTAGTAAGAATCTGAAAACCTATATATCGATATCTCTCTGCAAGTGAATCACGAGGGTGTAAAGCGGAATAAACACAGCAGGGAAAAGCAGCCAAGCCCCATTTTAAACATAAATTACTTGAAAAAACCCACAAGACAAAGACAGTGAAAGAGAAATTCTTACAAAATCAGTTCAGGGGCTCTGATGCCACCTGGATAGACCATATCTAGACCCACAGCTGGATGAGACTTAAGGCTGGACACTCTTGGGGCTGAGAGGATTGGTGAGGTTGGGTGAGCAAATGCAGATACTTTAAAGTAATACTGCGGGGTACCCACCCCATGGGTCTCAAATCTCCAGGTACAAGGGCATCTTCCTACATCAAAACATGCATGGGAAACCCAGAAGATGGTATGCTGTTAGATCGGGAAAGGCTTCTAAAACGCACCTCATTTCTCCTCTCCTTGTGCTCGGATTCGCCATTCTAGCCGCTTGACTAAACATCTCCCTACTTGGAGAATCAGCACCTTTAACCTCCTGTTTTGTACAGGTTGCAATTTGTCCTGAGGATGAAAGGGAAGACGGGGAACCAACGAGAGACTAGCCCTAGGTCTTGGGACAGGCACAGGTCACTCCATTTTCCCATCAGGAAGAAGAATGAACCACAGGCTCAGCCTGACCCCCAGAACCAAAAAAGGGCCTGAAGCAATCCTGCGCTTTTGCGGCCAGCTCCCAAAAAAGCGAGTAGACAAATGGAGCTCAGGGGCACTGCAATTCACAAACGTGCAGAGTTATCAATGATAACTCTCGTCCACAAATATATTGAGGGAAGGCAACGAAGAGGATTTGAAAGCAAGGCAGATTTGCAGGAAACAGATTTCAGGAGGTAGATTCGACTCGCCTTTAAAGCACATGAAAAGCGGCAAAACGTTGACAATGATGCCCTTGGCCAAAAAGGGCGTATGCGTTTTTTCCTGAATATATTCAGGAAAAAACGCATACGCCCTTTTTGGCCAACCAAGCAAGCCGGAAGGGCAAATCAGCGCTACAAAGAAGTCTCGCTTGCCCTCGGTCACAAGGGCCATGCTGAAAAAAGTGTAAAAACCAGAAAAGCAGGACAGGCCATGGAGACATGGGAGCCTTGCTACGCTGATGGGCAGGTTGTAAATTGCCAACAGTCACTCTGGAGAAGGGTACGGTGTGTCCTGAAACAAGTAATAAACACAGCTTAGAGTGCATAGGGCACTTCCACTCATGGGCGTATAAATTGGGAAAAATAAAAATCAACAAGACACAGGCACCCCAACCTTTACGGCTGCTCTGTTTCCAAAAACCTCCACTTCGGTACACCTTCAATATCCCAGAAAGAGAAAAATGGATAAAGAAATGGTGGTACTTGGCCCAATGGAATATCACTCAGCCATGAAATCAATGTCATAAGGCTAGTTAGCAGCATGATGAGTGGATTTAGCGACGATGATTCTAAGTGAAATAAGTCACACAGAAAAAGACACTTATCCTAAGATATCGCTTATAGAGGGAATGTCAAAATCGCTACACTTGAACTGAATTACAAAACAGAACAGGGTCACAACTTTAGAAGACACACTATGGCTGCTTAACGGGAAAGGTGAGGTGGGGTGATGCATAAAACAAGGGTTTGAAATTAGCTCAGAGACCTCTCCATAAGCCAAATATGTAATAGACAAGGCCTACTCCCTGCTCAGTGAACTGGACTCAACACCCCCTAGTCACTGCACAAGAATATATCTGAGTATTAAGAATCTGAAAACCTATGTATCGATATCTCTCTGCAAGTGAATCAAGAGGGTGTAAAGCGGCATAAACACAGCATAGAAAAGCAGACAAGCCCCAATCTAAACATAAATTACTTTAAAAACCCACAAAACAAAGACAGTGAAAGAGAGAGAAATTCTTACAAAATCCGTTCAGGGTCTCTGATGCAACCTGGATTGACCATATCTAGACCCACAGCTGGATGAGACATAAGGCTGGACACTCTTGGGGCTCAGAGGATTGGTGAGGTTGGGTGAGCAAATGCAGATACTTTAAAGTAACACTGCGGGGTACCCACCCCATGGGTCTCAAATCTCCATGTACAAGGGCATCTTCCTACATCAAAACATGCATGGGAAACCCAGAAGATGGTATGCTGTGAGATCGGGAAAGGCTTCTAAAACGCACCTCATTTCTCCTCTCCTTGTGCTCGGGTTCGCCATTCCAGCCGCTTGACTTACCATCTCCCTACTTGGAGAATCAGCACTTTTAACATCCTGTTTCGTACAGGTTGCAATTTGTCCTGAGGATGAACGGGAAGACGGGCAACCAACGAGAGACTAGCCCTAGGTGTTGGGACAGGCACAGGTCACTCCATTTGCCCATCAGGAAGAAGAATGAACCACAGGCTCAGCCTGCCCCCCAGAACCAAAATAGGGCCTGAAGCAATCCTGCGCTTTTGCGGCCAGCTCCCAAAAAAGCGAGGAGACAAATGCAGCTCAGGGGCACTGCAATTCACAAACGTGCAGAGTTATAAATGAGAACTCTCGTCCACAAATATATTGAGGGAAGGCAACGAAGAGGATTTGAAAGCAAGGCAGATTTTCAGGAAACAGATTTCAGGAGGTAGATTCGACTCGCCTTTAAAGCACATGAAAAGTGGCAAAACGTTGACAATGATGCCCTTGGCCAAAAAGGGCGTATGCGTTTTTTCCTGAATATATTCAGGAAAAAACGCATACGCCCTTTTAGGCCAACCAAGCAAGCCGGAAGGGCAAATCAGCGCTACAAAGACGTCTCGCTTGCCCTCGGTCAAAAGGGCCATGCTGAAAAAAGTGTAAAAACCAGAAAAGCAGGACAGGCCATGGAGACATGGGAGCCTTGCTACGCAGATGGGCAGGTTGTACATTGCCAACAGCCACTCTGGAGAAGGGTACGGTGTGTCCTGAAACAAGTAATAAACACAGCTTAGAGTACATAGGGCACTTCCACTCATGGGCGTATAAATTGGGAAAAATAAAAATCAACAAGACACAGGCACCCCAACCTTTACGGCTGCTCTGTTTCCAAAAACCTCCACTTCGGTACACCTTCAATATCCCAGAAAGAGAAAAATGGATAAAGAAATGGTGGTACTTGGCCCAATGGAATATCACTCAGCCATGAAATCAATGTCATAAGGCTAGTTAGCAGCATGATGAGTGGATTTAGCGACGATGATTCTAAGTGAAATAAGTCACACCGAAAAAGACACTTATCCTAAGATATCGCTTATAGAGGGAATGTCAAAATCGCTACACTTGAACTGAATTACAAAACAGAACAGGGTCACACCTTTAGACGACACACTATGGCTGCTTAACGGGAAAGGTGAGGTGGGGTGATGCATAAAACAAGGGTTTGAAATTAGCTCAGAGACCTCTCCATAAGCCAAATATGTAATAGACAAGGCCTACTCCCTGCTCAGTGAACTGGACTCAACACCCCCTAGTCACCGCACAAGAATATATCTGACTAGTAAGAATCTGAAAACCTATGTATCGATATCTCTCTGCAAGTGAATCAAGAGGGTCTAAAGCGGCATAAACACAGCAGGGAAAAGCAGCCAAGCCCCATTCTAAACATAAATTACTTAAAAAAACCCACAAAACAAAGACAGTGAAAGAGAGAGAAATTCTTACAAAATCAGTTCAGGGGCTCTGATGCCACCTGGATAGACCATATCTAGACCCACAGCTGGATGAGACTTAAGGCTGGACACTCTTGGGGCTGAGAGGATTGGTGAGGTTGGGTGAGCAAACGCAGATACTTTAAAGTAATACTGCGGGGTACCCACCCCATGGGTCTCAAATCTCCAGGTACAAGGGCATCTTCCTACATCAAAACATGCATGGGAAACCCAGAGAATTGTATGCCGTGAGATCGGGAAAGGCTTCTAAAACGCACCTCATTTCTCCTCTCCTTGTGCTCGGGTTCGCCATTCCAGCCGCTTGACTAACCATCTCCCTACTTGGAGAATCAGCACCTTTAACCTCCTGTTTCGTACAGGTTGCAATTTGTCCTGAGGATGAACGGGAAGACAGACAACCAACGAGAGACTAGCGCTAGGTGTTGGGACAGGCACAGGTCACTCCATTTTCCCATCAGGAAGAAGAATGAACCACAGGCTCCGGCGGCCCCCTGGAAGCCGAATAGGGCCTGAAGCAATCCTGCGCTTTTGCGGCCAGCTCCCAAAAAAGCGAGTAGACAAATGGAGCTCAGGGGCACTGCAATTCACAAACGTGCAGAGTTATAAATGAGAACTCTCGTCGACAAATATATTGAGGGAAGGCAACGAAGAGGATTTGAAAGCAAGGCAGATTTGCAGGAAACAGATTTCAGGAGGTAGATTCGACTCGCCTTTAAAGCATATGAAAAGCGGCAAAACGTTGACAATGATGCCCTGGGCGAAAAAAGGGCATATGCGTTTTTTCCTGAATATATTCAGGAAAAAACGCATATGCCCTTTTTGGCCAACCAAGCAAGCCGGAAGGGCAAATCAGCGCTACAAAGAAGTCTCGCTTGCCCTCGGTCAAAAGGGCCATGCTGAACAAAGTGTAAAAACCAGAAAAGCAGGACAGGCCATGGAGACATGGGAGCCTTGCTACGCTGATGGGCGGGATGTAAATTGCCAACAGGCCCTCTGGAGAATTGTACCGTGTGTCCTGAAACAAGTAATAAACACAGCTTAGAGAGCATAGGGCACTTCCACTCATGGGCGTATAAATTGGGAAAACTAAAAATCAACAAGACACAGGCACCCCAAACTTTACGGCTGCTCTGTTTCCAAGAACCTCCACTTCGGTACACCTTCAATATCCCAGGAAAGAGAAAAATGGATAAAGAAATGGTGGTACTTGGCACAATGGAATATCACTCAGCCATGAAATCAATGTCATAAGGCTAGTTAGCAGCATGATGAGTGGATTTAGATACGATGATTCTAAGTGAAATAAGTCACACAGAAAAAGACACTTATCCTAAGATATCGCTTATAGAGGGAATGTCAAAATCGCTACACTTGAACTGAATTACAAAACAGAACAGAGTCACACCTTTAGAAGACACACTATGGCTTCTTAACGGGAAAGGTGAGGTGGGGTGATGCATAAAACAAGGGTTTGAAATTAGCTCAGACACCGCTCCATAAGCCAAATATGTAATAGACAAGGCCTACTCCCTGCTCAGTGAACTGGACTCAACACCCCCTAGTCACCGCACAAGAATATATCTGACTAGTAAGAATCTGAAAACCTATGTATCGATATCTCTCTGCAAGTGAATCAAGAGGGTGTAAAGCGAATAAACACAGCAGGGAAAAGCAGCCAAGCCCCATTTTAAACATAAATTACTTGAAAAACCCACAAGACAAAGACAGTGAAAGAGAAATTCTTACAAAATCCGTTCAGGGTCTCTGATGCAACTTGGATTGACCATATCTAGACCCACAGCTGGATGAGACATAAGGCTGGACACTCTTGGGGCTGAGAGGATTGGTGAGGTTGGGTGAGCAAACCCAGATATTTTAAAGTAACACCGCGGGGTACACACCCCATGGGTCTCAAATCTCCAGGTACAAGGGCATCTTCCTACATCAAAACATGCATGGGAAACCCAGAAGATGGTATGCCGTGAGATCGGGAAAGGTTTCTAAAACGCACCTCATTTCTCCTCTCCTTGTGCTCGGGTTCGCCATTCCAGCCTCTTCACTTTACGTGCTAAATGGTATCTAGAGAGTGGGATATGTTTAATAAATACCCTAACTCTAATGCATACACTAACCCTTACCCATACCCTAAACCTAACTCTCACCCGTACTCTAACCCGTACCATAAGCAGTACCCTAACCCTAACCCTAAAACTAACCTTAAGCCATACCCTATGCCGTAACCTAACCCGGACCCTAAATCGTACCCGAAGTCGTACCCTACCCCTAACCCTAACACATACCCAACGAGGTACCCTCACCCGTACCCAAAGCCGTACCCTAACCCTAACCCTAAACCTAACCCTCACCCTAACCCTCACCCTAACCCATACCCTACGCCGTACACTCACGTGTTCCCTAACCCATACCCAAAGACGTACCCTAACCCTAACCATAACACTAAGCCTAACCCATATCCTATGCCGTACCCTCACCCTTACCCTAACCCGTACCCTAACCCTAACCCTAATCCATACACTAACCCGTACCCTGAACCGTACCCTAACCCGTTCCCTAACCCTAAACCTAACCATAACTCTAAACCTAACCCATACCCTACGCCGTACACTCACGCGTTCCCTAACCCGTACCCAAAGCCGTACCCTAACCCTAACAATAACTCATAGCCTAACCCATATCCTTTGCCGTACCCTCACCCTTACCCAAACCCGTATCCTAAGCCGTACCCTAACCCTAACCGTAATCCTAACCCATACCCTACTCCGTACCCTCACTCTTACCCTAACCCGTACCCTAAGCCGTACTCTAACTCTAACCCTAACCCTAAGACTAACCCTAACACATATCCTACGCCGTACCCTCACCCTTACTCTAAGCCATACCCTAACCCTAACCCTAACCCTAACACTAACTGTAAACTACCCTTGACTGCTTTTGCCTCCAATAGATTTCCTAAGCACTAGTGTTTTAAGGAACAGGTTAAAAATAAAATGCTAATGTGACTTATTTATAATGTGTGTATTCTTTATCTTATCCTAGTGTCTAAAATTTTCTCCATGGTTGGAACCCAAATTACATTCCTTTACGCGCTAAGTGGTATGTAGAGAGTGGGATAGGTTTAATAAATGACCTAACCCTAACGTGAACCCTAACCCTAACCCATAGCCTAACCCTAACAAGTACCCTAATCCTAACCTGTACCCTATACCTTGACGTAACCCTAAAACTAACCGTAACCCTAACATATACCCTACGCCGTACCGTCACCCGTACCCTAACCCGTACCCTAAGTCGTACCCTAACCCTAACCCTAACCCATACGCTACGCCGTACCCTCACCCGTACCCTAACCCGTATCCTAAGCCGTACCCTAACCCTAACCCTAACCCTAACCCTAACCTATACCCTACGCCGTACACTCACCTGTACCCTAAGCCGTACTCTACCCCTAACCCTAACCCTAACCCTAACCCATACCCTAACCCATACCCTACGCCGTACACTAACCCATTCCCTAACCCGTATCCTAAGCCGTACCCTAATCCTAACCAATACCCTACGCAGTATCCTCACCCTTACCCTCACCCGTACCCTAAACCTAACCCTAACCCTAACCCCTACCCTACGCCGTACCCTCACCCGTACCCTATCCCATACCCTAAGCCGTACCCTAACCCTACCACTAACCCTAACCCTAACCCTAACCCTAAACTACCCTTGACTGCTTTTGCCTCCATTAGATTTCCTAAGCACTAGTGTTTTAAGGAACAGGTTAAAAAGAAAATCCTCATGTGATTTTTTTATAATGTGTTTATTCTTTATCTTATCCTAGTGACTAAAATCTTCTCCATGGCTGGACACCAAATAATATTCCTTTACGTGCTAAGTGGTATCTAGAGAGTGGGATAGGTTTAATAAATACCCTAATCCTAACGTGTACCCTAGCCCTAACCCATACGCTAACCCGAACGCGTACCCTAAACCTAACCCAAATCCTAACCCTAACACATACGCTAATCCTAACCCGTACCCAAAACTATCCCTAACCCTAAAACTAACCCTAACCCTAACCCTAACCCTAACCCATACCCTACGCCGTACCCTCACCCGTACCCTAACCCGTACCCTAAGCCGTACCCTAACCCTAACACTAACCCTAACCCTAACCCTAACCCATACCCTACGCCGTACCCTCACCCGTAACCTAACCCATACCCTAAGCCGTACCCTAACCCTAACCCTAACCTATACACTACGCCGTACCCTCACCCATACCCTAACCCGTACCCTAAGCCGTACCCTAAATCTAACCCTAACCCTAACCCTAACCCTTACCCATACCCTGCGCCGTACCCTAACCCATACAATAACCTGTATCCTAAGCCTTAACCTAACCCTAACCAATGACCTACACAGTACCCTCACCCTTACCCTAAGCCATACCCTAACCCTAACCCTAACACTAACCCTAACCCTAAACCCTACCCTATGCCGTACCCTCACCCATACCCTATCCCATACCCTAAGCCGTACCCTAACCCTAACACTAACCCTAACCCTAACCCTAACCCTAAACTACCCTTGACTGCTTTTGCCTCCATTAGATTTCCTAAGCACTAGTGTTTTAAGGAACAGGTTAAAAAGAAAATCCTAATGTGATTTTTTTATAATGTGTTTATTCTTTATCTTATCCTAGTGACGAAAATCTTCTCCATGGCTGGACCCTAAATAATATTCCTTTACGTGCTAAGTGGTATCTAGAGAGTGGGATAGGTTTAATAAATACCCTAATCCTAACGTGTACCCTAACCCTAACCCATACCCTAACCCTAATGCGTACCCTAACCCTAACCCAAACCCTAACCCTAACACGTACGCTAATCCTAACCCGTACCCTAAACCAAGCCCTAACCCTAAAACTAACCCTAACCCTAACCCTAACCCTAACCCATACGCTACGCCGTACCCTCACCCATACCCTAACCCGTATCCTAAGCCGTACCCTAACCCTAAACCTAACCCTAAACTCTACCCTACGCCGTACCCTCACCCGTACCCTAACCCGTACCCAAAGCCTTACCCTAACCCTAACCCTAACCCTCACCCATACCCCACGCTGTAACCTAACCCATATCCTAACCCGTATCCTAAGCCGTACCCTAACCCTAACCAATAACCTACGCAGTACCCTCACCCGTATCCTAAGCCCTACCCTAACCCTAACCCTAACCCTAACCCTAAACTACCCTTTACTGCTTTTGCCTCCATTAGATTTCCTAAACACTAGTGTTTTAAGGAACAGGTTAAAAAGAAAACCTTATGTGATTTTCTTATAATGTGTTTATTCTTTATCTTATCCTAGTGACTAAAATCTTCTCCATGGCTGAACCCCAAATAATATTCCTTTACGTGCTAAGTGGTATCTAGAGAGTGGGATAGGTTTAATAAATACCCTAATCCTAAAGTGTACCCTAAACCTAACCCATACCCTAACCCTAACGCGTACCCTAACCCTAACCAAAACCCTAACCCGAACACGTATGCTAATCCTAACCCATACCCTAAACCAATCCCTAACCCTAAAACTAACCCTAACCCTAACCCTAACCCATAACCTACACCGTACCCTCACCCGTACCCTAACCCGTACCCTAAGCCGTACCCTAACCCTAACCCTAACCCTAAACCATACGCTACGCCGTACCCTCACCCATGCCCTAACCCGTATCCTAAGCCGTACCCTAACCCTAACCCTAACGCTAAACTATACCCTACGCCGAAACCTCACCCGTACCCTAACCCGTACCCTAAGCCGTACACTAACCCTAACCCTAACCCTAACCCTAACCCATACCGTACGCCATAACCTAACACGTACCCTAACCCGTATCCTAAGCCGTACCCTAACCCTAAACAATACCCTACGCAGTATCCTCACCCATACCCTCACCCGTACCCTAAGCCGTACCCTAACCCTAACCCTAACCCTAACCCTAACCCTAACCCTAACCCCTACCCTATGCCATACCCTCACCTGTACCCTATCCCATAACCTAAGCCATACCATAACCCTAACACTAACCCTAACCCTAACCCATAACCTACGCCGTACCCTCACCCGTACCCTAACCCGTATCCTAAGACGTACCGTAACCCTAACCAATACCCTACGCAGTATCCTCACCCATACCCTCACCCGTACCCTAAGCCGTACCCTAACCCTAACCCTAACCCTAACCCTAACCCCTACCCTATGCCATACCCTCACCTGTACCCTATCCCATAACCTAAGCCGTACCCTAACCCTAACCCTAACCCTAACCCTAACCCATAACCTACGCCGTACCCTCACCCATACCCTAACACGTACCCTAAGACGTACCGTAACCCTAACCCTAACACTAACCCTAACCCTAACCCACACTCTACGCCATACCCTCACTCGTACCCTAACCCGTACCCTAAGCCGTACCTTAACCCTAAACCTAACCCTAAACCATACGCTACGCCGTACCCTCACCCGTACCCTAAACCGTATCCTAAGCCGTACCCTAACCCTAACGCTAACCCTAAACTATACCCTACGCCGTAACCTCACCCGTACCCTAACCCGTACCCTAAGCCGTACCCTAACCCTAACCCTAACACTAACCCTAACCGTAACCCTAACCCATACCGTACGCCATACCCTAACACGTACCCTAACCCGTATCCTAAGCCGTACCCTAACCCTAACCAATACCCTAGGCAGTATCCTCACCCATACCCTCACCCGTACCCTAAGCCGTACCCTAACCCTAACCCTAACCCTAACCCTAACCCATAACCTACGCCGTACCCTCACCCGTACCCTAACACGTACCCTAAGACGTACCGTAACCCTAACCCTAAAACTAACCCTAACCCTAACCCACACTCTACACCGTACCCTAACCCGTACCCTAACACGTATCCTAAGCCGTACCCTAACACTAACCAATACCCTACGCAGTACCCTCACCCGTACCCTAACCCCTACCCTATTCCATACCCTCACCTGTACCCTATCCCATAACCTAAGCCGGACCATAACCCTAACACTAACCCTAACCCTAACCCATAACCTACGCCGTACCCTCACCCGTACCCTAACCCGTATCCTAAGACGTACCGTAACCCTAACCAATACCCTACGCAGTATCCTCACCCATACCCTCACCCGTACCCTAAGCCGTACCCTAACCCTAACTCTAACCCTAACCCTAACCCATAACCTACGCCGTACCCTCACCCGTACCCTAACACGTACCCTAAGACGTACCGTAACCCTAACCCTAACACTAACCCTAACCCTAACCCACACTCTACGCCGTACCCTAACCCGTACCCTAACACGTATCCTAAGACGTACCCTAACCCTAACCAATACCCTACGCCGTACCCTCACCCGTACCCTATCCCATACCCTAAGCCGTACCCTAACCCTAAGACTAACCCTAACACTAACCCTAACCCTAAACTACCCTTGATTGCTTTTGCCTGTATTAGATTTCCTAAGCACTAGTGTTTTAAGGAACAGGTTAAAAAGAAAATCCTAATGTGATTTTTTTATAATGTGTTTATTCTTTATCTTATCCTAGTGACTAAAATCTTCTCCATGGCTGGATCCCTAATAATATTCCTTTACGTGCTAAGTGGTATCTAGAGAGTGGGATAGGTTTAATAAATACCCTAATCCTAACGTGTACCCTAACCCTAACCCATACCCTAACCCTAACGCGTACCCTAACCCTAACCCTAACCCTAAACCATACGCTACGCAGTACCCTCACCCGTACCCTAACCCGTATCCTAAGCCGTACTCTAACCCTAACCCTAACCCTAACCCTAATGGCTACCCTACGCCGTACCCTATCCCATACCCTAAGCGGTACCCTAACCCTAGCACTAACCCTAAACCTAACCCTAACCCCTACCCTACGCCGTACCCTCACCCGTAACCTATCCCATACCCTAAGCCGTACCCTAACCCTAACACTAACCCTAACCCTAAACCTAACCCCTACCCTACGCCGTACCCTCACCCGTACCCTATCCCATAACCTAAGCCGTACCCTAAACCTAACCCTAACCCTAACCTATACACTACGCCATACCCTCACCCGTACCCTAACCCGTACCCTAAGCCGTACCCTCACCCTAACCCTAACCCTAACCTATACACTACGCCGTACCCTCACCCGTACCCTAACCCGTACCCTAAGCCGTACCCTAACCCTAACCCTAACCCTAACCCTAACCCTAACCCATACCCTACGCCGTACCCTAACCCGTACCCTAACCCGTATTCTAAGCCGTACCCTAACCATAACCAATACCCTACACAGTACCTTCACCCGTACCCTCACCGTACCCTAAGCCATACCCAAACCCTAACCCTAACCCTAACCTATACACTACGCCATACCCTCACTCGTACCCTAACCCGTACCCTAAGCCATACCCTAACCCTAACCCTAACCCTAACCTATACACTACGCCATACCCTCACTCGTACCCTAACCCGTACCCTAAGCCGTACCCTAAACCTAACCCTAACCCTAACCCTAAACCATACGCTACGCCGTACCCTCACCCGTACCCTAACCCATATCCTAAGCCGTACCCTAACCCTAACCCTAACCCTAACCCTAACCCTAACCCATACCGTACGCCATAACCTAACACGTACCCTAACCCGTATCCTAAGCCGTACCCTAAGCCTAACCAATACCCTACGCAGTATCCTCACCCATACCCTCACCCGTACCCTAAGCCGTACCCTAACCCTAACCCTAACCCTAACCCTAACCCTAACCCTAACCCTAACCCCTACCCTATGCCATACCCTCACCTGTACCCTATCCCATAACCTAAGCCGTACAATAACCCTAACACTAACCCTAACCCTAACCCATAACCTACGCCGTACCCTCACCCGTACCCTAACCCGTATCCTAAGACGTACCGTAACCCTAACCAATACCCTACGCAGTATCCTCACCCATACCCTCACCCGTACCCTAAGAAGTACCCTAACCCTAACCCTAACCCTAACCCATAACCTACGCCGTACCCTCACCCGTACCCTAACACGTACCCTAAGACGTACCGTAACCCTAACCCTAACACTAACCCTAACCCTAACCCACACTCTACGCCGTACCCTAACCCGTACCCTAACACGTATCCTAAGCCGTACCCTAATCCTAACCAATACCCTACGCAGTACCCTCACCCGTACCCTCACCCGTACCCTAAGCCATACCCTAACCATAACCCTAACCCTAACCCTAACCCCTACCCTACGCCGTACCCTCACCCGTACCCTATCCCATACCCTAAGCCGTACCCTAACCCTAACACTAACCCTAACACTAACCCTAACCCTAAACTACCCTTGATTGCTTTTGCCTCTATTAGATTTCCTAAGCACTAGTGTTTTAAGGAACAGGTTAAAAAGAAAATCCTAATGTGATTTTTTTATAATGTGTTTATTCTTTATCTTATCCTAGTGACTAAAATCTTCTCCATGGCTGTATCCCTAATAATATTCCTTTACGTGCTAAGTGGTATCTAGAGAGTGGGATAGGTTTAATAAATACCCTAATCCTAACGTGTACCCTAACCCTAACCCATACCCTAACCCTAACGCGTACCCTAACCCTAACCCTAACCCTAAACCATACGCTACGCAGTACCCTCACCCGTACCCTAACCCGTATCCTAAGCCGTACCCTAACCCTAACCCAACCCTAACCCTAACAGCTACCCTACGCTGTACCCTATCCCATACCCTAAGCGGTACCCTAACCCTAACACTAACCCTAAACCTAACCCTAACCCCTACCCTACGCCGTACCTTCACCCGTAACCTATCCCATACCCTAAGCCGTACCCTAACCCTAACACTAACCCTAACCCTAAACCTAACCCCTACCCTACGCCGTACCCTCACCCGAACCCTATCCCATACCCTAAGCCGTACCCTAAACCTAACCCTAACTCTAACCTATACACTACGCCATACCCTCACCCGTACCCTAACCCGTACCCTAAGCCGTACCCTAACCCTAACCCTAACCCTAACCTATACACTATGCCGTACCCTCACCCGTACCCTAACCCGTACCCTAAGCCGTACCCTAACCCTAACCCTAACCCTAACCCTAACCCTAACCCATACCCTACGCCGTACCCTAACCTGTACCCTAACCCGTATTCTAAGCCGTACCCTAACCATAACCAATACCCTACACAGTACCCTCACCAGTACCCTCACCCGTATCCTAAGCCCTACCCTAACCCTAACCCTAACCCTAACCCTAAACTACCCTTTACTGCTTTTGCCTCCATTAGATTTCCTAAACACTAGTGTTTTAAGGAACAGGTTAGAAAGAAAACCTTATGTGATTTTTTTATAATGTGTTTATTCTTTATCTTATCCTAGTCACTAAAATCTTCTCCATGGCTGAACCCCAAATAATATTCCTTTACGTGCTAAGTGGTATCTAGAGAGTGGGAAAGGTTTAATAAATACCCTAATCCTAAAGTGTACCCTAAACCTAACCCATACCCTAACCCTAACGCGTACCCTAACCCTAACCGAAACCCTAACCCGAACACGTATGCTAATCCTAACCCGTACCCTAAACCAATCCCTAACCCTAAAACTAACCCTAACCCTAACCCTAACCCTAACCCATAACCTACACCGTACCCTCACCCGTACCCTAACCCGTACCCTAAGCCGTACCCTAACCCTAACCCTAAACCATATGCTACGCCGTACCCTCACCCGTACCCTAACCCGTATCCTAAGCCGTACCCTAACCCTAACCCTAACTCTAAACTATACCCTACGCCGTAACCTCACCCGTACCCTAACCCGTACCCTAAGCCATACCCTAACCCTAACCCTAACCCTAACCCTAACCCATACCCTACGCCATACCCTAACACGTACCCTAACCCGTATCCTAAGCCGTACCCTAACCCTAACCAATACCCTACGCAGTATCCTCACCCATAGCCTCACCCGTACCCTAAGCCGTACCCTAACCCTAAACCTAACCCTAACCCTAACCCTAACCCCTACCCTATGCCATACCCTCACCTGTACCCTATCCCATAACCTAAGCCGTACCATAACCCTAACACTAACCCTAACCCTAACCCATAACCTATGCCGTACCCTCACCCGTACCCTAACCCGTATCCTAAGCCGTACCCTAACCCTAACCCTAACCCATAACCTACGCCGTACCCTCACCCGTACCCTAACACATACCCTAAGACGTACCGTAACCCTAACCCTAACACTAACCCTAACCTTAACCCACACTCTACGCCGTACCCTAACCCGTACCCTAACACGTATCCTAAGCCGTACCCTAACCCTAACCAATACCCTACGCAGTACCCTCACCCGTACCCTCACCCGTACCCTAAGCCATACCCTAACCCTAACCCTAACCCTAACCCTAACCCCTACCCTACGCCGTACCCTCACCCGTACCCTATCCCATACCCTAAGCCGTACCCTAACCCTAACACTAACCCTAACCCTAACCCTAACCCTAAACTACCCTTGATTGCTTTTGCCTGTATTAGATTTCCTAAACACTAGTGTTTTAAGGAACAGGTTAAAAAGAAAATCCTAATGTGATTTTTTTATAATGTGTTTATTCTTTATCTTATCCTAGTGACGAAAATCTTCTCCATGGCTGGATCCCTAATAATATTCCTTTACGTGCTAAGTGGTATCTAGAGAGTGGGATAGGTTTAATAAATACCCTAATCCTAACGTGTACCCTAAACCTAACCCATACCCTAACCCTAACGCGTACCCTAACCCTAACCCAAAACCTAACCCTAACACGTACGCTAATCCTAACCCGTACCCTAAACGAATCCCTAACCCTAAAACTAACCCTAACCCTAATCCTAACCCTAACCCTTACCCTATGCCGTACCCTCACTCGTACCCTAACCCGTACCCTAAGCCGTACCCTAACCCTAACCCTAACCCTAACCCTAACCCTAACCCATACCCTACGCCATACCCTAACCCGTACCCTAACCCGTATCCTAAGCCGTATCCTAACCCTAACCAATACCCTACGCAGTACCCTCACACGTACCCTCACCCGTACCCTAAGCCGTACCCTAACCCCAACCCTAACCCTAACTCTAACCCTAACTTTACCCTACGCCGTACCCTCACCCGTACCCTATCCCATACACTAAGCCGTACCCTAACCCTAACACTAACACTAACCCTAACCCTAACCCTAACCCATACCCTACGCCGTACCCTCACCCGTAACCTAACCCGTACCCTAAGCCGTACCCTAACCCTAACCCTAACCTATACACTACGCCGTACCCTCACCCGTACCCTAACCCGTACCCTAAGCCGTACCCTAACCCTAAACCTAACCCTAACCTCTACCCTACGCCGTACCCTCACCCGTACCCTAACACGTACCCAAAGCCTTACCCTAACCCTAACCCTAACCCTCACCCATACCCAACGCCGTAACCTAACCCATATCCTAACCCGTATCCTAAGCCGTACCCTAACCCTAACCAATAACCTACGCAGTACCCTCACCAGTACCCTCACCGGTATCCTAAGCCCTACCCTAACCCTAACCCTAACCCTAACCCTAAACTACCCTTTACTGCTTTTGCCTCCATTAGATTTCCTAAACACTAGTGTTTTAAGGAACAGGTTAGAAAGAAAACCTTATGTGATTTTTTTATAATGTGTTTATTCTTTATCTTATCCTAGTGACTAAAATCTTCTCCATGGCTGAATCCCAAATAATATTCCTTTACGTGCTAAGTGGTATCTAGAGAGTGGGATAGGTTTAATAAATACCCTAATCCTAAAGTGTACCCTAAACCTAACCCATACCCTAACCCTAACGCTTACCCTAACCCTAACCAAAACCCTAACCCGAACACGTATGCTAATCCTAACCCGTACCCTAAACCAATCCCTAACCCTAAAACTAACCCTAATCCTAACCCTAACCCTAACCCATAACCTACACCGTACCCTCACCCGTACCCTAACCCGTACCCTAAGCCGTACCCTAACCCTAACCCTAACCCTAAACCATACGCTACGCCGTACCCTCACCGGTACCCTAACCCGTATCCTAAGCCGTACCCTAACCCTAACCCTAACCCTAAACTATACCCTATGCCGTAACCTCACCCGTACCCTAACCCGTACCCTAAGCCGTACCCTAACCCTAACCCTAACCCTAACCCTAACCCTAACCCATACCGTACGCCATACCCTAACACGTACCCTAACCCGTATCCTAAGCCGTACCCTAACCCTAACCAATACCCTACGCAGTATCCTCACCCATACCCTCACCCATACCCTAAGCCGTACCCTAACCGTAACCCTAACCCTAACCCTAACCCTAACCCCTACCCTATGCCATACCCTCACCTGTACCCTATCCCATAACCTAAGCCGTACCATAACCCTAACACTAACCCTAAACCTAACCCATAACCTACGCCGTACCCTCACCCGTACCCTAACCCGTATCCTAAGCCGTACCCTAACCCTAACCCTAACCCTAACCCTAACCCATAACCTACGCCGTACCCTCACCCGTACCCTAACACGTACCCTAAGACGTACCGTAACCCTAACCCTAACACTAACCCTAACCCTAACCCACACTCTACGCCGTACCCTAACCCGTACCCTAACACGTATCCTAAGCCGTACCCTAACCCTAACCAATACCCTACGCAGTACCCTCACCCGTACCCTCACCCGTACCCTAAGCCATACCCTAACCCTAACCCTAACCCTAACCCTAACCCCTACCCTACGCCGTACCCTCACCCGTACCCTATCCCATACCCTAAGCCGTACCCTAACCCTAAGACTAACCCTAACCCTAACCCTAACCCTAAACTACCCTTGATTGCTTTTGCCTCTATTAGATTTCCTAAGCACTAGTGTTTTAAGGAACAGGTTAAAAAGAAAATCCTAATGTGATTTTTTTATAATGTGTTTATTCTTTATCTTATCCTAGTGACTAAAATCTTCTCCATGGCTGGATCCCTAATAATATTCCTTTACGTGCTAAGTGGTATCTAGAGAGTGGGATAGGTTTAATAAATACCCTAATCCTAACGTGTACCCTAACCCTAACCCATACCCTAACCCTAACGCGTACCCTAACCCTAACTCAAAACCTAACCCTAACACGTACGCTAATCCTAACCCGTACCCTAAACCAATCCCTAACCCTAAAACTAACCCTAACCCTAACCCTAACCCTAACCCTTACCCTACGCCGTACCCTCACCCGTAACCTAACCCGTAACCTAAGACCTACCCTAACCCTAACCCTAACCCATACGCTACGCCGTACCCTCACCCGTACCCTAACCCGTATCCTAAGCCGTACCCTAACCCTAACCCTAACCCTAACCCTAACCCTAACCCATACCCTACGCCATACCCTAACCCGTACCCTAACCCGTATCCTAAGCCTTATCCTAACCCTAACCAATACCCTACGAAGTACCCTCACCCGTACCCTCACCCGTACCCTAAGCCGTACCCTAACCCCAACCCTAACCCTAACCCTAACCCTAACCCATACCCTACGCCGTACACTCACCCGTAACCTAATCCGTACCCTAAGCCGTACCCTAACCCTAACCCTAACCTATACACTACGCCGTACCCTCACCCGTACCCTAACCCGTACCCTAAGCCGTACCCTAACTCTAACCCTAACCCTAACCCTAACCCTTACCCATACCCTGCGCCGTACCCTAACCCATACAATAACCTGTATCCTAAGCCTTAACCTAACCCTAACCAATGACCTACACAGTACCCTCACCCGTACCCTAAGCCATACCCTAACTCTAACCCTGACACTAACCCTAACCCTAAACCCTACCCTATGCCGTACCCTCACCCATACCCTATCCCATACCCTAAGCCGTACCCTAACCCTAACACTAACCCTAACCCTAACCCTAACCCTAAACTACCCTTGACTGCTTTTGCCTCCATTAGATTTCCTAAGCACTAGTGTTTTAAGGAACAGGTTAAAAAGAAAATCCTAATGTGATTTTTTTATAATGTGTTTATTCTTTATCTTATCCTAGTAACGAAAATCTTCTCCAGGGCTGGACCCTAAATAATATTCCTTTACGTGCTAAGTGGTATCTAGAGAGTGGGATAGGTTTAATAAATACCCTAATCCTAACGTGTACCCTCACCCTAACCCATACCCTAACCCTAACGCGTACCCTAACCCTAACCCAAACCCTAACCCTAACACGTACGCTAATCCTAACCCGTACCCTAAACCAATCCCTAACCCTAAAACTAACCCTAACCCTAACCCTAACCCTAACCCATACGCTACGCCGTACGCTCACCCATACCCTAACCCGTATCCTAAGCCGTACCCTAATCCTAAACCTAACCCTAACCTCTACCCTACGCCGTACCCTCACCCGTACCCTAACCCGTACCCAAAGCCTTACCCTAACCCTAACCCTAACCCTTACCCATACCCAACGCCGTAACCTAACCCATATCCTAACCCGTATCCTAAGCCGTACCCTAACCCTAACCAATAACCTACGCAGTACCCACACCAGTACCCTCACCCGTATCCTAAGCCCTACCCTAATCCTAACCCTAACCCTAACCCTAAACTACCCTTTACTGCTTTTGCCTCCATTAGATTTCCTAAACACTAGTGTTTTATAGAACAGGTTAAAAAGAAAACCTTATGTGATTTTTTTATAATGTGTTTATTCTTTATCTTATCCTAGTGACTAAAATCTTCTCCATGGCTGAACCCCAAATAATATTCCTTTACGTGCTAAGTGGTATCTAGAGAGTGGGATAGGTTTAATAAATACCCTAATCCTAACGTGTACCCTAAACCTAACCCATACCCTAACCCTAACGCGTACCCTAACCCTAACCCAAACCCTAACCCTAACACGTACGCTAATCCTAACCCGTACCCTAAACCAATCCCTAACCCTAAAACTAACCCTAACCCTAACCCTAACCCTAACCCATACGCTACGCCGTACCCTCACCCATACCCTAACCCGTATCCTAAGCCGTACCCTAACCCTAACCCTAACCCTAACCTCTACCCTTCGCCGTACCCTATCCCATACCCTAAGCGGTACCCTAAACCTAACACTAACCCTAAACCTAACACTAACCCCTACCCTATGCCGTACCCTCACCCGTAAGCTATCCCATACCCTAAGCCGTTCCCTAACCCTAACCCTAACCCTAAACCTAACCCTTACCCTACGCCGTACCCTCACCCGTACCCTATCCCATACCCTAAGCCGTACCCTAACCCTAACCCTAACCCATAACCTATACACTACGCCGTACCCTCACCCGTACCCTAACCCGTACTCTAAGCCGTACCCTAACCCTAACCCTAACCCTAACCCTAACCCTAACCCATACCCTACGCCGTACCCTAAACCGTACCCTAACCCGTATTCTAAGCCGTACCCTAACCATAACCAATACCCTACACAGTACCCTCACCCGTACCCTCACCCGTACTCTAAGCCATACCCTAACCCTAACCCTAACCCTAACCTATACGCTACTCCATACTCTCACCCGTACCCTAACCCGTACCCTAAGCCGTACCCTAACCCTAACCCTAACCCTAAACTATACCCTACGCCGTAACCTCACCCGTACCCTAACCCATACCCTAAGCCGTACCCTAACCCTAACCCTAACCCTAACCCTAACCCATAGCGTACGCCATACCCTAACACGTACCCTAACCCGTATCCTAAGCCGTACCCTAACCCTAACCAATACCCTACGCAGTATCCTCACCCATACCCTCACCCGTACCCTAAGCCGTACCCTAACCCTAACCCTAACCCTAAACCTAACCCTAACCCCTACCCTATGCCATACCCTCACCTGTACCCTATCCCATAACCTAAGCCGTACCCTAACCCTAACCCTAACCCTAACCCTAACCCATAACCTACGCCGTACCCTCACCCGTACCCTAACCTGTATCCTAAGCCGTACCCTAACCCTAACCCTAAACCTAACCCTAACCCATAACATACGCCGTACCCTCACCCGTACCCTAACACGTACCCTAAGACGTACCGTAACCCTAACCCTAACACTAACCCTAACCCTAACCCACACTCTACGCCGTACCCTAACCCGTACCCTAACACGTATCCTAAGCCATAACCTAACCCAAACCAATACCCTACGCAGTACCCTCACCCGTACCCTCACCCGTACCATAAGCCATACCCTAACCATAACCCTAACCCTAACCCTAACCCCTACCCTACGCCGTACCCTCACCCGTACCCTATCCCATACCCTAAGCCGTACCCTAACCCTAACACTAACCCTAACCCTAACCCTAACCCATACCCTACGCCATACCCTAACACGTACCCTAACCCGTATCCTAAGCCGTATCCTAACCCTAACCAATACACTACGCTGTACCCTCACCCGTACCCTCACCCGCACCCTAAGCCGTACCCTAACCCAAACCCTAACCCTAACTCTAACCCTAACCCCTACCCTACGCCATACCCTCACCCGTAACCTAACCCGTACCCTAAGCCGTACCCTAACCCTAACCCTAACCTATACACTATGCCGTACCCTCACCCGTACCCTAACCCGTACCCTAAGCCGTACCCTAACTCTAACCCTAACCCTAACCCTAACCCTTACCCATACCCTGCGCCGTACCCTAACCCATACAATAACCTGTATCCTAAGCCTTAACCTAACCCTAACCAATGACCTACACAGTACCCTCACCCGTACCCTAAGCCATACCCTAACCCTAACCCTAACCCTAACCCTAACCCTAACACTAACCCTAACCCTAAACCTAACCCCTACCCTACGCCGTACCCTCACCCGTACCCTATCCCATACCCTAAGCCGTACCCTAACCCTAACCCTAACCTATACACTACGCCGTACCCTCACCCGTACCCTAACCCGTACCCTAAGCCGTACCCTAACCCTAACCCTAACCCTAACCCTAACCCTAACCCATACCCTACGCCGTACCCTAAACCGTACCCTAACCCGTATTCTAAGCCGTACCCTAACCATAACCAATACCCTACACAGTACCCTCACCCGTACCCTCACCCGTACTCTAAGCCATACCCTAACCCTAACCCTAACCCTAACCTATACACTACTCCATACTCTCACCCGTACCCTAACCCGTACCCTAAGCCGTACCCTAACCCTAACCCTAACCCTAAACTATACCCTACGCCGTAACCTCACCCGTACCCTAACCCGTACCCTAAGCCGTACCCTAACCCTAACCCTAACCCTAACCCTAACCCTAACCCATAGCGTACGCCATACCCTAACACGTACCCTAACCCGTATCCTAAGCCGTACCCTAACCCTAACCAATACCCTACGCAGTATCCTCACCCATACCCTCACCCGTACCCTAAGCCGTACCCTAACCGTAACCCTAACCCTAAACCTAACCCTAACCCCTACCCTATGGCATACCCTCACCTGTACCCTATCCCATAACCTAAGCCGTACCCTAACCCTAACCCTAACCCTAACCCTAACCCTAACCCTAACCCATAACCTACGCCGTACCCTCACCCGTACCCTAAGCCGTACCGTAACCCTAACCCTAACCCTAACCCTAACCCATAACCTACGCCGTACCCTCACCCGTACCCTAACACGTACCCTAAGACGTACCGTAACCCTAACCCTAAAACTAACCCTAACCCTAACCCACACTCTACGCCGTACCCTAACCCGTACCCTAACACGTATCCTAAGCCGTACCCTAACCCTAACCAATACCCTACGCAGTACCCTCACCCGTACCCTCACCCGTACCCTAAGCCATACCCTAACCATAACCCTAACCCTAACCCTAACCCCTACCCTACGCCGTACCCTCACCCGTACCCTATCCCATACCCTAAGCCGTACCCTAACCCTAACACTAACCCTAACCCTAACCCTAACCCTAAACTACCCTTGATTGCTTTTGCCTCTATTAGATTTCCTAAGCACTAGTGTTTTAAGGAACAGGTTAAAAAGAAAATCCTAATGTGATTTTTTTATAATGTGTTTATTCTTTATCTTATCCTAGTGACTAAAATCTTCTCCATGGCTGGATCCCTAATAATATTCCTTTACGTGCTAAGTGGTATCTAGAGAGTGGGATAGGTTTAATAAATACCCTAATCCTAACGTGTACCCTAACCCTAACCCATACCCTAACCCTAACGCGTACCCTAACCCTAACCCAAAACCTAACCCTAACACGTACGCTAATCCTAAACCGTACCCTAAACCAATCCCTAACCCTAAAACTAACCCTAACCCTAACCCTAACCTTAACCCTTACCCTACGCCGTACCCTCACCCGTACCCTAACCCGTACCCTAAGACGTACCCTAACCCTAACCCTAACCCATACGCTACGCCATAACCTCACCCGTACCCTAACCCGTATCCTAAGCCGTACCCTAACCCTAACCCTAACCCTAACCCTAACCCATACCCTACGCCATACCCTAACCCGTACCCTAACCCGTATCCTAAGCCATATCCTAACCCTAACCAATACCCTACGCAGTACCCTCACCCGTACCCTATCTCATACGCTAAGCCGTACCCTAACCCTAACACTAACACTAACCCTAACCCTAACCCTAACCCATACCCTACGCCGTACCCTCACCCGTACCCTAACCCGTACCCTAAGCCGTACCCTAACTCTAACCCTAACCCTAACCCTAACCCTTACCCATACCCTGCGCCGTACCCTAACCCATACAATAACCTGTATCCTAAGCCTTAACCTAACCCTAACCAATGACCTACACAGTACCCTCACCCGTACCCTAAGCCATACCCTAACCCTAACCCTAACACTAACCCTAACCCTAAACCCTACCCTATGCCATACCCTCACCCATACCCTATACCATACGCTAAGCCGTACCCTAACCCTAACACTAACACTAACCCTAACCCTAACCCTAACCCATACCCTACGCCGTACCCTCACCCGTACCCTAACCCGTACCCTAAGCCGTACCCTAACTCTAACCCTAACCCTAACCCTAACCCTTACCCATACCCTGCGCCGTACCCTAACCCATACAATAACCTGTATCCTAAGCCTTAACCTAACCCTAACCAATGACCTACACAGTACCCTCACCCGTACCCTAAGCCATACCCTAACCCTAACCCTAACACTAACCCTAACCCTAAACCCTACCCTATGCCGTACCCTCACCCATACCCTATACCATACCCTAAGCCGTACCCTAACCCTAACACTAACCCTAACCCTAACCCTAACCCTAAACTACCCTTGACTGCTTTTGCCTCCATTAGATTTCCTAAGCACTAGTGTTTTAAGGAACAGGTTAAAAAGAAAATCCTAATGTGATTTTTTTATAATGTGATTATTCTTTATCTTATCCTAGTGACGAAAATATTCTCCATGGCTGGACCCTAAATAATATTCCTTTACGTGCTAAGTGGTATCTAGAGAGTGGGATAGGTTTAATAAATACCCTAATCCTAACGCGTACCCTAACCCTAACCCATACCCTAACCCTAACGCGTACCCTAACCCGAACCCAAACCCTAACCCTAACACGTACGCTAATCCTAACCCGTACACTAAACCAATCCCTAACCCTAAAACTAACCCTAACCCTAACCCTAACCCTAACCCATACGCTACGCTGTACCCTCACATATACCCTAACCCGTATCCTAAGCCGTACCCTAACCCTAAACCTAACCCTAACCTCTACCCTACGCCGTACCCTCACCCGTACCCTAACCCGTACCCAAAGCCTTACCCTAACCCTAACCCTAACCCTCACCCATACCCAACGCCGTAACCTAACCCATATCCTAACCCGTATCCTAAGCCGTACCCTAACCCTAACCAATAACCTACGCAGTACCCTCACCAGTAACCTCACCCGTATCCTAAGCCCTACCCTAACCCTAACCCTAACCCTAACCCTAAACTACCCTTTACTGCTTTTGCCTCCATTAGATTTCCTAAACACTAGTGTTTTAAGGAACAGGTTAAAAAGAAAACCTTATGTGATTTTTTTATAATGTGTTTATTCTTTATCTTATCCTAGTGACTAAAATCTTCTCCATGGCTGAACCCCAAATAATAATCCTTTACGTGCTAAGTGGTATCTAGAGAGTGGGATAGGTTTAATAAATACCCTAATCCTAACGTGTACCCTAAACCTAACCCATACCCTAACCCTAACGCGTACCGTAACCCTAACCAAAACCCTAACCCGAACAAGTATGCTAATCCTAACCCGTACCCTAAACCAATCCCTAACCCTAAAACTAACCCTAACCCTAACCCTAACCCTAACCCATAACCTACGCCGTACCCTCACCCGTACCCTAACCCGTATCCTAAGCCGTACCCTAACCCTAACCCTAACCCTAACCCTAACCGCTACCCTACGCCGTACCCTATCCCATACCCTAAGCGGTACCCTAAACCTAACACTAACCCTAAACCTAACCCTAACCCCTACCCTATGCCGTACCCTCACCCGTAACCTATCGCATACCCTAAGCCGTACCCTAACCCTAACACTAACCCTAACCCTAAACCTAACCCCTACCCTACGCCGTACCCTCACCCGTACCCTATCCCATACCCTAAGCCGTACCCTAACCCTAACCCTAAACCTAACCTATACACTACGCCATACCCTCACCCGTACCCTAACCCGTACCCTAAGCCGTACCCTAACCCTAACCCTAACCCTAACCTATACACTACGCCGTACCCTCACCCGTACCCTAACCCGTACCCTAAGCCGTACCCTAACCCTAACCCTAACCCTAACCCTAAACCATACCCTACGCCGTACCCTAACCCGTACCCTAACCCGTATTCTAAGCCGTACCCTAACCATAACCAATAACCTACACAGTACCCTCACCCGTACCCTCTCCCGTACCCTAAGCCATACCCTAACCCTAACCCTAACCCTAACCTATACACTACACCATACCCTCACCCGTACCCTAACCCGTACCCTAAGCCGTACCCTAACCCTAACCCTAACCCTAAACCATACGCTACGCCGTACCCTCACCCGTACCCTAACCCGTATCCTAAGCCGTACCCTAACCCTAACCCTAACCCTAAACTATACCCTATGCCGTAACCTCACCCGTACCCTAACCCGTACCCTAAGCCGTACCCTAACCCTAACCCTAACCCTAACCCTAACCCTAACCCTAACCCATACCGTACGCCATACCCTAACACCTACCCTAACCCGTATCCTAAGCCGTACCCTAACCCTAACCAATACCCTACGCAGTATCCTCACCCATACCCTCACCCGTACCCTAAAACGTACCCTAACCCTAACCCTAACCCTAACCCTAACCCCTACCCTATGCCATACCCTCACCTGTACCCTATCCCATAACCTAAGCCGTACCATATCCCTAACACTAACCCTAACCCTAATCCATAACCTACGCCGTACCCTCACCCGTACCCTAACCCGTATCCTAAGCTGTACCCTAACCCTAACCCATAACCTACGCCGTACCCTCACCCGTACCCTAACACGTACCCTAAGACGTACCGTAACCCTAACCCTAACACTAACCCTAACCCTAACCCACACTCTACGCCGTACCCTAACCCGTACCCTAACACGTATCCTAAGCCGTACCCTAACCCTAACCAATACCCTACGCAGTACCCTCACCCGTACCCTCACCCGTACCCTAAGCCATACCCTAAACCTAACCCTAACCCTAACCCCTACCCTACGCCGTACCCTCACCCGTACCCTATCCGATACGCTAAGCCGTACCCTAACCCTAACACTAACACTTACCCTAACCCTAACCCTAACCCATACCCTACGCCGTACCCTCACCCATAACCTAATCCGTACCCTAAGCCGTACCCAAACCCTAACCCTAACCTATACACTACGCCGTACACTCACCCGTTTCCTAACCCGTACCCTAAGCCATACCCTAACTCTAACCCAAACCCTAACCCTTACCCATACACTGCGCCGTACCCTAACCCATACAATAACCTGTATCCTAAGCCTTAACCTAACCCTAACCAATGACCTACACAGTACCCTCACCCGTACCCTAAGCCATACCCTAACCCTAACCCTAACACTAACCCTAACCCTAAACCCTACCCTATGCCGTACCCTCACCCATACCCTATCCCATACCCTAAGCCGTACCCTAACCCTAACACTAACCCTAACCCTAACCCTAACCCTAAACTACCGTTGACTGCTTTGGCCTCCATTAGATTTCCTAAGCAATAGTGTTTTAAGGAACAGGTTAAAAAGAAAATCCTAATGTGATTTTTTTATAATGTGTTTATTCTTTATCTTATCCTAGTGACTAAAAGCTTCTCCATGGCTGGACCCCAAATAATATTCCTTTACGTGCTAAGTGGTATCTAGAGAGTGGGATAGGTTTAATAAATACCCTAATCCGAACGTATACCCTAACCCTAACCCAAACCCTAACCCTAACACGTACGCTAATCCTAACCCGTACCCTAAACCAATCCCTAACCCTAAAACTAACCCTAACCCTAACCCTAACCCTAACCCATACGCTACGCCATAACCTCACCGGTACCCTAACCCGTATCCTAAGCCGTACCCTAACCCTAACACTAACCCTAACCCTAACCCATACCCTACGCCATACCCTAACCCGTACCATAACCCGTATCCTAAGCCATATCCTAACCCTAACCAATACCCTACGCAGTAACCTCACCCGTACCCTATCTCATACGCTAAGCCGTACCCTAACCCTAACACTAACACTAACCCTAACCCTAACCCTAACCCATACCCTACGCCGTACCCTCACCCGTACCCTAACCCGTACCCTAAGCCGTACCCTAACTCTAACCCTAACCCTAACCCTAACCCTTACCCATACCCTGCGCCGTACCCTAACCCATACAATAACCTGTATCCTAAGCCTTAACCTAACCCTAACCAATGACCTACACAGTACCCTCACCCGTACCCTAAGCCATACCCTAACCCTAACCCTAACACTAACCCTAACCCTAAACCCTACCCTATGCCGTACCCTCACCCATACCCTATACCATACCCTAAGCCGTACCCTAACCCTAACACTAACCCTAACCCTAACCCTAACCCTAAACTACCCTTGACTGCTTTTGCCTCCATTAGATTTCCTAAGCACTAGTGTTTTAAGGAACAGGTTAAAAAGAAAATCCTAATGTGATTTTTTTATAATGTGATTATTCTTTATCTTATCCTAGTGACGAAAATATTCTCCATGGCTGGACCCTAAATAATATTCCTTTACGTGCTAAGTGGTATCTAGAGAGTGGGATAGGTTTAATAAATACCCTAATCCTAACGCGTACCCTAACCCTAACCCATACCCTAACCCTAACGCGTACCCTAACCCGAACCCAAACCTTAACCCTAACACGTACGCTAATCCTAACCCGTACCCTAAACCAATCCCTAACCCTAAAACTAACCCTAACCCTAACCCTAACCCTAACCCATACGCTACGCCGTACCCTCACATATACCCTAACCCGTATCCTAAGCCGTACCTTAACCCTAAACCTAACCCTAACCTCTACCCTACGCCGTACCCTCACCCGTACCCTAACCCGTACCCAAAGCCTTACCCTAACCCTAATCCTAACCCTCACCCATACCCAACGCCTAACCTAACCCATATCCTAACCCGTATCCTAAGCCGTACCCTAACCCTAACCAATAACCTACGCAGTACCCTCACCAGTAACCTCACCCGTATCCTAAGCCCTACCCTAACCCTAACCCTAACCCTAACCCTAAACTACCCTTTACTGCTTTTGCCTCCATTAGATTTCCTAAACACTAGTGTTTTAAGGAACAGGTTAAAAAGAAAACCTTATGTGATTTTTTTATAATGTGTTTATTCTTTATCTTATCCTAGTGACTAAAATCATCTCCATGGCTGAACCCCAAATAATAATCCTTTACGTGCTAAGTGGTATCTAGAGAGTGGGATAGGTTTAATAAATACCCTAATCCTAACGTGTACCCTAAACCTAACCCATACCCTAACCCTAACGCGTACCGTAACCCTAACCAAAACCCTAACCCGAACAAGTATGCTAATCCTAACCCGTACCCTAAACCAATCCCTAACCCTAAAACTAACCCTAACCCTAACCCTAACCCTAACCCATAACCTACGCCGTACCCTCACCCGTACCCTAACCCGTATCCTAAGCCGTACCCTAACCCTAACCCTAACCCTAACCCTAACCGCTACCCTACGCCGTACCCTATCCCATACCCTATCCCATACCCTAAGCCGTACCATAACCCTAACCCTAACCCTAACCCATAACCTACGCCATACCCTAACCTGTACCCTAACACGTATCCTAAGCCGTACCCTAACCCTAACCAATACCCTATGCAGTACCCTCACCCGTACCCTCACCCGTACCCTAAGCCATACCCTAACCCTAACCCTAACCCCTACCCTACGCCGTACCCTCACCCGTACCCTATCCCATACGCTAAGCCGTACCCTAACCCTAACACTAACACTAAACCTAACCCTAACCCTAACCCATACCCTACGCCGTACCCTCACCCATAACCTAATCCGTACCCTAAGCCGTACCCTAACCCTAACCCTAACCTATACACTACGCCGTACCCTCACCCGTTCCCTAATCCGTACCCTGAGCCGTACCCTAACTCTAACCCTAACCCTAACCCTAACCCTTACCCATACCCTGCGCCGTACCCTAACCCATACAATAACCTGTATCCTAAGCCTTAACCTAACCCTAACCAATGACCTACACAGTACCCTCACCCGTACCCTAAGCCATACCCTAACCCTAACCCTAACACTAACCCTAACCCTAAACCCTACCCTATGCCGTACCCTCACCCATACCCTATCCCATACCCTAAGCCGTACACTAACCCTAACACTAACCCTAACCCTAACCCTAACCCTAAACTACCCTTGACTGCTTTTGCCTCCATTAGATTTCCTAAGCACTAGTGTTTTAAGGAACAGGTTAAAAAGAAAATACTAATGTGATTTTTTTATAATGTGTTTATTCTTTATCTTATCCTAGTGACGAAAATCTTCTCCATGGCTGGACCCTAAATAATATTCCTTTACGTGCTAAGTGGTATCTAGAGAGTGGGATAGGTTTAATAAATACCCTAATCCTAACGTGTACCCTAACCCTAACCCATACCCTAACCCTAAACCTAACACATAACCTACGCCATACCCTAACCCGTACACTAACCCGTATCCTAAGCCATATCCTAACCCTAACCATTACCCTACGCAGTACCCTCACCCGTACCCTCACCCGTACCCTAAGCCGTACCCTAACCCCAACCCTAACCCTAACTCTAACCCTAACCCCTTACCTACGCCGTACCCTCACCCGTACCCTATCCCATACGCTAAGCCGTACCCTAATCCTAACACTAACACTAACCCTAACCCTAACCCTAACCCATACCCTACGCCGTACCCTCACCCGTAACCTAACCCGTACCCTAAGCCGTACCCTAACCCTAACCCTAACCTATACACTACGCCGTACCCTCACCCGTACCCTAACCCGTACCCTAAGCCGTACCCTAACTCTAACCCTAACCCTAGGCCTAACCCTTACCCAAACCCTGCGCCGTACCCTAACCCATACAATAATCTGTATCCTAAGCCTTAACCTAACCCTAACCAATGACCTACACAGTACCCTCACCCGTACCCTAAGCCATACCCTAACCCTAACCCTAACACTAACCCTAACCCTAAACCCTACCCTATGCCGTACCCTCACCCATACCCTATCCCATACCCTAAGCCGTACCCTAACCCTAACACTAACCCTAACCCTAACCCTAACCCTAAACTACCCTTGACTGCTTTTGCCTCCATTAGATTTCCTAAGCACTAGTGTTTTAAGGAACAGGTTAAAAAGAAAATCCTAATGTGATTTTTTTATAATGTGTTTATTCTTTATCTTATCCTAGTGACGAAAATCTTCTCCATGGCTGGACCCTAAATAATATTCCTTTACGTGCTAAGTGGTATCTAGAGAGTGGGATAGGTTTAATAAATACCCTAATCCTAACGTGTACCCTAAACCTAACCCATACCCTAACCCTAACGCGTACCCTAACCCTAACCAAAACCCTAACCCGAACAAGTATGCTAATCCTAACCCGTACCCTAAACCAATCCCTAACCCTAAAACTAACCCTAACCCTAACACTAACCCTAACCCATAACCTACGCCGTACCCTCAACCGTACCCTAACCCGTACCCTAAGCCGTACCCTAACCCTAACCCTAACCCTAACCCATACGCTACGCCGCACCCTCACCCATACCCTAACCCGTATCCTAAGCCGTACCCTAACCCTAACCCTAACCCTAACCGCTACCCTACGCCGTACCCTATCCCATACCCTAAGCGGTACCCTAAAACTAACACTAACCGTAAACCTAACCCTAACCCCTACCCTACGCCGTACCCTCACCGTAACCTATCCCATACCCTAAGCCGTACCCTAACCCTAACACTAACCCTAACCCTAAACCTAACCCCTACCCTACGCCGTACCCTCACCCATACCCTATCCCATACCCTAAGCCGTACCCTAACCCTAACCCTAACCCTAACCCATAACCTACGCCATACCCTAACCCATACCCTAACACGTATCCTAAGCCGTACCCTAACCCTAACCAATACCCTACGCAGTACCCTCACCCGTACCCTCACCCGTACCCTAAGCCATACCCTAACCCTAACCCTAACCCTAACCCTAACCCCTACCCTACGCCGTACCCTCACCCGTACCCTATCCCATACGCTAAGCCGTACCCTAACCCTAACAATAACACTAACCCTAACCCTAACCCTAACCCATACCCTACGCCGTACCCTCACCCATAACCTAATCCGTACCCTAAGCCGTACCCTAACCCTAACCCTAACCTATACACTACGCCGTACCCTCACCCGTTCCCTAACCCGTACCCTAAGCCGTACCCTAACTCTAACCCTAACCCTAACCCTAACCCTTACCCATACCCTGCGCCGTACCCTAACCCATACAATAACCTGTATCGTAAGCCTTAACCTAACCCTAACCAATGACCTACACAGTACCCTCACCCGTACCCTAAGCCATACCCTAACCCTAACCCTAACACTAACCCTAACCCTAAACCCTACCCTATGCCGTACCCTCACCCATACCCTATCCCATACCCTAAGCCGTACCCTAACCCTAACACTAACCCTAACCCTAACCCTAACCCTAAACTACCCTTGACTGCTTTTGCCTCCATTAGATTTCCTAAGCACGAGTGTTTTAAGGAACAGGTTAAAAAGAAAATCCTAATGTGATTTTTTTATAATGTCTTTATTCTTTATCTTATCCTAGTGACGAAAATCTTCTCCATGGCTGGACCCTAAATAATATTCCTTTACGTGCTAAGTGGTATCTAGAGAGTGAGATAGGTTTAATAAATACCCTAATCCTAACGTGTACCCTAACCCTAACCCATACCCTAACCCTAACCCTAACCCATAACCTACGCCATACCCTAACCCGTACACTAACCCGTATCCTAAGCCATATCCTAACCCTAACCAATACCCTACGCAGTACCCTCACCCGTACCCTCACCCGTACCCTAAGCCGTACCCTAACCCCAACCCTAACCCTAACTCTAACCCTAACCCCTACCCTACGCCGTACCCTCACCCGTACCCTATCCTATACGCTAAGCCGTACCCTAATCCTAACACTAACACTAACCCTAACCCTAACCCTAACCCATACCCTACGCCTTACCCTCGCCCGTAACCTAACCCGTACCCTAAGCCGTACCCTAACCCTAATCCTAACCTATACACTACGCCGTACCCTCACCCGTACCCTAACCCATACCCTAAGCCGTACCCTAACTCTAACCCTAACCCTAACCCTAACCCTTACCCAAAACCTGCGCCGTACCCTAACCCATACAATAATCTGTATCCTAAGCCTTAACCTAACCCTAACCAATGACCTACACAGTACCCTCACCCGTACCCTAAGCCATACCCTAACCCTAACCCTAACACTAACCCTAACCCTAAACCCTACCCTATGCCGTACCCTCACCCATACCCTATCCCATACCCTAAGCCGTACCCTAAACCTAACACTAACCCTAACCCTAACCCTAACCCTAAACTACCCTTGACTGCTTTTGCCTCCATTAGATTTCCTAAGCACTAGTGTTTTAAGGAACAGGTTAAAAAGAAAATCCTAATGTGATTTTTTTATAATGTGTTTATTCTTTATCTTATCCTAGTGACGAAAATCTTCTCCATGGCTGGACCCTAAATAATATTCCTTTACATGCTAAGTGGTATCTAGAGAGTGGGATAGGTTTAATAAATACCCTAATCCTAACGTGTACCCTAACCCTAACCCACACCCTAACCCTAATGCGTACCCTAACCCTAACCCAAACCCTAACACTAACACGTACGCTAATCCTAACCCGTACCCTAAACCAATCCCTAACCCTAAAACTAACCCTAACCCTAACCCTAACCCTAACCCATACGCTACGCCGTACCCTCACAAATACCCTAACCTGTATCCTAAGACGTACCCTAACCCTAAACCTAACCCTAACCTCTACCCTACGCCGTACCCTCACCCGTACCCTAACCCGTACCCAAAGCCTTACCCTAACCCTAACCCTAACCCTCACCCATACCCAACGCCGTAACCTAACCCATATCCTAACCCGTATCCTAAGCCGTACCCTAACCCTAACCAATAACCTACGCAGTACCCTCACCAGTACCCTCACCCGTATCCTAAGCCCTACCCTAACCCTAACCCTAACCCTAACCCTAAACTACTCTTTACTGCTTTTGCCTCCATTAGATTTCCTAAACACTAGTGTTTTAAGGAACAGGTTAAAAAGAAAACCTTATGTGATTTTTTTATAATGTGTTCATTCTTTATCTTATCCTAGTGAATAAAAACTTCTCCATGGCTGAACCCCAAATAATATTCCTTTACGTGCTAAGTGGTATCTAGAGAGTGGGATATGTTTAATAAATACCCTAATCCTAAAGTGTACCCTAAACCTAACCCATACCCTAACCCTACCGCGTACCCTAACCCTAACCAAAACCCTAACCCGAACACGTATGCTAATCCTAACCCGTACCCTAATCCAATCCCTAACCCTAAAACTAACCCTAACCCTAACCCTAACCCTAACCCATAACCTACACCGTACCCTCACCCGTACCCTAACACGTACCCTAAGCCGTACCCTAACCCTAACCCTAACCCTAAACCATACGCTACGCCGTACCCTCACCCGTACCCTAACCGTATCCTAAGCCGTACCCTAACCCTAACCCTAACCCTAAACTATACCCTACGCCGTAACCTCACCCGTACCGTAACCCGTACCCTAAGCCGTACCCTAACCCTAACCAATACCCTATGCAGTATCCTCACCCATACCCTCACCCGTACCCTAAGCCGTACCCTAACCCTAACCCTAACCCTAACCCTAACCCTAAACCCTACCCTATGCCATACCCTCACCTGTACCCTATCCCATAACCTAAGCCGTACCATAACCCTAACACTAACCCTAACCCTAACCCATAACCTACGCCGTACCCTCACCCGTACCCTAACCCGTATCCTAAGACGTACCGTAACCCTAACCAATACCCTACGCAGTATCCTCACCCATACACTCACCCGTACCCTAAGCCGTACCCTAACCCTAACCCTAACCCTAACCCTAACCCATACCCTATGCCATACCCTCACCTGTACCCTATCCCATAACCTAAGCCGTACCCTAACCCTAACCCTAACCCTAACCCTAACCCATACGCTACGCCGTACCTTCACCAGTACCCTAACCCGTATCCTAAGCCGTACCCTAACCCTAACCCTAACCCTAACCCTAACCCTAACCCTAAACCTAACCCTAACCCATACCCTACGCCATACCCTAACCCGTACCCTAACCCGTATCCTAAGCCGTATCCTAACCCTAACCAATACCCTACGCAGTACCCTCACCCATACCCTCACCCGTACCCTAAGCTGTACCCTAACCCTGACACTTACCCTAACCTATACACTACGCCATACCCTCACCCGTACCCTAACCCGTACCCTAAGCCGTACCCTAACCCTAACCCTAACCCTAAACTATACCCTACGCCGTAACCTCACCCGTACCCTAACCCGTACCCTAAGGCGTACCCTAACCCTAACCCTAACCCTAAACCTAACCCTAACCCCTACCCTATGCCATACCCTCACCTGTACCCTATCCCATAACCTAAGCCGTACCATAACCCTAACACTAACCCTAACCCTAACCCATAACCTACGCCGTACCCTCACCCGTACCCTATCCCATACCCTAAGCCGTACCCTAACCCTAACCCTAACCCTAACCCATAACCTACGCCATACCCTAACCCGTACCCTAACACGTATCCTAAGCCGTACCCTAACCCTAACCAATACCCTATGCAGTACCCTCACCCGTACCCTCACCCGTACCCTAAGCCATACCCTAACCCTAACCCTAACCCCTACCCTACGCCGTACCCTCACCCGTACCCTATCCCATACGCTAAGCCGTACCCTAACCCTAACACTAACACTAAACCTAACCCTAACCCTAACCCATACCCTACGCCGTACCCTCACCCATAACCTAATCCGTACCCTAAGCCGTACCCTAACCCTAACCCTAACCTATACACTACGCCGTACCCTCACCCGTTCCCTAATCCGTACCCTAAGCCGTACCCTAACTCTAACCCTAACCCTAACCCTAACCCTTACCCATACCCTGCGCCGTACCCTAACCCATACAATAACCTGTATCCTAAGCCTTAACCTAACCCTAACCAATGACCTACACAGTACCCTCACCCGTACCCTAAGCCATACCCTAACCCTAACCCTAACACTAACCCTAACCCTAAACCCTACCCTATGCCGTACCCTCACCCATACCCTATCCCATACCCTAAGCCGTACACTAACCCTAACACTAACCCTAACCCTAACCCTAACCCTAAACTACCCTTGACTGCTTTTGCCTCCATTAGATTTCCTAAGCACTAGTGTTTTAAGGAACAGGTTAAAAAGAAAATACTAATGTGATTTTTTTATAATGTGTTTATTCTTTATCTTATCCTAGTGACGAAAATCTTCTCCATGGCTGGACCCTAAATAATATTCCTTTACGTGCTAAGTGGTATCTAGAGAGTGGGATAGGTTTAATAAATACCCTAATCCTAACGTGTACCCTAACCCTAACCCATACCCTAACCCTAACCCTAACCCATAACCTACGCCATACCCTAACCCGTACACTAACCCGTATCCTAAGCCATATCCTAACCCTAACCATTACCCTACGCAGTACCCTCACCCGTACCCTCACCCGTACCCTAAGCCGTACCCTAACCCCAACCCTAACCCTAACTCTAACCCTAACCCCTTACCTACGCCGTACCCTCACCCGTACCCTATCCCATACGCTAAGCCGTACCCTAATCCTAACACTAACACTAACCCTAACCCTAACCCTAACCCATACCCTACGCCGTACCCTCACCCGTAACCTAACCCGTACCCTAAGCCGTACCCTAACCCTAACCCTAACCTATACACTACGCCGTACCCTCACCCGTACCCTAACCCGTACCCTAAGCCGTACCCTAACTCTAACCCTAACCCTAGCCCTAACCCTTACCCAAACCCTGCGCCGTACCCTAACCCATACAATAATCTGTATCCTAAGCCTTAACCTAACCCTAACCAATGACCTACACAGTACCCTCACCCGTACCCTAAGCCATACCCTAACCCTAACCCTAACACTAACCCTAACCCTAAACCCTACCCTATGCCGTACCCTCACCCATACCCTATCCCATACCCTAAGCCGTACCCTAACCCTAACACTAACCCTAACCCTAACCCTAACCCTAAACTACCCTTGACTGCTTTTGCCTCCATTAGATTTCCTAAGCACTAGTGTTTTAAGGAACAGGTTAAAAAGAAAATCCTAATGTGATTTTTTTATAATGTGTTTATTCTTTATCTTATCCTAGTGACGAAAATCTTCTCCATGGCTGGACCCTAAATAATATTCCTTTACGTGCTAAGTGGTATCTAGAGAGTGGGATAGGTTTAATAAATACCCTAATCCTAACGTGTACCCTAAACCTAACCCATACCCTAACCCTAACGCGTACCCTAACCCTAACCAAAACCCTAACCCGAACAAGTATGCTAATCCTAACCCGTACCCTAAACCAATCCCTAACCCTAAAACTAACCCTAACCCTAACACTAACCCTAACCCATAACCTACGCCGTACCCTCAACCGTACCCTAACCCGTACCCTAAGCCGTACCCTAACCCTAACCCTAACCCTAACCCATACGCTACGCCGCACCCTCACCCATACCCTAACCCGTATCCTAAGCCGTACCCTAACCCTAACCCTAACCCTAACCGCTACCCTACGCCGTACCCTATCCCATACCCTAAGCGGTACCCTAAAACTAACACTAACCGTAAACCTAACCCTAACCCCTACCCTACGCCGTACCCTCACCGTAACCTATCCCATACCCTAAGCCGTACCCTAACCCTAACACTAACCCTAACCCTAAACCTAACCCCTACCCTACGCCGTACCCTCACCCATACCCTATCCCATACCCTAAGCCGTACCCTAACCCTAACCCTAACCCTAACCCATAACCTACGCCATACCCTAACCCATACCCTAACACGTATCCTAAGCCGTACCCTAACCCTAACCAATACCCTACGCAGTACCCTCACCCGTACCCTCACCCGTACCCTAAGCCATACCCTAACCCTAACCCTAACCCTAACCCTAACCCCTACCCTACGCCGTACCCTCACCCGTACCCTATCCCATACGCTAAGCCATACCCTAACCCTAACAATAACACTAACCCTAACCCTAACCCTAACCCATACCCTACGCCGTACCCTCACCCATAACCTAATCCGTACCCTAAGCCGTACCCTAACCCTAACCCTAACCTATACACTACGCCGTACCCTCACCCGTTCCCTAACCCGTACCCTAAGCCGTACCCTAACTCTAACCCTAACCCTAACCCTAACCCTTACCCATACCCTGCGCCGTACCCTAACCCATACAATAACCTGTATCGTAAGCCTTAACCTAACCCTAACCAATGACCTACACAGTACCCTCACCCGTACCCTAAGCCATACCCTAACCCTAACCCTAACACTAACCCTAACCCTAAACCCTACCCTATGCCGTACCCTCACCCATACCCTATCCCATACCCTAAGCCGTACCCTAACCCTAACACTAACCCTAACCCTAACCCTAACCCTAAACTACCCTTGACTGCTTTTGCCTCCATTAGATTTCCTAAGCACGAGTGTTTTAAGGAACAGGTTAAAAAGAAAATCCTAATGTGATTTTTTTATAATGTCTTTATTCTTTATCTTATCCTAGTGACGAAAATCTTCTCCATGGCTGGACCCTAAATAATATTCCTTTACGTGCTAAGTGGTATCTAGAGAGTGAGATAGGTTTAATAAATACCCTAATCCTAACGTGTACCCTAACCCTAACCCATACCCTAACCCTAACCCTAACCCATAACCTACGCCATACCCTAACCCGTACACTAACCCGTATCCTAAGCCATATCCTAACCCTAACCAATACCCTACGCAGTACCCTCACCCGTACCCTCACCCGTACCCTAAGCCGTACCCTAACCCCAACCCTAACCCTAACTCTAACCCTAACCCCTACCCTACGCCGTACCCTCACCCGTACCCTATCCTATACGCTAAGCCGTACCCTAATCCTAACACTAACACTAACCCTAACCCTAACCCTAACCCATACCCTACGCCTTACCCTCGCCCGTAACCTAACCCGTACCCTAAGCCGTACCCTAACCCTAATCCTAACCTATACACTACGCCGTACCCTCACCCGTACCCTAACCCATACCCTAAGCCGTACCCTAACTCTAACCCTAACCCTAACCCTAACCCTTACCCAAAACCTGCGCCGTACCCTAACCCATACAATAATCTGTATCCTAAGCCTTAACCTAACCCTAACCAATGACCTACACAGTACCCTCACCCGTACCCTAAGCCATACCCTAACCCTAACCCTAACACTAACCCTAACCCTAAACCCTACCCTATGCCGTACCCTCACCCATACCCTATCCCATACCCTAAGCCGTACCCTAAACCTAACACTAACCCTAACCCTAACCCTAACCCTAAACTACCCTTGACTGCTTTTGCCTCCATTAGATTTCCTAAGCACTAGTGTTTTAAGGAACAGGTTAAAAAGAAAATCCTAATGTGATTTTTTTATAATGTGTTTATTCTTTATCTTATCCTAGTGACGAAAATCTTCTCCATGGCTGGACCCTAAATAATATTCCTTTACATGCTAAGTGGTATCTAGAGAGTGGGATAGGTTTAATAAATACCCTAATCCTAACGTGTACCCTAACCCTAACCCACACCCTAACCCTAATGCGTACCCTAACCCTAACCCAAACCCTAACACTAACACGTACGCTAATCCTAACCCGTACCCTAAACCAATCCCTAACCCTAAAACTAACCCTAACCCTAACCCTAACCCTAACCCATACGCTACGCCGTACCCTCACAAATACCCTAACCTGTATCCTAAGACGTACCCTAACCCTAAACCTAACCCTAACCTCTACCCTACGCCGTACCCTCACCCGTACCCTAACCCGTACCCAAAGCCTTACCCTAACCCTAACCCTAACCCTCACCCATACCCAACGCCGTAACCTAACCCATATCCTAACCCGTATCCTAAGCCGTACCCTAACCCTAACCAATAACCTACGCAGTACCCTCACCAGTACCCTCACCCGTATCCTAAGCCCTACCCTAACCCTAACCCTAACCCTAACCCTAAACTACTCTTTACTGCTTTTGCCTCCATTAGATTTCCTAAACACTAGTGTTTAAAGGAACAGGTTAAAAAGAAAACCTTATGTGATTTTTTTATAATGTGTTTATTCTTTATCTTATCCCAGTGAATAAAATCTTGTCCATGGCTGAACCCCAAATAATATTCCTTTACGTGCTAAGTGGTATCTAGAAAGTGGGATAGGTTTAATAAATACCCTAATCCTAAAGTGTACCCTAAACCTAACCCATACCCTAACCCTAACGCGTACCCTAACCCTAACCAAAACCCTAACCCGAACAAGTATGCTAATCCTAACCCGTACCCTAAACCAATCCCTAACCCTAAAACTAACCCTAACCCTAACCCTAACCCTAACTCTAACCTACGCCGTACCCTCACCCGTACCCTAACCCGTACCCTAAGCCGTACCCTAACCCTAACCCTAACCCTAAACCATACGCTACGCCGTACCCTCACCCGTACCCTAACCCGTATCCTAAGCCGTACCCTAACCCTAACCCTAACTCTAAACTATACCCTACGCCGTAACCTCACCCGTACCCTAACCCGTACCCTAAGCCGTACCCTAACCCTAACCCTAACCCTAACCCTAACCCATACCGTACGCCATAACCTAAGACGTACCCTAACCCGTATCCTAAGCCGTACCCTAACCCTAACCAATACCCTACGCAGTATCCTCACCCATACCCTCACCCGTACCCTAAGCCGTACCCTAACCCTAACCCTAACCCTAACCCTAACCCTAACCCCTACCCTATGCCATACCCTCACCTGTACCCTATCCCATAACCTAAGCCGTACCATAACCCTAACACTAACCCTAACCCTAACCCATAACCTACGCCGTACCCTCACCCGTACCCTAACCCGTATCCTAAGCCGTACCATAACCCTAATCCTAACCCTAACCCTAACCCATAACCTACGCCGTATCCTCACACGTACCCTAACACGTACCCTAAGACGTACCGTAACCCTAACCCTAACACTAACCCTAACCCTAACCCACACTCTACGCCGTACCCTAACCCGTACCCTAACACGTATCCTAAGCCGTACCCTAACCCTAACCAATACCCTACGCAGTACCCTCACCAGTACCCTCACCCGTACCCTAAGCCATACCCTTATCCTAACCCTAAGACTAACCCTAACCCTAACCCTAACCCTAAACTACCCTTGATTGCTTTTGCCTCTATTAGATTTCCTAAGCACTAGTGTTTTAAGGAACAGGTTAAAAAGAAAATCCTAATGTGATTTTTTTATAATGTGTTTATTCTTTATCTTATCCTAGTGACTAAAATCTTCTCCATGGCTGGATCCCTAATAATATCCCTTTACGTGCTAAGTGGTATCTAGAGAGTGGGATAGGTTTAATAAATACCCTAATCCTAACGTGTACCCTAACCCTAACCCATACCCTAACCCTAACGCGTACCCTAACCCTAACCCAAAACCTAACCCTAACACGTACGCTAATCCTAACCCGTACCCTAAACCAATCCCTAACCCTAAAACTAACCGTAACCCTAACCCTAACCCTAACCCTTACCCTACGCCGTACCCTCACCCGTACCCTAACCCGTACCCTAAGACGTACCCTAAACCTAACCCTAACCCATACGCTACGCCGTACCCTCACCTGTACCCTAACCCGTATCCTAAGCCGTACCCTAAACTTAACCCTAACCCTAACCCTAACCCTAACCCATACCCTACGCCATACCCTAACCCGTACCCTAACCCGTATCCTAAGCCGTATCCTAACCCTAACCAATACCCTACGCAGTACCCTCACCCGTACCCTCACCCGTACCCTAAGCCTTACCCTCACCCCAACCCTAACCCTAACTCTAACCCTAACCCCTACCCTACGCCGTACCCTCACCCGTATCCTATCCCATACGCTAAGCCGTACCCTAACCCTAACAGTAACACTAACCCTAACCCTAACCCTAACCCATACCCTACGCCGTACCCTCACCCGTAACCTAACCCGTATCCTAAGCCGTACCCTAACCCTAACCCTAACCTATACACTACGCCGTACCCTCACCCGTACCCTAACCCGTACCCTAAGCCGTACCCTAACTCTAACCCTAACCCTAACCCTAACCCTTACCCATACTCTGCGCCGTACCCTAACCCATACAATAACCTGTATCCTAAGACTTAACCTAACCCTATCCAATGACCTACACAGTACCCTCACCCGTACCTTAAGCCATACCCTAACCCTAACCCTAACACTAACCCTAACCCTAAACCCTACCCTATGCCGTACCCTCACCCATAACCTATCCCATACCCTAAGCTGTACCCTAACCCTAACACTAACCCTAACCCTAACCCATAACCTACGCCGTACCCTCACCCGTACCCTAACCCGTATCCTAAGCCGTACCCTAACCCTAACACTAACCCTAACCCTAACCCTAAACTACCCTTGACTGCTTTTGCCTCCATTAGATTTCCTAAGCACTAGTGTTTTAAGGAACAGGTTAAAAAGAAAATCCTAATGTGATTTTTTTATAATGTGTTTATTCTTTATCTTATCCTAGTGACGAAAATCTTCTCCATGGCTGGACCCTAAATAATATTCCTTTACGTGCTAAGTGGTATCTAGAGAGTGGGATAGGTTTAATAAATACCCTAATCCTAACGTGTACCCTAACCCTAGCCCACACCCTAACCCTAATGCGTACCCTAACCCTAACCCAAACCCTAACACTAACACGTACGCTAATCCTAACCCGTACCCTAAACCAATCCCTAACCCTAAAACTAACCCTAACCCTAACCCTAACCCTAACCCATACGCTACGCCGTAACCTCACCCATACCCTAACCCGTATCCTAAGCCGTACCCTACCCCTAACCAATACCCTACGCAGTACCCTCACCCGTACCCTCACCCGTACCCAAAGCCTTACCCTAACCCTAATCCTAACCCTCACCCATACCCAACGCCGTAACCTAACCCATATCCTAACCCGTATCCTAAGCCGTACCCTAACCCTAAACAATAACCTACGCAGTACCCTCACCAGTACCCTCACCCGTATCCTAAGCCCTACCCTAACCCTAACCCTAACCCTAACCCTAAACTACCCTTTACTGCTTTTGCCTCCATTAGATTTCCTAAACACTAGTGTTTTACGGAACAGGTTAAAAAGAAAACCTTATGTGATTTTTATATAATGTGTTTATTCTTTATCTTATCCCAGTGACTAAAATCTTCTCCATGGCTGAACCCCAAATAATATTCCTTTACGTGCTAAGTGGTATCTAGAGAGTGGGATAGGTTTAATAAATACCCTAATCCTAAAGTGTACCCTAAACCTAACCCATACCCTAACCCTAACGCGTACCCTAACCCTAACCAAAACCCTAACCCGAACAAGTATGCTAATCCTAACCCATACCCTAAACCAATCCCTAACCCTAAAACTAACCCTAACCCTAACCCTAACCCTAACCCATAACCTACGCCGTACCCTCACCCGTACCCTAACCCGTACCCTAAGCCGTACCCTAACCCTAACCCTAACCCTAACCCATACGCTACGCCGTACCCTCACCCGTACCCTAACCCGTATCCTAAGCCGTACCCTAACCCTAACCCTAACCCTAACCGCTACCCTACGCCGTACCCTATCCCATACCCTAAGCGGTACCCTAACCCTAACACTAACCCTAAACCTAACCCTAAACCCTACCCTACGCCGTACCCTCACCCGTAACCTATCCCATACCCTAAGCCGTACCCTAACCCTAACACTAACCCTAACCCTAAACCTAACCCCTACCCTACGCCGTACCCTCACCCGTACCCTATCCCATACCCTAAGCCGTACCCTAACCCTAACCCTAACCTATACACTACGCCGTACCCTCACCCGTACCCTAACCCGTACCCTAAGCCGTACCCTAACCCTAACCCTAACCCTAACCCTAACCCTAACCCATACCCTATGCCATACCCTAACCCGTACCCTAACCCGTATTCTAAGCCGTACCCTAACCATAACCAATACCCTACACCGTACCCTCACCCTTACCCTCACCGTACCCTAAGCCATACCCTAACCCTAACCCTAACCTATACACTACGCCATACCCTCACCCATACCGTAACCCGTACCCTAAGCCGTACCCTAACCCTAACCCTAACCCTAAACCATACGCTACGCCGTACCCTCACCCGTACCCTAACCCGTATCCTAAGCCATACCCTAACCCTAACACTAACCCTAAACTATACCCTACGCCGTAACCTCACCCATACCCTAACCCGTATCCTAAGCCGTACCCTAACCCTAACCCTAACCCTAAACTATACCCTACGCCGTAACCTCACCCGTACCCTAACCCGTACCCTAAGCCGTACCCTAACCCTAACCCTAACCCTAACCCTAACCCTAACCCATACCGTACGCCATACCCTAACACGTACCCTAACCCGTATCCTAAGCCGTACCCTAACCCTAACCAATACCCTACGCAGTATCCTCACCCATACCCTCACCCGTACCCGAAGCCGTACCCTAACCCTAACCCTAACCCTAACCCTAACCCCTACCCTATGCCATACCCTCACCTGTACCCTATCCCATAACCTAAGCCGTACAATAACCCTAACACTAACCCTAAGCCTAACCCATAACCTACGCCATACCCTCACCCGTAACCTATCCCGTATCCTAAGCCGTACCCTAACCCTAACCCTAACCCTAACCCTAACCCATAACCTACGCCGTACCCTCACCCGTACCCTAACACGTACCCTAAGACATACCGTAACCCTAACCCTAACACTAACCCTAACCCTAAGCCACACTCTACGCCGTACCCTAACCCGTACCCTAAAACGTATCCTAAGCCGTACCCTAACCCTAACCAATACCCTACGCAGTACCCTCACCCGTACCCTCACCCGTACCCTAAGCCATACCCTAACCCTAACCCTAACCCTAACCCTAACCCTTACCCTACGCCGTACCCTCACCCGTACCCTAACCCATACCCTAAGACGTACCGTAACCCTAACCCTAACCCATACGCTACGCCGTACCCTCACCCGTACCCTAACCCGTATCCTAAGCCGTACCCTAACCCTAACCCTAACCCTAACCCTAACCCTAACCCTAACCCATACCCTACGCCATACCCTAACCCGTAACCTAACCCGTATCCTAAGCCGTATCCTAACCCTAACCAATACCCTATGCAGTACCCTCACCCGTACCCTCACCCGTACCCAAAGCGGTACCCTAACACCAACCCTAACCCTAACTCTAACCCTAACCCCTACCCTACGCCGTACCCTCACCCATACCCTATCCCATAGCCTAAGCCGTACCCTAACCCTAACACTAACCCTAACCCTAACCCATAACCTACGCCGTACCCTCACCCGTACCCTAACCCGTACCCAAAGCCTTACCCTAACCCTAACCCTAACACTAACCCTAACCCTAAACCCTACCCTATGCCGTACCCTCACCCATAACCTATCCCATACCCTAAGCTGTACCCTAACCCTAACACTAACCCTAACCCTAACCCATAACCTACGCCGTACCCTCACCCGTACCCTAACCCGTATCCTAAGCCGTACCCTAACCCTAACACTAACCCTAACCCTAACCCTAACCCTAAACTACCCTTGACTGCTTTTGCCTCCATTAGATTTCCTAAGCACTAGTGTTTTAAGGAACAGGTTAAAAAGAAAATCCAAATGTGATTTTTTTATAATGTGTTTATTCTTTATCTTATCCTAGTGACGAAAATCTTCTCCATGGCTGGACCCTAAATAATATTCCTTTACGTGCTAAGTGGTATCTAGAGAGTGGGATAGGTTTAATAAATACCCTAATCCTAACGTGTACCCTAACCCTAGCCCACACCCTAACCCTAATGCGTACCCTAACCCTAACCCAAACCCTAACCCTAACACGTACGCTAATCCTAACCCGTACCCTAAACCATTCCCTAACCCTAAAACTAACCCTAACCCTAACCCTAACCCTAACCCATACCCAACGCCGTAACCTCACCCGTACCCTCACCCGTACCCAAAGCCTTACCCTAACCCTAACCCTAACCCTCACCCATACCCAACGCCGTAACCTAACCCATATCCTAACCCGTATCCTAAGCCGTACCCTAACCCTAACCAATAACCTACGCAGTACCCTCACCAGTACCCTCACCCGTATCCTAAGCCCTACCCTAACCCTAACCCTAACCCTAACCCTAAACTACCCTTTACTGCTTTTGCCTCCATTAGATTTCCTAAACACTAGTGTTTTAAGGAACAGGTTAAAAAGAAAACCTTATGTGATTTTTTTATAATGTGTTTATTCTTTATCTTATCCCAGGGACTAAAATCTTCTCTATGGCTGAACCCCAAATAATATTCCTTTACGTGCTAAGTGGTATCTAGAGAGTGGGATAGGTTTAATAAATACCCTAATCCTAAAGTGTACCCTAAACCTAACCCATACCCTAACCCTAACGCGTACCCTAACCCTAACCAAAACCCTAACCCGAACAAGTATGCTAATCCTAACCCATACCCTAAACCAATCCCTAACCCTAAAACTAACCCTAACCCTAACCCTAACCCTAACCCATAACCTACGCCGTACCCTCACCCGTACCCTAACCCGTACCCTAAGCCGTACCCTAACCCTAACACTAACCCTAACCCATACGCTACGCTGTACCCTCACCCGTACCCTAACCCGTATCCTAAGCCGTACCCTAACCCTAACCCTAACCCTAACCGCTACCCTACGCCGTACCCTATCCCATACCCTAAGCGGTACCCTAACCCTAACACTAACCCTAAACCTAAGCCTAAACCCTACCCTACGCCGTACCCTCACCCGTAACCTATCCCATACCCTAAGCCGTACCCTAACCCTAACACTAACCCTAACCCTAAACCTAAACCCTACCCTACGCCGTACCCTCACCCGTACCCTATCCCATACCCTAAGCCGTACCCTAACCCTAACCCTAACTTATACACTACGCCGTACCCTCACCCGTACCCTAACCCGTACCCTAAGCCGTACCCTAACCCTAACCCTAACCCTAACCCTAACCCTAACCCATACCCTATGCCGTACCCTAACCCGTACCCTAACCCGTATTCTAAGCCGTACCCTAACCATAACCAATACCCTACACCGTACCCTCACCCGTACCCTCACCGTACCCTAAGCCATACTCTAACCCTAACCCTAACCTATACACTACGCCATACCCTCACCCATACCGTAACCCGTACCCTAAACCGTACCCTAACCCTAACCCTAACCCTAAACCATACGCTACGCCGTACCCTCACCCGTACCCTAACCCGTATCCTAAGCCGTACCCTAACCCTAACACTAACCCTAAACTATACCCTACGCCGTAACCTCACCCATACCCTAACCCGTATCCTAAGCCGTACCCTAACCCTAACCCTAACCCTAAACTATACCCTATGCCGTAACCTCACCCGTACCCTAACCCGTACCCTAAGCCGTACCCTAACCCTAACCCTAACCCTAACCCTAACCCTAACCCATACCGTACACCATAACCTAACACGTACCCTAACCCGTATCCTAAGCCGTACCCTAACCCTAACCAATACCCTACGCAGTATCCTCACCCATACCCTCACCCGTACCCGAAGCCGCACCCTAACCCTAACCCTAACCCTAACCCTAACCCCTACCCTATGCCATACCCTCACCTGTACCCTATCCCATAACCTAAGCCGTACAATAACCCTAATACTAACCCTAAGCCTAACCCATAACCTACGCCGTACCCTCACCCGTACCCTAACCCGTATCCTAAGCCGTACCCTAACCTTAACCCTAACCCTAACCCTAACCCATAACCTACGCCGTACCCTCACCCGTACCCTAACACGTACCCTAAGACGTACCGTAACCCTAACCCTAACACTAACCCTAACCCTAACCCACACTCTACGCCGTACCCTAACCCGTACCCTAACACGTATCCTAAGCCGTACCCTAACCCTAACCAATACCCTACGCAGTACCCTCACCCGTACCCTCAACCGTACCCTAAGCCATACCCTAACCCTAACCCTAACCCTAACCCTAACCCTTACCCTACGCCGTACCCTCACCCGTACCCGAACCCATACCCTAAGACGTACCGTAACCCTAACCCTAACCCATACGCTACGCCGTACCCTCACCCGTACCCTAACCCGTATCCTAAGCCGTACCCTAAACCTAACCCTAACCCTAACCCTAACCCATACCCTACGCCATACCCTAACCCGTACCCTAACCCGTATCCTAAGCCGTATCCTAACCCTAACCAATACCCTATGCAGTACCCTCACCCGTACCCTCACCCGTACCCAAAGCGGTACCCTAACACCAACCCTAACCCTAACTCTAACCCTAACCCCTACCCTACGCCGTACCCTCACCCGTACCCTATACCATACGCTAAGCCGTACCCTAACCCTAACACTAACACTAACCCTAACCCTAACCCTAACCCATACGCTACGCCGTACCCTCACCCGTAACCTAACCCGTACCCTAAGCCGTACCCTAACCCTAACCCTAACCTATACACTATGCCGTACCCTCACCCGTACCCTAACCCGTACCTTAAGCCGTAACCTAACTCTAACCCTAACCCTAACCCTAACGCTTACCCATACCCTGCGCCGTACCCTAACCCCTACAATAACCTGTATCCTAAGCCTTAACCTAACCCTAACCAATGACCTACACAGTACCCTCACCCGTACCCTAAGACATACCCTAACCCTAACCCTAACACTAACCCTAACCCTAAACCCTACCCTATGCCGTACCCTCACCCATACCCTATCCCATAGCCTAAGCCATACCCTAACACTAACACTAACCCTAACCCTAACCCATAACCTACGCCGTACCCTCACCCGTACCCTAACCCGTACCCAAAGCCTTACCCTAACCCTAACACTAACCCTCACCCATACCCAACGCCGTAACCTAACCCATATCGTAACCCGTATCCTAAGCCGTACCCTAACCCTAACCAATAACCTACGCAGTACCCTCACCAGTACCCTCACCCGTACCCTAAGCCGTACCCTAACCCTAACCCTAACCCTAACCCTAACCCATACGCTACGCCGTACCCTCACCCGTACCCTAAACCGTATCCTAAGCAGTACCCTAACCCTAACCCTAACCTATACCCTACGTCGTACCATCAACCGTACTCTAACCCGTACCCTACGCCGTACCCTAACCCTAACCCTAAACCTAACCCTAACCTGTACCCTACGCCGTAGCCTAACCCGTACCCTAACCTTATCCTAAGCCGTATCCTAACCCTAACCAATACCCTACGCAGTACCCTCACCAGTACCCTCACCCGTACCCTAAGCCGTACCCTAAACCTAACCCTAACCCTAACCCTAACCCATACCCTACGCGATACCCTAACCCGTACCCTAACCCGTATCCTAAGCCGTATCCTAACCCTAACCAATACCCTACGCAGTAACCTCACCCGTACCCTCACCCGTACCCTAAGCCGTACCCTAACCCCAACCCTAACCCTAACTCTAACCCTAATCCCTACCCTACGCCGTACCCTCACCCGTACCCTATCCCATACGCTAAGCCGTACCCTAACCCTAACACTAACACTAACCCTAACCCTAACCCTAACCCATACCCTACGCCGTACCCTCACCCGTAACCTAACCCGTACCCTAAGCCGTACCCTAACCCTAACCCTAACCTATACACTACGCCGTACCCTCACCCGTACCCTAACCCGTACCCTAAGCCGTACCCTAACTATAACCCTAACCCTAACCCTAACCCTTACCCATACCCTGCGCCGTACCCTAACACATACAATAACCTGTATCCTAAGCCTTAACCTAACCCTAACCAATGACCTACACAGTACCCTCACCCGTACCCTAAGCCATACCCTAACCCTAACCCTAACACTAACCCTAACCCTAAAACCTACCCTATGCCGTACCCTCACCCATACGCTATCCCATACCCTAAGTTGTACCCTAACCCTAACACTAACCCTAACCCTAACCCTAACCCTAAACTACCCTTGACTGCTTTTGCCTCCATTAGATTTCCTAAGCACTAGTGTTTTAAGGAACAGGTTAAAAAGAAAATCCTAATGTGATTTTTTTATAATGTGTTTATTCTTTATCTTATCCTAGTGACGAAAATCTTCTCCATGGCTGGACCCTAAATAATATTCCTTTACGTGCTAAGTGGTATCTAGAGAGTGGGATAGGTTTAATAAATACCCTAATCCTAACGTGTACCCTAACCCTAACCCATACCCTAACGCTAATGCGTAACCTAACCCTAACCCAAACCCTAACCCTAACACGTACGCTAATCCTAACCCGTACCCTAAACCAATCCCTAACCCTAAAACAAACCCTAACCCTAACCCTAACCCTAACCCATACGCTACGCCGTACCCTCACCCATACCCTAACCCGTATCCTAAGCCGTACCCTAACCCTAACCAATACCCTACGCAGTACCCTCACCAGTACCCTCACCCGTATCCTAAGCCCTACCCTAACCCTAACCCTAACCCTAACCCTAAACTACCCTTTACTGCTTTTGCCTCCATTAGATTTCCTAAACACTAGTGTTTTAAGGAACAGGTTAAAAAGAAAACCTTATGTGATTTTTTTATAATGTGTTTATTCTTTATCTTATCCTAGTGACTAAAATCTTCTCCATGGCTGCACCCCAAATAATATTCCTTTACGTGCTAAGTGGTATCTAGAGAGTGGGATAGGTTTAATAAATACCCTAATCCTAACGTGTACCCTAAACCTAACCCATACCCTAACCCTAACGCGTACCCTAACCCTAACCAAAACCCTAACCCGAACACGTATGCTAATCCTAACCCGTACCCTAAACCAATCCCTAACCCTAAAACTAACCCTAACCCTAACCCTAACCCTAACCCATAACCTACGCCGTACCCTCACCCGTACCCTAACCCGTACTCTAAGCCGTACCCTAACCCTAACCCTAACACTAAACCATACGCTACGCCGTACCCTCACCCGTACCCTAACCCGTATCCTAAGCCGTACCCTAACCCTAACCCTAAACTATACCCTATGCCATAACCTCACCCGTACCCTAACCCGTACCCTAAGCCGTACCCTAACCCTAACCCTGACCCTAACCCTAACCCTAACCCTAACCCATACCGTACGCCATACCCTAACACGTACCCTAACCCGTATCCTAAGCCGTACCCTAACCCTAATCAATACCCTACGCAGTATCCACACCCATACCCTCACCCGTACCCTAAGCCGTACCCTAACCCTAACCCTAACCCTAACCCTAACCCTAACCCTAACCCCTACCCTATGCCATACCCTCACCTGTACCCTATCCCATAACCTAAGCCGTACCATAACCCTAACACTAACCCTAACCCTAACCCTTAACCTACGCCGCACCCTCACCCGTACCCTAACCCGTATCCTAAGCCGTACCCTAACCCTAACCCTAACCCTAACCCATAACCTACGCCGTACCCTCACCCGTACCCTAACACGTACCCTAAGACGTACCGTAACCCTAACCCTAACACTAACCCTAACCCACACTCTACGCCGTACCCTAACCCGTACCCTAACACGTATCCTAAGCCGTACCCTAACCCTAACCAATACGCTACTCAGTACCCTCACCCGAATCCTCACCTGTACCCTAAGCCATACCCTAACCCTAACCCTAACCCCTACCCTACGCCGTACCCTCACCCGTACCCTATCCCATACCCTAAGCCGTACCCTAACCCTAACACTAACCCTAACCCTAACCCTAACCCTAAACTACCCTTGATTGCTTTTGCCTCTATTAGATTTCCTAAGCACTAGTGTTTTAAGGAACAGGTTAAAAAGAAAATCCTAATGTGATTTTTTTATAATGTGTTTATTCTTTATCTTATCCTAGTGACTAAAATCTTCTCCATGGCTGGATCCCTAATAATATTCCTTTACGTGCTAAGTGGTATCTAGAGAGTGGGATAGGTTTAATAAATACCCTAATCCTAACGTGTACCCTAAACCTAACCCATACCCTAACCCTAACGCGTACCCTAACCCTAACCCAAAACCTAACCCTAACACGTACGCTAATCCTAACCCGTACCCTAAACCAATCCCTAACCCTAAAACTAACCCTAACCCTAACCCTAACCCTTACCCTACGCCGTACCCTCACCCGTACCCTAAGACGTACCCTAACCCTAACCCTAACCCATACGCTACGCCGTACCCTCACCCGTACCCTAACCCGTATCCTAAGCCGTACCCTAACCCTAACCCTAACCCTAACCCTAACCCTAAACCATACCCTACGCCATACCCTAACCCGTACCCTAACCCGTATCCTAAGCCATATCCTAACCCTAACCAATACCCTACGCAGTACCCTCACCCATACCCTCACCCGTACCCTAAGCCGTACCCTAAGCCGTACCCTAACCCCAACCCTAACCCTAACTCTAACCCTAACCCCTACCCTACGCTGTACCCTCACCCGTACCCTATCCCATACTCTAAGCCGTACCGTAACCCTAACACTAACACTAACCCTAACCCTAACCCTAACCCATACCCTACGCCGTACCCTCACCCGTAACCTAACCCGTACCCTAACCCTAACCCTAACCTATACACTACGCCGTACCCTCACCCGTACCCTAACCGTACCCTAAGCCGTACCCTAACTCTAACCCTAACCCTAACCCTAACCCTTACCCATACCCTGCGCCGTACCCTAACCCATACAATAACCTGTATCCTAAGCCTTAACCTAACCCTAACCAATGACCTACACAGTACCCTCACCCGTACCCTAAGCCATACCCTAACCCTAACCCTAACACTAACCCTAACCCTAAACCCTACCCTATGCCGTACCCTCACACATACCCTATCCCATACCCTAAGCCGTACCCTAACCCTAACACTAACCCTAACCCTAACTCTAACCCTAAACTACCGTTGACTGCTTTTGCCTCCATTAGATTTCCTAAGCACTAGTGTTTTAAGGAACAGGTTAAAAAGAAAATCCTAATGTGATTTTTTATAATGTGTTTATTCTTTATCTTATCCTAGTGACTAAAATCTTCTCCATGGCTGTACCCTAAATAATATTCCTTTACGTGCTAAGTGGTATCTAGAGAGTGGGATAGGTTTAATAAATACCCTAATCCTAACGTGTACCCTAACCCTAACCCACACCTTAACCCTAATGCGTACCCTAACCCTAACCCAAACCCTAACCCTAACACGTACGCTAATCCTAACCCGTACCCTAAACCAATCCCTAACCCTAAAACTAACCCTAACCCTAACCCTAACCCTAACCCATACGCTACGCCGTACCCTCACCCATACCCTAACCCGTATCCTAAGCCGTACCCTAACCCTAAACCTAACCCTAACCTCTACCCTACGCCGTACCCTCACCCGTACCCTCACCCGTACCCAAAGCCTTACCCTAACCCTAACCCTAACCCTCACCCATACCCAACACCGTAACCTAACCCATATCCTAACCCGTATCCTAAGCCGTACCCTAACCCTAACCAATAACCTACGCAGTACCCTCACCAGTACCCTCACCCGTATCCTAAGCCCTACCCTAACCCTAACCCTAACCCTAACCCTAAACTACCCTTTACTGCTTTTGCCTCCATTAGATTTCCTAAACACTAGTGTTTTAAGGAACAGGTTAAAAAGAAAACCTTATGTGATTTTTTTATAATGTGTTTATTCTTTATCTTATCCTAGTGACTAAAATCTTCTCCATGGCTGAACCCCAAATAATATTCCTTTACGTGCTAAGTGGTATCTAGAGAGTGGGATAGGTTTAATACATACCCTAATCCTAAAGTGTACCCTAAACCTAACCCATACCCTAACCCTAACGCGTACCCTAACCTTAACCAAAACCCTAACCCGAACAAGTATGCTAATCATAACCCGTACCCTAAAACAATCCCTAACCTAAAACTAACCCTAACCCTAACCCTAACCCTAACCCATAACCTACGCCGTACCCTCACCCGTACCCTAACCCGTATCCTAAGCCGTACCCTAACCCTAACCCTAACCCTAACCCTAACCGCTACCCTACGCCGTACCCTATCCCATACCCTAAGCGGTACCCTAACCCTAACACTAACCCTAACCCTAACCCTAACCCATACCCTACGCCGTACCCTCACCCGTATCCTATCCCATACGCTAAGCCGTACCCTAACCCTAACAGTAACACTAACCCTAACCCTAACCGTAACCCAAAACTATACCCTACGCCGTAACCTCACCCGTACCCTAACCCGTACCCTAAGCCGTACCCGAACCCTAACCCTAACCCTAACCCTAACCCATACCGTACGCCATACCCTAACACGTACCCTAACCCGTATCCTAAGCCGTACCCTAACCCTAACCAATACCCTACGCAGTATCCTCACCCATACCCTCACCCGTACCCGAAGCCGTACCCTAACCCTAACCCTAACCCTAACCCTAACCCCTACCCTATGCCATACCCTCACCTGTACCCTATCCCATAACCTAAGCCGTACAATAACCCTAACACTAACCCTAACCCTAACCCATAACCTACGCCGTACCCTCACCCGTACCCTAACCCGTATCCTAAGCCGTACCGTAACCCTAACCCTAACCCTAACCCTAACCCATAACCTACGCCGTACCCTCACCCGTACCCTAACACGTTCCCTAAGACGTACCGTAACCCTAACCCTAACACTAACCCTAACCCTAACCCACACTCTACGCCGTACCCTAACCCGTACCCTCACCCGTACCCTAAGCCATACCCTAACCCTAACCCTAACCCTTACCCTACGCCGTACCCTCACCCGTACCCTAACCCATACCCTAAGACGTACCGTAACCCTAACCCTAACCCATACGCTACGCCGTACCCTCACCCGTACCCTAACCCGTATCCTAAGCCGTACCCTAACCCTAACCCTAACCCTAACCCTAACCCTAACCCATACCCTACGCCATACCCTAACCCGTACCCTAACCCGTATCCTAAGCCGTATCCTAACCCTAACCAATACCCTATGCAGTACCCTCACCCGTACCCTCACCCGTACCCAAAGCGGTACCCTAACACCAACCCTAACCCTAACTCTAACCCTAACCCCTACCCTACGCCGTACCCTCACCCGTACCCTATCCCATACGCTAAGCCGTACCCTAACCCTAACACTAACACTAACCCTAACCCTAACCCATACCCTACGCCGTACCCTCACCCGTAACCTAACCCGTACCCTAAGCCGTACCCTAACCCTAACCCTAACCTATACACTATGCCGTACCCTCACCCGTACCCTAACCCGTACCCTAAGCCGTAACCTAACTCTAACCCTAACCCTAACCCTAACCCTTACCCATACCCTGCGCCGTACCCTAACCCATACAATAACCTGTATCCTAAGCCTTAACCTAACCCTAACCAATGACCTACACAGTACCCTCACCCGTACCCTAAGACATACCCTAACCCTAACCCTAACACTAACCCTAACCCTAAACCCTACCCTATGCCGTACCCTCACCCATACCCTATCCCATAGCCTAAGCTGTACCCTAACCCTAACACTAACCCTAACCCTAACCCATAACCTACGCCGTACCCTCACCCGTACCCTAACCCGTACCCAAAGCCTTACCCTAACCCTAACCCTAACCCTCACCCATACCCAACGCCGTAACCTAACCCATATCCTAACCCGTATCCTAAGCCGTACCCTAACCCTAACCAATAACCTACGCAGTACCCTCACCAGTACACTCACCCGTACCCTAAGCCGTACCCTAACCCTAACCCTAACCCTAACCCTAACCCATACGCTACGCCGTACCCTCACCCGTACCCTAAACCGTATCCTAAGCAGTACCCTAACCCTAACCCTAACCTATACCCTACGTCGTACCATCAACCGTACTCTAACCCGTACCCTACGCCGTACCCTAACCCTAACCCTAAACCTAACCCTAACCTGTACCCTACGCTGTACCCTAACCCGTACACTAACCGTATCCTAAGCCGTATCCTAACCCTAACCAATACCCTACGGAGTACCCTCACCAGTACCCTCACCCGTACCCTAAGCCGTACCCTAAACCTAACCCTAACCCTAACCCTAACCCATACCCTACGCGATACCCTAACCCGTACCCTAACCCGTATCCTAAGCCGTATCCTAACCCTAACCAATACCCTACGCAGTAACCTCACCCGTACCCTCACCCGTACCCTAAGCCGTACCCTAACCCCAACCCTAACCCTAACTCTAACCCTAATCCCTACCCTACGCCGTACCCTCACCCGTAACCTATCCCATACGCTAAGCCGTACCCTAACCCTAACACTAACACTAACCCTAACCCTAAACCTAACCCATACCCTACGCCGTACCCTCACCCGTAACCTAACCCGTACCCTAAGCCGTACCCTAACCCTAACACTAACCTATACACTACGCCGTACCCTCACCCGTACCCTAACCCGTACCCTAAGCCGTACCCTAACTCTAACCCTAACCCTAACCCTAACCCTTACCCATACCCTGCGCCGTACCCTAACACATACAATAACCTGTATCCTAAGCCTTAACCTAACCCTAACCAATGACCTACACAGTACCCTCACCCGTACCCTAAGCCATACCCTAACCCTAACCCTAACACTAACCCTAACCCTAAAACCTACCCTATTCCGTACCCTCACCCATACGCTATCCCATACCCTAAGCTGTACCCTAACCCTAACACTAACACTAACCCTAACCCTAACCCTAACCCTAAACTACCCTTGACTGCTTTTGCCTCCATTAGATTTCCTAAGCACTAGTGTTTTAAGGAACAGGTTAAAAAGAAAATCCTAATGTGATTTTTTTATAATGTGTTTATTCTTTATCTTATCCTAGTGACGAAAATCTTCTCCATGGCTGGACCCTAAATAATATTCCTTTACGTGCTAAGTGGTATCTAGAGAGTGGGATAGGTTTAATAAATACCCTAATCCTAACGTGTACCCTAACCCTAACCCATACCCTAACCCTAATGCGTAACCTAACCCTAACCCAAACCCTAACCCTAACACGTACGCTAATCCTAACCCGTACCCTAAACCAATCCCTAACCCTAAAACAAACCCTAACCCTAACCCTAACCCTAACCCATACGCTACGCCGTACCCTCACCCATACCCTAACCCGTATCCTAAGCCGTACCCTAACCCTAACCAATAACCTACGCAATACCCTCACCAGTACCCTCACCCGTATCCTAAGCCCTACCCTAACCCTAACCCTAACCCTAACCCTAAACTACCCTTTACTGCTTTTGCCTCCATTAGATTTCCTAAACACTAGTGTTTTAAGGAACAGGTTAAAAAGAAAACCTTATGTGATTTTTTTATAATGTGTTTATTATTTATCTTATCCTAGTGACTAAAATCTTCTCCATGGCTGAAGCCCAAATAATATTCCTTTACGTGCTAAGTGGTATCTAGAGAGTGGGATAGGTTTAATAAATACCTAATCCTAAAGTGTACCCTAAACCTAACCCGTACCCTAACCCTAACGCGTACCCTAACCCTAACCAAAACCCTAACCCGAACACGTATGCTAATCCTAACCCGTACCCTAAACCAATCCCTAACCCTAAAACTAACCCTAACCCTAACCCTAACCCTAACCCATAACCTACGCCGTACCCTCACCCGTACCCTAACCCGTACTCTAAGCCGTACCCTAACCCTAACCCTAACACTAAACCATACGCTACGCCGTACCCTCACCCGTACCCTAACCCGTATCCTAAGCCGTACCCTAACCCTAACCCTAAACTATACCCTATGCCATAACCTCACCCGTACCCTAACCCGTACCCTAAGCCGTACCCTAACCCTAACCCTGACCCTAACCCTAACCCTAACCCTAACCCATAACGTACGCCATACCCTAACACGTACCCTAACCCGTATCCTAAGCCGTACCCTAACCCTAATCAATACCCTACGCAGTATCCACACCCATACCCTCACCCGTACCCTAAGCCGTACCCTAACCCTAACCCTAACCCTAACCCTAACCCCTACCCTATGCCATACCCTCACCTGTACCCTATCCCATAACCTAAGCCGTACCATAACCCTAACACTAACCCTAACCCTAACCCATAACCTACGCCGCACCCTCACCCGTACCCTAACCCGTATCCTAAGCCGTACCCTAACCCTAACCCTAACCCTAACCCTAACCCATAACCTACGCCGTACCCTCACCCGTACCCTAACACGTACCCTAAGACGTACCGTAACCCTAACCCTAACACTAACCCTAACCCACAATCTACGCCGTACCCTAACCCGTACCCTAACACGTATCCTAAGCCGTACCCTAACCCTAACCAATACGCTACTCAGTACCCTCACCCGAATCCTCACCCGTACCCTAAGCCATACCCTAACCCTAACCCTAACCCCTACCCTACGCCGTACCCTCACCCGTACCCTATCCCATACCCTAAGCCGTACCCTAACCCTAACACTAACCCTAACCCTAACCCTAAACTACCCTTGATTGCTTTTGCCTCTATTAGATTTCCTAAGCACTAGTGTTTTAAGGAACAGGTTAAAAAGAAAATCCTAATGTGATTTTTTTATAATGTGTTTATTCTTTATCTTATCCTAGTGACTAAAATCTTCTCCATGGCTGGATCCCTAATAATATTCCTTTACGTGCTAAGTGGTATCTAGAGAGTGGGATAGGTTTAATAAATACCCTAATCCTAACGTGTACCCTAACCCTAACCCATACCCTAACCCTAACGCGTACCCTAACCCTAACCCAAAACCTAACCCTAACACGTACGCTAATCCTAACCCGTACCCTAAACCAATCCCTAACCCTAAAACTAACCCTAACCCTAACCCTAACCCTTACCCTACGCCGTACCCTCACCCGTACCCTAAGACGTACCCTAACCCTAACCCTAACCCATACGCTACGCCATACCCTAACCCGTACCCTAACCCGTATCCTAAGCCGTACCCTAACCCTAACCTAACCCTAACCCTAACCCTAACCCATACCCTACGCCATACCCTAACCCGTACCCTAACCCGTATCCTAAGCCATATCCTAACCCTAACCAATACCCTACGCAGTACCCTCACCCGTACCCTCACCCGTACCCTAAGCCGTACCCTAACCCCAACCCTAACCCTAACTCTAACCCTAACCCCTACCCTACGCTGTACCCTCACCCGTACCCTATCCCATACGCTAAGCCGTACCCTAACCCTAACACTAACACTAACCCTAACCCTAACCCTAACCCATACCCTACGCCGTACCCTCACCCGTAACCTAACCCGTACCCTAACCCTAACCCTAACCTATACACTACGCCGTACCCTCACCCATACCCTAACCCGTACCCTAAGCCGTACCCTAACTCTAACCCTAACCCTAACCCTAACCCTTACCCATACTCTGCGCCGTACCCTAACCCATACAATAACCTGTATCCTAAGCCTTAACCTAACCCTAACCAATGACCTACACAGTACCCTCACCCGTACCCTAAGCCATACCCTAACCCTAACCCTAACACTAACCCTAACCCTAAACCCTACCCTATGCCGTACCCTCACCCATACCCTATCCCATACCCTAAGCCGTACCCTAACCCTAACACTAACCCTAACCCTAACCCTAACCCTAAACTACCGTTGACTGCTTTTGCCTCCATTAGATTTCCTAAGCACTAGTGTTTTAAGGAACAGGTTAAAAAGAAAATCCTAATGTGATTTTTTTATAATGTGTTTATTCTTTATCTTATCCTAGTGACTAAAATCTTCTCCATGGCTGTACCCTAAATAATATTCCTTTACGTGCTAAGTGGTATCTAGAGAGTGGGATAGGTTTAATAAATACCCTAATCCTAACGTGTACCCTAACCCTAACCCACACCTTAACCCTAATGCGTACCCTAACCCTAACCCAAACCCTAACCCTAACACGTACGCTAATCCTAACCCGTACCCTAAACCAATCCCTAACCCTAAAACTAACCCTAACCCTAACCCTAACCCTAACCCATACGCTACGCCGTACCCTCACCCATACCCTAACCCGTATCCTAAGCCGTACCCTAACCCTAAACCTAACCCTAACCTCTACCCTACGCCGTACCCTCACCCGTACCCTCACCCGTACCCAAAGCCTTACCCTAACCCTAACCCTAACCCTCACCCATACCCAACACCGTAACCTAACCCATATCCTAACCCGTATCCTAAGCCGTACCCTAACCCTAACCAATAACCTACGCAGTACCCTCACCAGTACCCTCACCCGTATCCTAAGCCCTACCCTAACCCTAACCCTAACCCTAACCCTAAACTACCCTTTACTGCTTTTGCCTCCATTAGATTTCCTAAACACTAGTGTTTTAAGGAACAGGTTAAAAAGAAAACCTTATGTGATTTTTTTATAATGTGTTTATTCTTTATCTTATCCTAGTGACTAAAATCTTCTCCATGGCTGAACCCCAAATAATATTCCTTTACGTGCTAAGTGGTATCTAGAGAGTGGGATAGGTTTAATAAATACCCTAATCCTAAAGTGTACCCTAAACCTAACCCATACCCTAACCCTAACGCGTACCCTAACCCTAACCAAAACCCTAACCCGAACAAGTATGCTAATCCTAACCCGTACCCTAAAACAATCCCTAACCTAAAACTAACCCTAACCCTAACCCTAACCCTAACCCATAACCTACGCCGTACCCTCACCCGTACCCTAACCCGTACCCTAAGCCGTACCCTAACCCTAACCCTAACCCTAACCCATACGCTACGCCGTACCCTCACCCGTACCCTAACCCGTATCCTAAGCCGTACCCTAACCCTAACCCTAAACCTAACCCTAACCGCTACCCTACGCCGTACCCTATCCCATACCCTAAGCGGTACCCTAACCCTAACACTAACCCTAACCCTAACCCTAACCCATACCCTACGCCGTACCCTAACCCGTACCCTAACCCGTATTCTAAGCCGTACCCTAACCATAACCAATACACTACACAGTACCCTCACCTGTACCCTAACCCGTATTCTAAGCCGTACCCTAACCATAACCAATACCCTAAACAGTACCCTCACCTGTACCCTCACCCGTACCCTAAGCCATACCCTAACCCTAAACCTAACCCTAACCTATACACTACGCCATACCCTCACCCGTACCCTAACCCGTACCCTAAGCCGTACCCTAACCCTAACCCTAACCCTAAACCATACGCTATGCCGTACCCTAACCCGTACCCTAAGCCGTACCCTAACCCTAACCCTGACCCTAACCCTAACCCTAACCCTAAACCATACGCTACGCCGTACCCTCACCCGTACCCTAACCCGTATCCTAAGCCGTACCCTAACCCTAACCCTAACCCTAACCGCTACCCTACGCCGTACCCTATCCCATACCCTAAGCGGTACCCTAACCCTAACACTAACCCTAACCCTAACCCTAACCCATACCCTACGCCGTACCCTCACCCGTATCCTATCCCATACGCTAAGCCGTACCCTAACCCTAAGAGTAACACTAACCCTAACCCTAACCGTAACCCAAAACTATACCCTACGCCGTAACCTCACCCGTACCCTAACCCGTACCCTAAGCCGTACCCGAACCCTAACCCTAACCCTAACCCTAACCCATACCGTACGCCATACCCTAACACGTACCCTAACCCGTATCCTAAGCCGTACCCTAACCCTAACCAATACCCTACGCAGTATCCTCACCCATACCCTCACCCGTACCCGAAGCCGTACCCTAACCATAACCCTAACCCTAACCCTAACCCCTACCCTATGCCATACCCTCACCTGTACCCTATCCCATAACCTAAGCCGTACAATAACCCCAACACTAACCCTAACACTAACCCATAACCTACGCCGTACCCTCACCCGTACCCTAACCCGTATCCTAAGCCGTACCGTAACCCTAACCCTAACCCTAACCCTAACCCATAACCTACGCCGTACCCTCACCCGTACCCTAACACGTATCCTAAGCCGTACCCTAACCCTAACCAATACCCTACGCAGTACCCTCACCCGTACCCTCACCCGTACCCTAAGCCATACCCTAACCCTAACCCTAACCCTTACCCTACGCCGTACCCTCACCCGTACCCTAACCCATACCCTAAGACGTACCGTAACCCTAACCCTAACCCATACGCTACGCCGTACCCTCACCCGTACCCTAACCCGTATCCTAAGCCGTACCCTAACCCTAACCCTAACCCTAACCCTAACCCTAACCCATACCCTACGCCATACCCTAACCCGTACCCTAACCCGTATCCTAAGCCGTATCCTAACCCTAACCAATACCCTATGCAGTACCCTCACCCGTACCCTCACCCGTACCCAAAGCGGTACCCTAACACCAACCCTAACCCTAACTCTAACCCTAACCCCTACCCTACGCTGTACCCTCACCCGTACCCTATCCCATACGCTAAGCCGTACCCTAACCCTAACACTAACACTAACCCTAACCCTAACCCATACCCTACGCCGTACCCTCACCCGTAACCTAACCCGTACCTTAAGCCGTACCCTAACCCTAACCCTAACCTATACACTATGCCGTACCCTCACCCGTACCCTAACCCGTACCCTAAGCCGTAACCTAACTCTAACCCTAACCCTAACCCTAACCCTTACCCATACCCTGCGCCGTACCCTAACCCATACAATAACCTGTATCCTAAGCCTTAACCTAACCCTAACCAATGACCTACACAGTACCCTCACCCGTACCCTAAGACATACCCTAACCCTAACCCTAACACTAACCCTAACCCTAAACCCTACCCTATGCCGTACCCTCACCCATACCCTATCCCATAGCCTAAGCTGTACCCTAACCCTAACACTAACCCTAACCCTAACCCATAACCTACGCCGTACCCTCACCCGTACCCTAACCCGTACCCAAAGCCTTACCCTAACCCTAACCCTAACCCTCACCCATACCCAACGCCGTAACCTAACCCATATCCTAACCCGTATCCTAAGCCGTACCCTAACCCTAACCAATAACCTACGCAGTACCCTCACCAGTACACTCACCCGTACCCTAAGCCGTACCCTAACCCTAACCCTAACCCTAACCCTAACCCATACGCTACGCCGTACCCTCACCCGTACCCTAAACCGTATCCTAAGCAGTACCCTAACCCTAACCCTAACCTATACCCTACGTCGTACCATCAACCGTACTCTAACCCGTACCCTACGCCGTACCCTAACCCTAACCCTAAACCTAACCCTAACCTGTACCCTACGCTGTACCCTAACCCGTACACTAACCGTATCCTAAGCCGTATCCTAACCCTAACCAATACCCTACGGAGTACCCTCACCAGTACCCTCACCCGTACCCTAAGCCGTACCCTAAACCTAACCCTAACCCTAACCCTAACCCATACCCTACGCGATACCCTAACCCGTACCCTAACCCGTATCCTAAGCCGTATCCTAACCCTAACCAATACCCTACGCAGTAACCTCACCCGTACCCTCACCCGTACCCTAAGCCGTACCCTAACCCCAACCCTAACCCTAACTCTAACCCTAATCCCTACCCTACGCCGTACCCTCACCCGTAACCTATCCCATACGCTAAGCCGTACCCTAACCCTAACACTAACACTAACCCTAACCCTAACCCTAACCCATACCCTACGCCGTACCCTCACCCGTAACCTAACCCGTACCCTAAGCCGTACCCTAACCCTAACACTAACCTATACACTACGCCGTACCCTCACCCGTACCCTAACCCGTACCCTAAGCCGTACCCTAACTCTAACCCTAACCCTAACCCTAACCCTTACCCATACCCTGCGCCGTACCCTAACACATACAATAACCTGTATCCTAAGCCTTAACCTAACCCTAACCAATGACCTACACAGTACCCTCACCCGTACCCTAAGCCATACCCTAACCCTAACCCTAACACTAACCCTAACCCTAAAACCTACCCTATTCCGTACCCTCACCCATACGCTATCCCATACCCTAAGCTGTACCCTAACCCTAACACTAACACTAACCCTAACCCTAACCCTAACCCTAAACTACCCTTGACTGCTTTTGCCTCCATTAGATTTCCTAAGCACTAGTGTTTTAAGGAACAGGTTAAAAAGAAAATCCTAATGTGATTTTTTTATAATGTGTTTATTCTTTATCTTATCCTAGTGACGAAAATCTTCTCCATGGCTGGACCCTAAATAATATTCCTTTACGTGCTAAGTGGTATCTAGAGAGTGGGATAGGTTTAATAAATACCCTAATCCTAACGTGTACCCTAACCCTAACCCATACCCTAACCCTAATGCGTAACCTAACCCTAACCCAAACCCTAACCCTAACACGTACGCTAATCCTAACCCGTACCCTAAACCAATCCCTAACCCTAAAACAAACCCTAACCCTAACCCTAACCCTAACCCATACGCTACGCCGTACCCTCACCCATACCCTAACCCGTATCCTAAGCCGTACCCTAACCCTAACCAATAACCTACGCAATACCCTCACCAGTACCCTCACCCGTATCCTAAGCCCTACCCTAACCCTAACCCTAACCCTAACCCTAAACTACCCTTTACTGCTTTTGCCTCCATTAGATTTCCTAAACACTAGTGTTTTAAGGAACAGGTTAAAAAGAAAACCTTATGTGATTTTTTTATAATGTGTTTATTATTTATCTTATCCTAGTGACTAAAATCTTCTCCATGGCTGAAGCCCAAATAATATTCCTTTACGTGCTAAGTGGTATCTAGAGAGTGGGATAGGTTTAATAAATACCTAATCCTAAAGTGTACCCTAAACCTAACCCGTACCCTAACCCTAACGCGTACCCTAACCCTAACCAAAACCCTAACCCGAACACGTATGCTAATCCTAACCCGTACCCTAAACCAATCCCTAACCCTAAAACTAACCCTAACCCTAACCCTAACCCTAACCCATAACCTACGCCGTACCCTCACCCGTACCCTAACCCGTACTCTAAGCCGTACCCTAACCCTAACCCTAACACTAAACCATACGCTACGCCGTACCCTCACCCGTACCCTAACCCGTATCCTAAGCCGTACCCTAACCCTAACCCTAAACTATACCCTATGCCATAACCTCACCCGTACCCTAACCCGTACCCTAAGCCGTACCCTAACCCTAACCCTGACCCTAACCCTAACCCTAACCCTAACCCATAACGTACGCCATACCCTAACACGTACCCTAACCCGTATCCTAAGCCGTACCCTAACCCTAATCAATACCCTACGCAGTATCCACACCCATACCCTCACCCGTACCCTAAGCCGTACCCTAACCCTAACCCTAACCCTAACCCTAACCCTAACCCCTACCCTATGCCATACCCTCACCTGTACCCTATCCCATAACCTAAGCCGTACCATAACCCTAACACTAACCCTAACCCTAACCCATAACCTACGCCGCACCCTCACCCGAACCCTAACCCGTATCCTAAGCCGTACCCTAACCCTAACCCTAACCCTAACCCATAACCTACGCCGTACCCTCACCCGTACCCTAACACGTACCCTAAGACGTACCGTAACCCTAACCCTAACACTAACCCTAACCCACACTCTACGCCGTACCCTAACCCGTACCCTAACACGTATCCTAAGCCGTACCCTAACCCTAACCAATACGCTACTCAGTACCCTCACCCGAATCCTCACCCGTACCCTAAGCCATACCCTAACCCTAACCCTAACCCCTACCCTACGCCGTACCCTCACCCGTACCCTATCCCATACCCTAAGCCGTACCCTAACCCTAACACTAACCCTAACCCTAACCCTAACCCTAAACTACCCTTGATTGCTTTTGCCTCTATTAGATTTCCTAAGCACTAGTGTTTTAAGGAACAGGTTAAAAAGAAAATCCTAATGTGATTTTTTTATAATGTGTTTATTCTTTATCTTATCCTAGTGACTAAAATCTTCTCCATGGCTGGATCCCTAATAATATTCCTTTACGTGCTAAGTGGTATCTAGAGAGTGGGATAGGTTTAATAAATACCCTAATCCTAACGTGTACCCTAACCCTAACCCATACCCTAACCCTAACGCGTACCCTAACCCTAACCCAAAACCTAACCCTAACACGTACACTAATCCTAACCCGTACCCTAAACCAATCCCTAACCCTAAAACTAACCCTAACCCTAACCCTAACCCTTACCCTACGCCGTACCCTCACCCGTACCCTAAGACGTACCCTAACCCTAACCCTAACCCATACGCTACGCCGTACCCTCACCCGTACCCTAACCCGTATCCTAAGCCGTACCCTAACCCTAACCCTAACCCTAACCCTAACCCTAAACCATACCCTACGCCATACCCTAACCCGTACCCTAACCCGTATCCTAAGCCATATCCTAACCCTAACCAATACCCTACGCAGTACCCTCACCCGTACCCTCACCCGTACCCTAAGCCGTACCCTAAGCCGTACCCTAACCCCAACCCTAACCCTAACTCTAACCCTAACCCCTACCCTACGCTGTACCCTCACCCGTACCCTATCCCATACTCTAAGCCGTACCCTAACCCTAACACTAACACTAACCCTAACCCTAACCCTAACCCATACCCTACGCCGTACCCTCACCCGTAACCTAACCCGTACCCTAACCCTAACCCTAACCTATACACTACGCCGTACCCTCACCCGTACCCTAACCCGTACCCTAAGCCGTACCCTAACTCTAACCCTAACCCTAACCCTAACCCTTACCCATACCCTGCGCCGTACCCTAACCCATACAATAACCTGTATCCTAAGCCTTAACCTAACCCTAACCAATGACCTACACAGTACCCTCACCCGTACCCTAAGCCATACCCTAACCCTAACCCTAACACTAACCCTAACCCTAAACCCTACCCTATGCCGTACCCTCACACATACCCTATCCCATACCCTAAGCCGTACCCTAACCCTAACACTAACCCTAACCCTAACCCTAACCCTAAACTACCCTTGACTGCTTTTGCCTCCATTAGATTTCCTAAGCACTAGTGTTTTAAGGAACAGGTTAAAAAGAAAATCCTAATGTGATTTTTTTATAATGTGTTTATTCTTTATCTTATCCTAGTGACTAAAATCTTCTCCATGGCTGTACCCTAAATAATATTCCTTTACGTGCTAAGTGGTATCTAGAGTGTGGGATAGGTTTAATAAATACCCTAATCCTAACGTGTACCCTAACCCTAACCCACACCTTAACCCTAATGCGTACCCTAACCCTAACCCAAACCCTAACCCTAACACGTACGCTAATCCTAACCCGTACCCTAAACCAATCCCTAACCCTAAAACTAACCCTAACCCTAACCCTAACCCTAACCCATACGCTACGCCGTACCCTCACCCATACCCTAACCCGTATCCTAAGCCGTACCCTAACCCTAAAACTAACCCTAACCTCTACCCTACGCCGTACCCTCACCCGTACCCTCACCCGTACCCAAAGCCTTACCCTAACCCTAACCCTAACCCTCACCCATAGCCAACACCGTAACCTAACCCATATCCTAACCCGTATCCTAAGCCGTACCCTAACCCTAACCAATAACCTACGCAGTACCCTCACCAGTACCCTCACCCGTATCCTAAGCCCTACCCTAACCCTAACCCTAACCCTAACCCTAAACTACCCTTTACTGCTTTTGCCTCCATTAGATTTCCTAAACACTAGTGTTTTAAGGAACAGGTTAAAAAGAAAACCTTATGTGATTTTTTTATAATGTGTTTATTCTTTATCTTATCCTAGTGACTAAAATCTTCTCCATGGCTGAACCCCAAATAATATTCCTTTACGTGCTAAGTGGTATCTAGAGAGTGGGATAGGTTTAATACATACCCTAATCCTAAAGTGTACCCTAAACCTAACCCATACCCTAACCCTAACGTGTACCCTAACCTTAACCAAAACCCTAACCCGAACAAGTATGCTAATCCTAACCCGTACCCTAAAACAATCCCTAACCTAAAACTAACCCTAACCCTAACCCTAACCCTAACCCATAACCTACGCCGTACCCTCACCCGTACCCTAACCCGTACCCTAAGCCGTACCCTAACCCTAACCCTAACCCTAACCCATACGCTACGCCGTACCCTCACCCGTACCCTAACCCGTATCCTAAGCCGTACCCTAACCCTAACCCTAACCCTAACCCTAACCGCTACCCTACGCCGTACCCTATCCCATACCCTAAGCGGTACCCTAACCCTAACACTAACCCTAACCCTAACCCTAACCCATACCCTACGCCGTACCCTCACCCGTATCCTATCCCATACGCTAAGCCGTGCCCTAACCCTAACAGTAACACTAACCCTATCCCTAACCGTAAGCCAAAACTATACCCTACGCCGTAACCTCACCCGTACCCTAACCCGTACCCTAAGCCGTACCCGAACCCTAACCCTAACCCTAACCCTAACCCATACCGTACGCCATACCCTAACACGTACCCTAACCCGTATCCTAAGCCGTACCCTAACCCTAACCAATACCCTACGCAGTATCCTCACCCATACCCTCACCCGTACCCGAAGCCGTACCCTAACACTAACCCTAACCCTAACCCTAACCCCTACCCTATGCCATACCCTCACCTGTACCCTATCCCATAACCTAAGCCGTACAATAACCCTAACACTAACCCTAACCCTAACCCATAACCTACGCCGTACCCTCACCCGTACCCTAACCCGTATCCTAAGCCGTACCGTAACCCTAACCCTAACCCTAACCCTAACCCATAACCTACGCCGTACCCTCACCCGTACCCTAACACGTTCCCTAAGACGTACCGTAACCCTAACCCTAACACTAACCCTAACCCTAACCCACACTCTACGCCGTACCCTAACCCGTACCCTAACACGTATCCTAAGCCGTACCCTAACCCTAACCAATACCCTACGCAGTACCCTCACCCGTACCCTCACCCGTACCCTAAGCCATACCCTAACACTAACCCTAACCCTTACCCTACGCCGTACCCTCACCCGTACCCTAACCCATACCCTAAGACGTACCGTAACCCTAACCCTAACCCATACGCTACGCCGTACCCTCACCCGTACCCTAACCCGTATCCTAAGCCGTACCCTAACCCTAACCCTAACCCTAACCCTAACCCTAACCCATACCCTACGCCATACCCTAACCCGTACCCTAACCCGTATCCTAAGCCGTATCCTAACCCTAACCAATACCCTATGCAGTACCCTCACCCGTACCCTCACCCGTACCCAAAGCGGTACCCTAACACCAACCCTAACCCTAACTCTAACCCTAACCCCTACCCTACGCCGTACCCTCACCCGTACCCTATCCCATACGCTAAGCCGTACCCTAACCCTAACACTAACACTAACCCTAACCCTAACCCATACCCTACGCCGTACACTCACCCGTAACCTAACCCGTACCCTAAGCCGTACCCTAACCCTAACCCTAACCTATACACTATGCCGTACCCTCACCCGTACCCTAACCCGTACCCTAAGCCGTAACCTAAGTCTAACCCTAACCCTAACCCTAACCCTTACCCATACCCTGCGCCGTACCCTAACCCATACAATAACCTGTATCCTAAGCCTTAACCTAACCCTAACCAATGACCTACACAGTACCCTCACCCGTACCCTAAGACATACCCTAACCCTAACCCTAACACTAACCCTAACCCTAAACCCTACCCTATGCCGTACCCTCACCCATACCCTATCCCATAGCCTAAGCTGTACCCTAACCCTAACACTAACCCTAACCCTAACCCATAACCTACGCCGTACCCTCACCCGTACCCTAACCCGTACCCAAAGCCTTACCCTAACCCTAACCCTAACCCTCACCCATACCCAACGCCGTAACCTAACCCATATCCTAACCCGTATCCTAAGCCGTACCCTAACCCTAACCAATAACCTACGCAGTACCCTCACCAGTACCCTCACCCGTACCCTAAGCCGTACCCTAACCCTAACCCTAACCCTAACCCATACGCTACGCCATACCCTCACCCGTACCCTAAACCGTATCCTAAGCAGTACCCTAACCCTAACCCTAACCTATACCCTACGTCGTACCATCAACCGTACTCTAACCCGTACCCTACGCCGTACCCTAACCCTAACCCTAAACCTAACCCTAACCTGTACCCTACGCCGTACCCTAACCCGTACACTAACCGTATCCTAAGCCGTATCCTAACCCTAACCAATACCCTACGCAGTACCCTCACCAGTACCCTCACCCGTACCCTAAGCCGTACCCTAAACCTAACCCTAACCCTAACCCTAACCCATACCCTACGCGATACCCTAACCCGTACCCTAACCCGTATCCTAAGCCGTATCCTAACCCTAACCAATACCCTACGCAGTAACCTCACCCGTACCCTCACCCGTACCCTAAGCCGTACCCTAACCCCAACCCTAACCCTAACTCTAACCCTAATCCCTACCCTACGCCGTACCCTCACCCGTAACCTATCCCATACGCTAAGCCGTACCCTAACCCTAACACTAACACTAACCCTAACCCTAACCCTAACCCATACCCTACGCCGTACCCTCACCCGTAACCTAACCCGTACCCTAAGCCGTACCCTAACCCTAACACTAACCTATACACTACGCCGTACCCTCACCCGTACCCTAACCCGTACCCTAAGCCGTACCCTAACTCTAACCCTAACCCTAACCCTAACCCTTACCCATACCCTGCGCCGTACCCTAACACATACAATAACCTGTATCCTAAGCCTTAACCTAACCCTAACCAATGACCTACACAGTACCCTCACCCGTACCCTAAGCCATACCCTAACCCTAACCCTAACACTAACCCTAACCCTAAAACCTACCCTATTCCGTACCCTCACCCATACGCTATCCCATACCCTAAGCTGTACCCTAACCCTAACACTAACACTAACCCTAACCCTAACCCTAACCCTAAACTACCCTTGACTGCTTTTGCCTCCATTAGATTTCCTAAGCACTAGTGTTTTAAGGAACAGTTAAAAAGAAAATCCTAATGTGATTTTTTTATAATGTGTTTATTCTTTATCTTATCCTAGTGACGAAAATCTTCTCCATGGCTGGACCCTAAATAATATTCCTTTACGTGCTAAGTGGTATCTAGAGAGTGGGATAGGTTTAATAAATACCCTAATCCTAACGTGTACCCTAACCCTAACCCATACCCTAACCCTAATGCGTAACCTAACCCTAACCCAAACCCTAACCCTAACACGTACGCTAATCCTAACCCGTACCCTAAACCAATCCCTAACCCTAAAACAAACCCTAACCCTAACCCTAACCCTAACCCATACGCTACGCCGTACCCTCACCCATACCCTAACCCGTATCCTAAGCCGTACCCTAACCCTAACCAATAACCTACGCAGTACCCTCACCAGTACCCTCACCCGTATCCTAAGCCCTACCCTAACCCTAACCCTAACCCTAACCCTAAACTACCCTTTACTGCTTTTGCCTCCATTAGATTTCCTAAACACTAGTGTTTTAAGGAACAGGTTAAAAAGAAAACCTTATGTGATTTTTTTATAATGTGTTTATTATTTATCTTATCCTAGTGACTAAAATCTTCTCCATGGCTGAACCCCAAATAATATTCCTTTACGTGCTAAGTGGTATCTAGAGAGTGGGATAGGTTTAATAAATACCTAATCCTAAAGTGTACCCTAAACCTAACCCGTACCCTAACCCTAACGCGTACCCTAACCCTAATCAAAACCCTAACCCGAACACGTATGCTAATCCTAACCCGTACCCTAAACCAATCCCTAACCCTAAAACTAACCCTAACCCTAACCCTAACCCTAACCCATAACCTACGCCGTACCCTCACCCGTACCCTAACCCGTACTCTAAGCCGTACCCTAACCCTAACCCTAACACTAAACCATACGCTACGCCGTACCCTCACCCGTACCCTAACCCGTATCCTAAGCCGTACCCTAACCCTAACCCTAAACTATACCCTATGCCATAACCTCACCCGTACCCTAACCCGTACCCTAAGCCGTACCCTAACCCTAACCCTGACCCTAACCCTAACCCTAACCCTAACCCATAACGTACGCCATACCCTAACACGTACCCTAACCCGTATCCTAAGCCGTACCCTAACCCTAATCAATACCCTACGCAGTATCCACACCCATACCCTCACCCGTACCCTAAGCCGTACCCTAACCCTAACCCTAACCCTAACCCTAACCCCTACCCTATGCCATACCCTCACCTGTACCCTATCCCATAACCTAAGCCGTACCATAACCCTAACACTAACCCTAACCCTAACCCATAACCTACACCGCACCCTCACCCGTACCCTAACCCGTATCCTAAGCCGTACCCTAACCCTAACCCTAACCCTAACCCTAACCCATAACCTACGCCGTACCCTCACCCGTACCCTAACACGTACCCTAAGACGTACCGTAACCCTAACCCTAACACTAACCCTAACCCACACTCTACGCCGTACCCTAACCCGTACCCTAACACGTATCCTAAGCCGTACCCTAACCCTAACCAATACGCTACTCAGTACCCTCACCCGAATCCTCACCCGTACCCTAAGCCATACCCTAACCCTAACCCTAACCCCTACCCTACGCCGTACCCTCACCCGTACCCTATCCCATACCCTAAGCCGTACCCTAACCCTAACACTAACCCTAACCCTAACCCTAACCCTAACCCATACGCTACGCCGTACCCTCACCCATACCCTAACCCGTATCCTAAGCCGTACCCTAACCCTAAACCTAACCCTAACCTCTACCGTACGCCGTACCCTCACCCGTACCCTAACCCGTACCCAAAGCCTTACCCTAACCCTAACCCTAACCCTCACCCATACCCAACGCCGTAACCTAACCCATATCCTAACCCGTATCCTAAGCCGTACCCTAACCCTAACCAATAACCTACGCAGTACCCTCACCAGTACCCTCACCCGTATCCTAAGCCCTACCCTAACCCTAACCCTAACCCTAACCCTAAACTACCCTTTACTGCTTTTGCCTCCATTAGATTTCCTAAACACTAGTGTTTTAAGGAACAGGTTAAAAAGAAAACCTTATGTGATTTTTTTATAATGTGTTTATTCTTTATCTTATCCTAGTGACTAAAATCTTCTCCATGGCTGAACCCCAAATAATATTCCTTTACGTGCTAAGTGGTATCTAGAGAGTGGGATAGGTTTAATAAATACCCTAATCCTAAAGTGTACCCTAAACCTAACCCATACCCTAACCCTAACGCGTACCCTAACCCTAACCAAAACCCTAACCCGAACAAGTATGCTAATCCTAACCCGTACCCTAAAACAATCCCTAACCTAAAACTAACCCTAACCCTAACCCTAACCCTAACCCATAACCTACGCCGTACCCTCACCCGTACCCTAACCCGTACCCTAAGCCGTACCCTAACCCTAACCCTAACCCTAACCCATACGCTACGCCGTACCCTCACCCGTACCCTAACCCGTATCCTAAGCCGTACCCTAACCCTAACCCTAAACCTAACCCTAACCGCTGCCCTACGCCGTACCCTATCCCATACCCTAAGCGGTACCCTAACCCTAACACTAACCCTAACCCTAACCCTAACCCATACCCTACGCCGTACCCTAACCCGTACCCTAACCCGTATTCTAAGCCGTACCCTAACCATAACCAATACACTACACAGTACCCTCACCTGTACCCTAACCCGTATTCTAAGCCGTACCCTAACCATAACCAATACCCTACACAGTACCCTCACCTGTACCCTCACCCGTACCCTAAGCCATACCCTAACCCTAAACCTAACCCTAACCTATACACTATGCCATACCCTCACCCGTACCCTAACCCGTACCCTAAGCCGTACCCTAACCCTAACCCTAACCCTAAACCATACGCTATTCCGTACCCTAACCCGTACCCTAAGCCGTACCCTAACCCTAACCCTGACCCTAACCCTAACCCTAACCCTAACCCATACCGTACGCCATACCCTAACACGTACCCTAACCCGTATCCTAAGCCGTACCCTAACCCTAACCCTAACCCTAACCCTAACCCCTACCCTATGCCATACCCTCACCTGTACCCTATCCCATAACCTAAGCCGTACCATAATCCTAACACTAACCCTAACCCTAACCCATAACCTATGCCGTATCCTCACCCGTACCCTAACCCGTATCCTAAGCCGTACCCTAACCCTAACCCTAACCCTAACCCTAACCCATAACCTACGCCGTACCCTCACCCGTACCCTAACACGTACCCTAAGACGTACTGTAACCCTAACCCTAACACTAACCCTAACCCTAACCCACACTCTACGCCGTACCCTAACCCGTACCCTAACACGTATCCTAAGCCGTACCCTAACCCTAAGCAAAACCCTACGCAGTACCCTCACCCGTACCCTCACCCGTACCCTAAGCCATACCCTAACCCTAACCCTAACCCTAACCCCTAACCTACGCCGTACCCTCACCCGTATCCTATCCCATACCCTAAGCCGTACCCTAACCCTAACACTAACCCTAACCCTAACCCTAACCCTAAACTACCCTTGATTGCTTTTGCCTTTATTAGATTTCCTAAGCACTAGTGTTTTAAGGAACAGGTTAAAAAGAAAATCCTAATGTGATTTTTTTATAATGTGTTTATTCTTTATCTTATCCTAGTGACTAAAATCTTCTCCATGGCTGGATCCCTAATAATATTCCTTTACGTGCTAAGTGGTATCTAGAGAGTGGGATAGGTTTAATAAATACCCTAATCCTAACGTGTACCCTAACCCTAACCCATACCCTAACCCTAACGCGTACCCTAACCCTAACCCAAAATCTAACCCTAACACGTACGCTAATCCTAACCCGTACCCTAAACCAATCCCTAACCCTAAAACTAACCCTAACCCTAACCCTAAACCTTACCCTACGCCGTACCCTCACCCATACCCTAACCCGTACCCTAAGACGTACCCTAACCCTAACCCTAACCCATACGCTACGCCGTACCCTCACCCATACCCTAACCCATATCCTAAGCCGTACCCTAACCCTAAACCTAACCCTAACCTCTACCCTACGCCGTACCCTCACCCGTACCCTAACCCGTACCCAAAGCCTTACCCTAACCCTAACCCTAACCCTCACCCATACCCAACGCCGTAACCTAACCCATATCCTAACCCGTATCCTAAGCCGTACCCTAACCCTAACCAATAACCTACGCAGTACCCTCACCAGTACCCTCACCCGTATCCTAAGCCCTACCCTAACCCTAACCCTAACCCTAACCCTAAACTACCCTTTACTGCTTTTGCCTCCATTAGATTTCCTAAACACTAGTGTTTTAAGGAACAGGTTAAAAAGAAAACCTTATGTGATTTTTTTATAATGTGTTTATTCTTTATCTTATCCTAGTGACTAAAATCTTCTCCATGGCTGAACCCCAAATAATAATCCTTTACGTGCTAAGTGGTATCTAGAGAGTGGGATAGGTTTAATAAATACCCTAATCCTAAAGTGTACCCTAAACCTAACCCATACCCTAACCCTAACGTGTACCCTAACCCTAACCAAAACCCTAACCCGAACAAGTATGCTAATCCTAACCCGTACCCTAAACCAATCCCTAACCCTAAAACTAGCCCTAACCCTAACCCTAAACCATAACTTACGCCGTACCCTCACCCGTACCCTAACCCGTACCCTAAGCCGTACCCTAACCCTAACCCTAACCCTAACCCGTACGCTACGCCGTACCCTCACCCGTACCCTAAACCGTATCCTAAGCCGTACCCTAACCCTAACCCTAACCCTAACCGCTACCCTATGCTGTACCCTATCCCATAACCTAAGCGGTACCCTAAACCTAACACTAACCGTAAAACTAACCCTAACCCCTACCCTATGCCGTACCTTCACCCGTAACCTATCCCATACCCTAAGCCGTACCCTAACCCTAACACTAACCCTAACCCTAAACCTAACCCCTACCCTACGCCGTAACCTCACCCGTACCCTATCCCATACCCTAAGCCGTACCCTAACCCTAACCCTAACCCTAACATATACACTACGGCATACCCTCACCCGTACCCTAACCCGTACCCTAAGCCGTACCCTAACCCTAACCCTAACCCATACCCTATGCCATACCCTCACCTGTACCCTATCCCATAACCTAAGCCGTACCATAACCCTAACACTAACCCTAACCCTAACCCATAACCTACGCCGTACCCTCACCCGTACCCTAACCCGTACCCTAAGCCGTACCCTAAACCTAACCCTAACACTAACCCTAACCCTAACCCATAACCTACGCCGTACCCTCACCCGTACCCTAACACGTACCCTAAGATGTACCGTAACCCTAACCCTAACACTAACCCTAACCCTAACCCACACTCTACGCCGTACCCTAACCCGTACCCTAACACGTATCCTAAGCCATACCCTAACCCTAACCAATACCCTACGCAGTACCCTCACCCGTACCCTCACCCGTACCTTAAGCCATACCCTAACTCTAACCCTAACCCTAACCCTAACCCCTACCCTATGCCGTACCCTCACCCGTACTCTATCCCATACGCTAAGCCGTACCCTAACCCTAACACTAACACTAAACCTAACCCTAACCCTAACCCTTACCCTACGCCGTACCCTCACCCGTAATCTAACCCTTACCCTAAGCCGTACCCTAACCCTAACCCTAACCTATACACTACGCCGTACCCTCACCCGTACCCTAACCCGTGCCCTAAGCCGTAACCTAACTCTAACCCTAACCCTAACCCTAACCCTTACCCATACCCTGCGCCGTACCCTAACCCATACAATAACCTGTATCCTAAGCCGTAACCTAACCCTAACCAATGACCTACACAGTACCCTCACCCGTACCCTAAGCCATACCCTAACCGTAACACTAACACTAACCCTAACCCTAAACCCTACCCTATGCCGTACCCTCACCTGTACCCTATCCCATAACCTAACCCTAACCATATCCCTAACACTAAACCTAACCCTAACCCATAACCTACGCCGTGCCCTCACCCGTACCCTAACCCGTATCCTAAGATGTACCGTAACCCTAACCAATACCCTACGCAGTATCCTCACCCATACCCTCACCCGTACCCTAAGCCGTACCCTAAGCCGTACCCTAACCCTAACCCTAACCCCTACCCTACGCCGTACCCTCACCCGTACCCTAACCCGTACCCCAAGACGTACCCTAACCCTAACCCTAACCCATACGCTACGCCGTACCCTCACCCGTACCCTAAACCGTATCCTAAGCCGTACCCTAACCCTAACCCTAACCCTAACCCTAACCCTAACCCATACCCTACGCCATACCCTAACCCGTACACTAACCCGTATCCTAAGCCGTATCCTAACCCTAACCAATACCCTACGCAGTACCCTCACCCGTACCCTCACCCGTATCCTAAGCCGTACCCTAACCCCAACCTTAACCCTAACTCTAACCCTTACCCCTACCCTACGCCGTACCCTCACCCGTACCCTATCCCATACGCTAAGCCGTACCCTAACCCTAACACTAACACTAACCCTAACCCTAACCCTAACCCTAACCCATACCCTACGCCGTACCCTCACCCGTAACCTAACCCGTACCCTAAGCCGTACCCTAACCCTAACCCTAACCCTCACCCATACCCAACGCCGTAACCTAACCCATATCCTAACCCGTATCCTAAGCCGTACCCTAACCCTAACCAATAACCTACGCAGTACCCTCACCAGTACCCTCACCCGTATCCTAAGCCCTACCCTAACCCTAACCCTAACCCTAACCCTAAACTACCCTTTACTGCTTTTGCCTCCATTAGATTTCCTAAACACTAGTGTTTTAAGGAACAGGTTAAAAAGAAAACCTTATGTGATTTTTTTATAATGTGTTTATTCTTTATCTTATCCTAGTGACTAAAATCTTCTCCATGGCTGAACCCCAAATAATAATCCTTTACGTGCTAAGTGGTATCTAGAGAGTGGGATAGGTTTAATAAATACCCTAATCCTAAAGTGTACCCTAAACCTAACCCATACCCTAACCCTAACGTGTACCCTAACCCTAACCAAAACCCTAACCCGAACAAGTATGCTAATCCTAACCCGTACCCTAAACCAATCCCTAACCCTAAAACTAGCCCTAACCCTAACCCTAAACCATAACTTACGCCGTACCCTCACCCGTACCCTAACCCGTACCCTAAGCCGTACCCTAACCCTAACCCTAACCCTAACCCGTACGCTACGCCGTACCCTCACCCGTACACTAAACCGTATCCTAAGCCGTACCCTAACCCTAACCCTAACCCTAACCGCTACCCTATGCTGTACCCTATCCCATAACCTAAGCGGTACCCTAAACCTAACACTAACCGTAAAACTAACCCTAACCCCTACCCTATGCCGTAACTTCACCCGTAACCTATCCCATACCCTAAGCCGTACCCTAACCCTAACACTAACCCTAACCCTAAACCTAACCCCTACCCTACGCCGTAACCTCACCCGTACCCTATCCCATACCCTAAGCCGTACCCTAACCCTAACCCTAACCCTAACATATACACTACGGCATACCCTCACCCGTACCCTAACCCGTACCCTAAGCCGTACCCTAACCCTAACCCTAACCCTAACCCTAACCCATACCCTATGCCATACCCTCACCTGTACCCTATCCCATAACCTAAGCCGTACCATAACCCTAACACTAACCCTAACCCTAACACATAACCTACGCCGTACCCTCACCCGTACCCTAACCCGTACCCTAAGCCGTACCCTAAACCTAACCCTAACACTAACCCTAACCCTAACCCATAACCTACGCCGTACCCTCACCCGTACCCTAACACGTACCCTAAGACGTACCGTAACCCTAACCCTAACACTAACCCTAACCCTAACCCACACTCTACGCCGTACCCTAACCCGTACCCTAACACGTATCCTAAGCCATACCCTAACCCTAACCAATACCCTACGCAGTACCCTCACACGTACCCTCACCCGTACCTTAAGCCATACCCTAACTCTAACCCTAACCCTAACCCTAACCCCTACCCTATGCCGTACCCTCACCCGTACTCTATCCCATACGCTAAGCCGTACCCTAACCCTAACACTAACACTAAACCTAACCCTAACCCTAACCCTTACCCTACGCCGTACCCTCACCCGTAATCTAACCCTTACCCTAAGCCGTACCCTAACCCTAACCCTAACCTATACACTACGCCGTACCCTCACCCGTACCCTAACCCGTGCCCTAAGCCGTAACCTAACTCTAACCCTAACCCTAACCCTTACCCATACCCTGCGCCGTACCCTAACCCATACAATAACCTGTATCCTAAGCCGTAACCTAACCCTAACCAATGACCTACACAGTACCCTCACCCGTACCCTAAGCCATACCCTAACCGTAACACTAACACTAACCCTAACCCTAAACCCTACCCTATGCCGTACCCTCACCTGTACCCTATCCCATAACCTAACCCTAACCATATCCCTAACACTAAACCTAACCCTAACCCATAACCTACGCCGTGCCCTCACCCGTACCCTAACCCGTATCCTAAGATGTACCGTAACCCTAACCAATACCCTACGCAGTATCCTCACCCATACCCTCACCCGTACCCTAAGCCGTACCCTAAGCCGTACCCTAACCCTAACCCTAACCCCTACCCTACGCCGTACCCTCACCCGTACCCTAACCCGTACCCTAAGACGTACCCTAACCCTAACCCTAACCCATACGCTACGCCGTACCCTCACCCGTACCCTAAACCGTATCCTAAGCCGTACCCTAACCCTAACCCTAACCCTAACCCTAACCCTAACCCATACCCTACGCCATACCCTAACCCGTACACTAACCCGTATCCTAAGCCGTATCCTAACCCTAACCAATACCCTACGCAGTACCCTCACCCGTACCCTCACCCGTATCCTAAGCCGTACCCTAACCCCAACCTTAACCCTAACTCTAACCCTTACCCCTACCCTACGCCGTACCCTCACCCGTACCCTATCCCATACGCTAAGCCGTACCCTAACCCTAACACTAACACTAACCCTAACCCTAACCCTAACCCTAACCCATACCCTACGCCGTACCCTCACCCGTAACCTAACCCGTACCCTAAGCCGTACCCTAACCCTAACCCTAACCCTCACCCATACCCAACGCCGTAACCTAACCCATATCCTAACCCGTATCCTAAGCCGTACCCTAACCCTAACCAATAACCTACGCAGTACCCTCACCAGTACCCTCACCCGTATCCTAAGCCCTACCCTAACCCTAACCCTAACCCTAACCCTAAACTACCCTTTACTGCTTTTGCCTCCATTAGATTTCCTAAACACTAGTGTTTTAAGGAACAGGTTAAAAAGAAAACCTTATGTGATTTTTTTATAATGTGTTTATTCTTTATCTTATCCTAGTGACTAAAATCTTCTCCATGGCTGAACCCCAAATAATATTCCTTTACGTGCTAAGTGGTATCTAGAGAGTGGGATAGGTTTAATAAATACCCTAATCCTAAAGTGTACCCTAAACCTAACCCATACCCTAACCCTAACGCGTACCCTAACCCTAACCAAAACCCTAACCCGAACAAGTATGCTCATCCTAACCCGTACCCTAAACCAATCCCTAACCCTAAAACTAACCCTAACCCTAACCCTAACCCTAACCCATAACCTACGCCGTACCCTCACCCTTACCCTAACCCGTACCCTAAGCCGTACCCTAACCCTAACCCTAACCCTAACCCATACGCTACGCCGTACCCTCACCCGTACCCTAAGCCGTACCCTAAGCCGTACCCTAATCCTAACCCTAACCCTAACCTTAACCCTAACCCATACCCTACGCTGTAACCTAACCCGTACCCTAACCCGTATTCTAAGCCGTACCCTAACCATAACCAATACCCTACACAGTACCCTCACCCGTACCCTCACCCGTACCCTAAGCCATACCCTAACCCTAACCCTAACCCTAAACCATACGCTACGCCGTACCCTCACCCGTACCCTAACCCGTATCCTAAGCCGTACCCTAACCCTAACCCTAACCCTAAACTATACCCTACGCCGTAACCTCACCCGTACCCTAACCCGTACCCTAAGCCGTACCCTAACCCTAACCCTAACCCTAACCCTAACCCATACCGTACGCCATACCCTAACACGTACCCTAACCCGTATCCTAAGCCGTACTCTAACCCTAACCAATACCCTATGCAGTATCCTCACCCATACCCTCACCCGTACCCTAACCCTAACCCTAACCCCTACCCTATGCCATACCCTCACCTGTACCCTATCCCATAACCTAACCCTAACCATATCCCTAACACTAACCCTAACCCTAACCCATAACCTACGCCGTGCCCTCACCCGTACCCTAACCCGTATCCTAAGACGTACCGTAACCCTAACCAATACCCTACGCAGTATCCTCACCCATACCCTCACCCGTACCCTAAGCCGTACCCTAACCCTAACCCTACCCCTAACCCTAACCCTAACCCCTACCCTATGCCATACCCTCACCTGTACCCTATCCCTTAACCTAAGCCGTACCATAACCCTAACACTAACCCTAACCCTAACCCATAACCTACGCCGTACCCTCACCCGTACCCTAACCCTTATCCTAAGCCGTACCCTAACCCTAAACCTAACCCTAACCCTAACCCATAACCTACGCCGTACCCTCACCCGTACCCTAACACGTACCCTAAGACGTACCGTAACCCTAACCCTAACACTAACCCTAACCCTAACCCACACTCTACGCCGTACCCTAACCCGTACCCTAACACGTATCCTAAGCCGTACCCTAACCCTAACCAATACCCTACGCAGTACCCTCACCCGTACCCTCACCCGTACCCTAAGCCATACCCTAACCCTAACCCTAACCCTAACCCTAACCGCTACCCTACGCCGTACACTCACCCGTACCCTATCCCATACCCTAAGCCGTACCCTAACCCTAACACTAACCCTAACCCTAACCCTAACCCTAAACTACCCTTGATTGCTTTTGCCTCTATTAGATTTCCTAAGCACTAGTGTTTTAAGGAACAGGTTAAAAAGAAAATCCTAATGTGATTTTTTTATAATGTGTTTATTCTTTATCTTATCCTAGTGACAAAAATCTTCTCCATGGCTGGATCCCTAATAATATTCCTTTACGTGCTAAGTGGTATCTAGAGAGTGGGATAGGTTTAATAAATACCCTAATCCTAACGTGTACCCTAACCCTAACCCATACCCTAACCCTAACGCGTACCCTAACCCTAACCCAAAACCTAACCCTAACACGTACGCTAATCCTAACCTGTACCCTAAACCAATCCCTAACCCTAAAACTAACCCTAACCCTAACCCTAACCCTTACCCTACGCTGTACCCTCACCCGTACTCTAACCCGTACCCTAAGACGTACCCTAACCCTAACCCTAACCCATACGCTACGCCGTACCCTCACACGTACCCTAACCCGTATCCTAAGCCGTACCCTAACCCTAACCGTAACCCTAACCCTAAGCCTAACCCATACCCTACGCCATACCCTAACCCGTACCCTAACCCGTATCCTAAGCCGTATCCTAACCCTAACCAATACCCTACGCAGTACCCTCACCCGTACCCTCACCCGTACCCTAAGCCGTACCCTAACCCCAACCCTAACCCTAATTCTAACCCTAACCCCTACCGTATGCCATACCCTCACCCGTACCCTATCCCATACGCTAAGCCGTACCCTAACCCTAACACTAACACTAACCCTAACCCTAACCCATACCCTACGCCGTACCCTCACCCGTAACCTAACCCGTACCCTAAGCCGTACCCTAACCCTAACCCTAACCTATACATTACGCCGTATCCTCACCCGTACCCTAACCCGTACCCTACACCGTACCCTCTCCTGTACCTTAACACGTACCCTAACCCTAACCCTAACCCTAACCATAACCCTAAACTACCCTTGACTGCTTCTGCCTCCAATAGATTTCCTAAGCACTATTGTTTTAAGGAACAGGTTAAAAAGAAAATCCTAATGTGATTTCTTAATAATGTGCGTGTTCTTTATCTTATCTTAGTGTCTAAAATCTTCTCCATGGCTGGACCCCAAATAATATTCCTTTACGTGCTCAGTGGTATGTAGAGAGTGGAATCGGTTTAATAAATAACCCAACCCTAATGCGTATCCTAACCCTAACCCATACCCTAACCCTAAAACGTACCGTAATCCGAACCCGTACCATAAACCTACCCTAACACTAAAAGTAACCCTAATCCTAACCCATACCCTACACCGTACCCTCACCTGTACCCTAACCCTAACCCTAAACCTAACCCTAACCCATACCCTACGCCGTACCCTCATTCATACCCTAACACGTACCCTAAGCCGTACCCTAACCCTAACCCTAACCCTACCCATAACCATAACCCTAAAGTACCCTTGACTGCTTCTGCCTCCAATAGATTTCCTCAGCACTAGTGTTTTAAGGAACAGGTTAAAAAGAGAATCCTAATGTGATTTCTTTATAATGTGTGTGTTCTTTATCTTATCCTAGTGTCTAAAATCTTCTCCATGGCTGCACCCCAAATAATATTCCTTTACGTGCTAAGTGGTATCTAGAGAGTGGGATAGGTTTAATAAATACCCTAACACTAACGCGTACCCTAACCTAACACATACCCTAACCTTCACACGTACCCTAATCCTAACCCGTTCCCTAAACCTAGCCCTAAGTCTAAAACTAACCCTAACCCTAACTCATACCCTACGCCGTACCCTAACCCGTACCCTAAGCCATACCCTAACCCTAACCCTAACCCTAACCCTTACCCTCAACTACCCTTGACTGCTTCTGCCTCCAATAAATTTTCTATGCACTAGTGTTTTACGGGACAAGTTAAAAAGAAAATCCTAATGTGATTTCTTTGTAATGTGTGTGTTCTTTATCTTATCCTAGTGTCTAAAATCTTCTCCATGGCTGGACCCCAAATAATATTCCTTTACGTGCTAAGTGGTATCTAGAGAGTGGTATAGGTTTAATAAATACCCTAACCCTAACGCGTACCCTAACTCTAACCCATACCCTAATCCTAACCCGCACCGTAAACCTAACCCAAACCCTAAAACTAACCCTAATCCTAACCGTAACTGATACCTTAACCCGTACCCTAACCCATAATATAAGCCATACCCTATCCCTAACCCGAACCCTAAACCCAACCCTAACCCTAACCCTAACCCTGACACTCTCCCTATTTAAATCCTTGACACTGTCTTTAAATAATGTCCTGATGCAGTTCCTACCTGAGATGCTGATGCTCTCACTAAGACCTTGAAGTCTCTATCTGAAAGGCTGACACTGTCTGTAACTAATTTCCTGACTTTTTCCTTAACTAACCTCCTAATTTTGTCCCTAAATAACGCCCTGAAACTGGTCCTAACTATGGCCCTGATGCTGACCCTATCTAAGGCCCTGACGATGTCCGTAATAGACTTAGATGTCCCTCACTGTTGTCCTGATCCTGTCCATTACTAATGCCCTGAATATGTGCCTACGTAAGTCTCTGACCCTGTCCTAAGGCCCTGACCCTGTTCCTAAGTAAGGGCCTTGACGCTGTCTCTACAGTATGCCCTGACACTGCCCCTAAATAACGGCCTGACACTGGTCCCAAGTATGGACCTGATCCTGTCCATAACTAAGGCTCTGAAGTTGTCCCTCATTAAGTCTCTGACACTGCCCTTAATAAGCCCCTGACCGTGTCCCTAGCTAATGGCCTAAGCTATAACTTACAAAGTCCCTAACACTATCCCCAAGATGCTGACACCCTGCCTAACTTAGGCTTTGATGTTGTCCCTTAGTGTTTAAGTGGTCACAAAATAACACCCTGATTCTATTACTAAGGCCCTGAATATATCCCTAAGAAAGTCTCTGAAGTGTCCCTAACTAACGGCCTAAACTGTCTCTTACTAAGGCCTTCAAGTTATCTCTGAGGGCCTGACAACACTGTCCCTAACAAAGGGCCTGTTGCTGGCCCTAACTAACGTCCTGATGCTGAACCTTACTGAGGCCCTGATGCTCTTCCTAACTAAGGCCTTGATGCCGATTCTACCTGAGGCCCTAAAACTGTCTGTGACTAATGGCCTGACTCTTTCCCTAACTAACACCCTAATTTTGTCCCTGATTAATGCCCTGACAATGGTCGACACTACAGCCCTGATGCTGGCCCAATCTAAGACCTTGACGATGTCCCTAATAGCCTTAGATGTCCCTCACTGTTGGCCTGACCCTGTCCCTAACCAAGGCCCTGACCCTCTTCCTAAAGCTGTGATGATGTCTCTACCTGAGGCACTGACACTGTCTATAACAATGGCCGACTCTTTCCCTAACACCCTGATGCTGCCCCTAATAGCCTCGTGTATCTCTCAGTAATGCCCTAATCCTGTCCATAACTAAGGCCCTGAATATGTCCTTAAGTAAGTCTCTGATGCTGTCCTTAACTAAGGCCCTGATACTCTCTATACCTAAGGCACTGACACTATCTATAATAATGGCCTGACTCTTTCCCTAACTAACACCCTGATGCTATCCCTAATTGAGGCCCTGAAGATGTCCCTAATACCTTTAGGTGTTCCTCAGTATCACCCTGATCCTGTCCATAACTAAGGCCCTGAATATGTCCCTAGGTACATCTCTGACGCTGTCCCTAACTAAGGCCCTGATGCTGTCTCTACCTCAGAACCTGACATTCTAATGTCCTGACTCTCCCTAACTAACATCCTGACGCTGCCCCTAAGTGAGGCCCTGACACTCTTCTTAACTAAGGACTTGCCGCTGTCCCTACCTAAAACCCTGACACTGCCTGTAACTAATGACCTGACTCTTTCCCTAATTAACACCCTAGTTTTGGCCCTAACTAAAGCCCTGACACTGGTCCTAATTATGGCCATGATGCTGGCTCTAAGGCCCTGAAGATATCCCTAAGTAACAGCCTGAATTGTGTCTAACTAAGGCTCTCACGGTATCTCTAACTTAGGCCCTGACGCTGTCCCTTATAGTCTAAGCTGTCATTAAATAATGCCCTGATCCTGTCCATAACTAAGGTTCTGAATATGTCCCTAAGTACATCTCTGATGATGTCCCTAACAGCCTGAACCGTCTCTTCAAGTTATCTCTGAGGATCTGACACTGGCCCTTACTAAGGCCTCACCCCGGGGTTGTCCCAGGCTGCTGGGCAGTTTTCTCTTGTCCTCATCTCTAGCCAGCTGCCTGCCATTGGCCACTCTAAGATTCTGCGATGCAGTGGTCCCACGTGGGATGTGCCTGTGTAGGCTCACCTGCGGGAGGAGAGTCATGGCCACTCCGCCCTCCAGGGGACTGCGGCTCAGGGTAGGAATCGCTCAGCCAGCGTCTGGACACAGGGTTCTGTGTCCTTGTTTGTTGTAAACCCCTTGGAGTTACCTCTAACATTTTTTAAATGGATCTCCCATCAGCATATTTATGATTTAAATTATTTACCACATTAAAATTCAGGAATGACATTATTAGAATGAGCAGGAAGACACAGGATGCCCCCCCCAATGATCTATTACTGGGAGGATTTAAAATTCTAATGAGAAAACACTCACTCTCCTCATCCTCTTGGGCGTCAGCACAAGGCGGGAATCAGCAGCATTCTTTATTTATCCCTCTGATTTTCCAGAAACTTTCCTTCAAGGAGAAATCTCTGGGCTCTGTGGGAACTGTGAGTGGTGACCATCTGGTAAATCTGAGACTGAAAAGAAAGAGGAAAAGAGATAGAGGAGGAGATGAGAATTGGTGATGGGGAGAAACAGGGGCATCCACGTTCAATCTCAGGCTGAGAGTCTGGGTTAATCTCCAACGAACCTAAGGACCACCAGGAGCTGGTCCCACTGGCCTTGTCACCTGGTATGGGGATTGGGGACAGCCAAACCACCATGGCCACTTTCAGAGAAATAAAGAAAGTGGGAGGGCACCCCTGGGAGCCAGGTTGAAAATGGTCATGCTGTGAAATAATAAGATGCCCTTTTCAGAAAAGTGAAGACGGTTCTCTTGGTTCTCAAAGACTTGCAAATACTGTGTCCTTCTGGAGGCATGCTGAAGGCTTCAGCCTTTGAGGGCAGTAATGGGAGTGCATCTGGGCTCAAAACCATCCAGCACTCACTCCTTGAGGGTGCAGAGGATGACCAGTGTCCACCCCTCGGGTGCTGTGGGGCCTGAGATCCCCTGATCACCGAGGACGGGAGGGGCCACACAGACACTCCACTGGACCACCGGGGGCTTGGCTGGTGGGCTACAGTCCTTTATCAGATACATGGTTTGCAAACATCTTGTGCCATTTTGGATGGTGGATTATCTTATTCCTTGCTCCTTTTATACACAACTGTTTTTCATTTTGAGGAAGTCCAATTCATCTATCTTATCTTTTGTTGCTTGTGCTTTTGGTAGCAGATCTAAGAAATCATGACCAAATCCAAGGTCATGAAGATTTACTCTCATGTTTTCTTCTACGAGTTTTATCATTTTGGTTCTTGCATCTAGGCCTTTGGTCCATTTTGCGTTGATTTTTGTATATGGCGTGAGGGGAGGTAAGGGTCCAAGTTTATTCTTCTGCATGTGGGTATCCAGTCGTTCCAGAACCTGTGCTAACTGTTTGGGAGAAAATACGTGCAAATGATGCGACCAACAAGGGCCTAATTCTAAAATATACAAACAGCTCATACAACTCAAAAAAGAAAAAAGAATCAAAAAATAGGCAGAAGGTCTAAATAGACATTTCTGCAAAGACATACAGATGGCCAATAGGCACATGAAAAGATGCTCCACATCACTAATTATTAGAGAATGCAAATCAAAACTACAGTGAGTTATCACTTCATAGTGGTCAGAATGGCCATCATTAAAATGTCTAGAAATAAATGCTGGAGGGGGTGTGGAGAAAAGGGAACCCTCCTACACTACTGGTGGGAATGTAAATTGATGCAGCCACTATGGAAAACAGTACGGAGGTTCCTCAAAAACTAAAAATAGAATTACCATATGAACCAGCAATCCCACTCCTGGGCACATATCCAGACAAAACTATAATTTGAAAAGATACATGCACCCCAGCATTCACAGCAGCACTATTCACAATAGCCAAGACATGGAAGCAACCTGAATGTCCCTCAACAGATGAATGGATATAGAAGATATGATACATATATACAATGGAATATTACTCAGCCATAAAACAGAATGAAATAATGCCATCTGCAGCTACATGGATGGACCTAGAGATTATCATACAAAGTGAAGTAAGTCAGACAGAGAACGACAAATACCATATGATATCACTTATATGTGGATTATAAAATGAGACCCAAATGAACCTATCTACAGAACAAAAACAGACTCTCAAATATAGAAAACAGACTTGTGGTTGTCAAGGGGAAGACAGGCGAGAGAGATGGATTGGGAGTTTGGGATTAGTAGATGCAAATTATTATATATAGGATGGATAAACAAGGTCTTACTGTACAGCACAGGGAACTATATTCAATACCCTGTAATAAACCATAATGGAAAAGAATACGAAAAATATGTATATATGTATGTATGTATATATGAATCACTTTGCTGTACAGTAGAAATTAACACAACATTGTAGGTCAACTATACTTCAGTATCAATTAGTTTGAAGGCACTTTTATAAATTAGGCCTTATTTCTCTTGTCCTTTCATCCTGGGACAAATGTATAACAGAAACTAACCTGGATTACTCCGGGATGAACTCATATCACACAGAACTTTAATTGTTGAACAAACCATGAATACCAGTTACACCATGGGATGTCCTGATCCAATATGAAGTTTGTATACCTTGTATCAAGCCTGCAGATTCCACTAAATTTGGAAATTCAAACTGAAATGAAGCCACCTATCCCATGACTTCTCCACAACTAGTTATACAACATCAATTGGAAACCATATACAATCAAATGAATGCAGACAGACACAACTATAGCCTTCCTTTTTTTTCCTTTTAGATAAAGAGGGTATTTAAGGTGATGTCTTGGGCCGTTTCAGGGTGTTACTCAATTTCCTGGGTATCTGCCATGCACACAGGAAGTACACGTTAGTTAAATTGTTTGTGCAACTATATGAAGGTAGTTAATACCACAAAACTGTATACGTAAAGTGAATTAAACGCTAAAGTCATGTTTTGTATTTTTAATGACAAAGAAAAAAAAGTGTAGCGCTGATATTTGTTACAGAAATGAACATTAAAAACATTCTTAGTGAAAAAGCCATACAGAAAAGGCCACCTAGATCCCATATTCATCTTGTCTGCTTCAAATCCATCAAGGTTGTCCAAATGAGGGGGAAACTCAGTAATGGTTCCAGAAAAAGAAAACTGGATCAGGATGGAAAAAGACATTTTCATACAGTTGGGACAGCAGGTGAAAGTTGAAGTGGGGCTGAGTATTAAATTATAATGTAGACACCAGGATTTCCTCATTTAGGGGTTATGTGCTGGTTCCTTGGGCAAAACACACTGAGCATTTTGTGTGAAGTGGCAAATGTGAGTACTTTTTGCCATTATTGCAACTTTTCTGTACATTTTAAATTACTGGAAAGTAAATTACTTTTCTAGACAACCATGTCAGTATCATGCCAGAAAATCAGATAAGACAGACATCAAATTTTGTTATAGGGGCCAAGACTCACCCAGACCAAGTTCAACCAAAGTTGTGATACTTATTTCCCTTGTAGGAGTCCGCATGGTATTAAGAGGCACTGTGGGAAGAGTATATTAGTAGCTACCATGTCTTGGGTCCTGTGGATTACCTGGGGTGCAGTAGAAACTGAGATTTTAGTATTGCAATTTTTCACATTACTTCAAAAAATATGTTAAAAAATAAATTCAGTAAAGTTGCAAAATATGGAATCAATATACACAAATCAGTTTTGTTTCTATACACTAATAATGAACCACCAGCAAGAAAAATTAAGAAAACAATCCCATTTACAATTCCATCAAAAAGAACAAACTATTTAGCAATAAATTTAACCAAGGACATGAAAGACGTATACTCAGAAAACTATAAAGCATTGATAAAGAAACTGAAGACACAATAGAAAACAATATTCCATGCTCATGCATCAGAAAAATTACTATTATTAAAATGTTTATTCTACCCAAAGCCATCAACAAACAGTGCCAGGAAAACTAGACACCAGACTCCAAAGAACGACACTGGTCACCATCTACACTGCACGTAAAACTAACTAAAAGCGCACAGTATTCCACATTAAACCCTTTCTCTCCTGAGGCCCCTGAAGATGCACCCCACCCACCCAGCAGTCAGCTGCACAGGAAGATTCTCCACACTTGCTCATTTTTTCCTCTTGTGGAGTCTCCTCACCAGTGGTTCCTGAGAAAACCCAGCTGCTGTCAGTGTGGACAATGCCTCATGGTCCAGAAACCTAAGCCCTGACAGGAGACAAAGCTCCTGTCTGCTTGTCACAGAGCAAAGTCTGTGGGCAGGGTGCACCTGTGCCCCCAGGGTCAGACAGGTGGGTTCGGCGCCCCCTGTGGGACGTCAGAGAAGTGCCGGGAGCGCCGCACTCACAAACCCAGGGGCCTCATCCGGAAGGCAGTTCTGCTGTATATACTAAAGTTTGGAAATCCAAACTGAAATGGAGCCAAGTATCTCACTGTATCTTCTCAAAAGATGGTTAAGGAGCAATTCATTACAAACCATATGTAATGAAATGAATGTAAACACAAACTTTACAACTTAAACCAAAATTCACTCAAAATTGCCCATAGACAAATTTAAATTACCAAACTATAAAAATCCTAGGAAAAAAAAAGATAATCTACATGATTTTGGATCTGGTGACCTTATTCAGAAAACCGGAAGACAAACCACAAACTGCAAGAAACTATTTCCAAAACACATATCTGATAAAGGATTTGTACTCAAATTATGCCAACAACGCCATTAAAATTTGGTAAAGATTGAAACACACACCTGGCCCAAGAAGATAAACAGGCAGTAAATAAGCATACAAGAATATACTCAAGACGCTGGTGGAATGCATGCACAACCAACTTCGGAAGACAGTTTGGCAGTTTTTTCCAAATCTAAAAAGTCTCACCTTAGGATCCAAGAAGTGTACCTCTTGTATTTAGACAACTGCTTTGAAAAACTGTGTTCAAACCAAAACTAGCATCAAGTAATGCACAGCAGCTCTATTCATAATGGCTAAAAACTTAAAGATATCAATATGTCCTTCTGTAGATGAATTCATAAGCAAATTAGGGCACATACATGTCAAGGGGAGAAGAATACACCACCCCAAAATATGCCCATTTGACAAAAGGATTATTTTGCACTGATTAAGAAACAGCAGACTCAAGAGAATCTTTCAAAACCAAGTAGAAAATGCCCTATTAGGAGGTAAATTTATATTTATGAAGGATATCTCCATTTGTAAGGGTATGTCCCTCTCTGGACCAGGAATTGAATGATGACTAAGTATCAAGAAAAGCTTGTTGGGACTTCCCTGCTGGTCCAGTGGTTAACACTCCATGCTCCCAATGCAGGGGACCAGGGTTCAAGCCCTGGTCAGGGAACTAGATCCCGCAAGCTGCAATTAAGAGCCCACATGCCGCAACTAAAGATTCCACAGGCCGCAACTGAGACCCAGCGCAGCCAAATAAATAAATGTTTTTTTAAAAAAAAAAAAACCTTGTCAACGAAATAGGCCTGGATGTAAATCTGTGTAACAACCATACCCTTCTTTACTCTGCTTTGCCTAATAACCAACCTTAAATGGCTTCCTCCATTCCCTAATATCTTTCTTTTGTTCTCAGTGGAAGATAGCATTTAAGGTAACGGCTTGGGCCATTTCAGGGAGTGACTCAGTTTTCCTGGGTATCTTTCAAGTATACAGGAGGTATGCATGGTATATATTAAACTTCTGATTGTTTTCTCTAGTTTATCTCTTTTTCATTACAAGGGAGATCTCAATAAAGAACATAGAAGGGTAGAGGGAAAATTATTTTTCCTCTAATATACATGCAATGCAATAGTATTCAGAGATATAAAGGAATGGACCATCAACCCGTGCAAAAAAAAAAAAAAGATACATCTAACACTTACATTGCTAAGTGAAAGAATCCAGTTTGAAGTGCTACACACTGTATGGCCTCATTTATATGACATTCTAGAAAAGGCAAAACTGACATGGTAAACAGCGTATGGAATATGTGGTTGAAATAGTCCACATGATACTTTAGTGGTGAATACCTGTCACTATGCATTTGTCTACACCCACAGATTTTTACAACCCAACAAGTAAATTACAATCTATTCAAACTTAGCTACTTAGGATATGGGAGTGTCAAAGACTGGAATACAGAATGTAACAAAGAATCTAACTGATTCAGAAATGTATGAAAAAACTCACTGTTGGTAGTGGGACAAATGGGCTGACCTAAGTTAACTTTGGAAATATACAGAACCTGTAGGCCAAAGACAAAATGTACCATACATACACAGTGGACTCTATGTTCTTTCCATGAGGGGTAGTAGCTAATAATACTGAAACTACTATATCAGTAATTGAATGGAACAAGCACTGAATTTAATAAATGACAAATGGTGGAAGCCAGGTTTCCTACCACTGGAGTGGGATGTTACAGTCAAACAAAGGGAGAAGGTTACAATATCCATGTCATAACAGATCCGGTTGGAGATAGCAGTATAAACTATCTTTAGCCTACACATAGTTCCACATGGAAATCTTTATAATTATGTGTATATGCATAGGCTGGGATACATGCATATATTTCCACGCACTGTCAGCTGAGCATATTTAGCTCCCACATGTAAGTTTTTAATACCATTCTCTAATAAACGGAACAAGGGCTCTTTGAAGAAAGGGCTGATGCTAGGACTGAGACAGTAAATATATGAAGCAGGATAATCTTAAAATATCAGAAAGTAAAGAAGTACCAAAAATTTTAAAAACCCACAAAAGAAAAATTATGTAAAATGAAAACAGGAGCAAATGCAAAAATCTCTCAACAGCCAAAGCAAGAATTAACTAAGCAGTCTAATAATGTAGTGCTGGATTATAACCAAAAGTTTATAATAATTATTCACGTGTCCAAACTGGTAAAAATAAATTACATAGTTTTTGATGAATGATGTTAAATAGAAATCTCCTATGCAGAAAGCTTCTAAACAATTTATATAGCCACTCAGCTGTCCATCAAGGGTGTGAAGCTAACCCCTCTCTCCTCAAGTGTGGGTTCTGCATTATGACTTCCTCCTAAATAAGACACACAGGATGGACATGGGAAAATATTAACTTCACTGTGGGAACACTTGACAAACACTACCTCAGCTAGGTGACCAAAGTTGAGAATATAAGTGAGAAGTTCCCTTGAGAGCCTGTCCTCTTGATATACAGTGAAGAGGAAGCACTTCACCTCTGTGATCTGCTTTTTCAAAGCCAAGTCTAACCACGACAAAAACACCAAGCAAATCCCAGTGCCCGGCAGTCTATAAAATACCTGACCAGTCCTCCTCCACACTGTCAAGGTCATGGAAACAAGGAGAGTCTGAGCAACTGTCAAAGCCCAGAAGAGACTAAACAGACATGATGACCCCATGGCCTTTGAGATCCTGGAACAAGGAAAGGTATAACAAAGGGAACATGAATAGGGACTTCGGTTAATAATAGAGTATCAATATTTGTTCATTATTTGTCATGATTCTGTAGAAAATTAGACAGGAAAAATTAAACGTCAAATAAGAGAAACCTACTGTAACAAACTGGAAATCCAGAAGAAACAGGTGATTTCTTTGTAAAAACTCATTACCAAAATGAACACTAAATTAAGGAAAATACAAAAAGACCAATTAATTACTGAGGAACCTCTTCCCCATACTGGTTATCCTATCACTGTTCCAGGGTTTCCCTCTCCCGGGACAGGGAAGGAACAGGGACAGAGCTGTTTGGCAGCTCCACTAATATCTGGTCCCACCCAGAATCTTCATCTCCCCCAGCCATGCCTACTCAGTGAGGACACCTGAGGAAGGATCAGGGATTATTGATTCAGATATATCAACTACAAATTTTTCTTTTCCCAGCGACTGGACACACTTACTGAAGTAAAATAAATTAGTATTTACTTACTGTCCTCCCAAGACTGCAAGAAGTTCTTTCACTTACTGACAAGTCAGGATCGTTGGTGGTGGTAAACTCAAGTCTCTTTCCTTGGGCATCAGGTCCTCACATCTCAGAGGCTGGCCCAAAACAGCCCATGTGCCCTCAGAAGACACACAGACCTCATTCCTGCCCCTGAGAGGTGGGAGCCCTTGAGTTATGCCATCTCCCTGGCCATATTAATTGCCCATCCCTGAAAAACAATACTGCTCATTTTCTAGTATCTTCTCTCTCATTTACTAAGTGAAGAAACCAAATGCTAGGGTGGTAAGGAAACTCTTGTGCAATGAAGTAATGGGAGGCTCAAGAATTATTCCATGCCATGGAACCCATAATTGGCAGGCTTTCCAGAGGCCACATGGATGCCTATGGCTCTCCAAGACAATGCAGCCTCAGTGTGAACCTCCCATTGGGAGGTCCAGGTGCTCCCATATCTTTGATTCTTAATGAATATGAATGTCAAAAGTTTCTAACGACTGAAAAGACAAAGGATTGCAGGGCCATGGTCTCCTGTATGGTTGTTGTGTCAGGGACACACTCCAATGTTTAGAGGATTATTACTTCTCTTGGCAGCCTATGAGGCTGTGAGGGGGAGGACTTTTTCTCAACCACATGGATGTTGGTAGTTGAAACTTCTCAAAGGAATGTCTACACTGCCCAGGTAGCTGTTGAATTGCCCGTAACTATACATGAGGGCCTGACAATGCCCAGGCTGGACTGAGCTAGAGGACCACAGATGCCTGCCTGGATAGTCAGAGGTCAAGGGCTGTCCTGCCTGAGGCTTGATCATCTACTCATGCCCACTCAGATGGGACAAAGGATGCCTCCAGTGCCAAGAGGGCCCCACCAGCCCTTAAGAAGGCAGCAGCTGGGGGCTGGCAGGTCACTGCACCCAGTCCTGTATAAATCCACACATGTCCACTGAGTGCCCTCCTGTCTGGGCTGTGCTGGAATCTGAGGCTGCCCAGGCAGGGTAGGGCCAGCATCACCCTTCCCAGGTAGGAGGGCAGAAGGAAACCATGCATGACTTCTGACACCCTCTCCAATCCTTGACAGAGTTTGAGTTGGATAAGAAACAGTCCGAGACAAGAACAGACATTTCATTCTTCTTTCAGAGCCCAGGACTGAGGGAAGGGAGGCCAGAAAAACAGTTATTGACCTCAGCTCCCTGACTCTTGTTTGACCCTGGGCAAGTCCTATCCATTCTGGAGGCTTGAGAGAGAAAGAGAGGGGAGGGCAATGAGGGCCAATTGTGCTTAAACCTAACTCTAACCTTTACCCTAAGAACCCTAACCTCTAACCTTAACCCCCTAACAACCCTAGCCCCAGACCCCTAGACCCTCGCCCCTGACCCCTAAACTCTAATCCCCGGCCCTGACCCTTTAACCACAACCCTCTACCATGACTCTCCAACAATGACCCATAACCCTAAACCGTGACCCCTGAACCCTCACACTGACTCAATCCCAGGCCTAAAGCCCGGCCTAGTGGGTACCAAGGGATGACTGTATGAACTCTCAAAGAAACCAAGGAACTAAATCTTCCTGACCATGAATTTAGCAATGGTTTCTTAGATTTGACAGTAAAGCATAAGAAATGAAAGAAAAAAATAGATAACTTGGATTTCCTCAAGATTACAAACCTTTGTGCAACAAAAGAGGCTCTCCAGAAAGTAAAAAGACAGCCCACAGAATGGAAGATAATATTGGCACATTATATATCTGATAAGACTCTTTACCGAGAATATACCCAGGACTTTTACAACTCATCAACAAAAAGACAAACAATAAAATTTTTGAAACAGACAAATGACTTGCATGGACTGCTCTCCAGGCAAGACATACAAATGGTCAACAAGGACATGAAAAGATGTCAAACATCAGTAGTCATGATGAAAATGCAAATTAAAGCCACAGTGTGATGCCCCTTCACACACACTAGAATAAAAATAAATTTTTAAATAAATTTTTAAATAAATTTTTAAATATATAAATAAAAATAACAAATGTTGGCAACAATGTAGAGAAATTAGAACCCTTAAAAGTTACTTGTGGAGATGTACAATGGTGTAGTCTATGTGTACAAAACTTTAGCATTTACTCAAAAATATAATTACCATGTGGTTCAACAACTCCACTCCTAGATATATACCCAAAATATGGAAAACAGGTGTTCAAACAAAAACTTGTTCACCAATTATTCATAGCAGCACTGTTCACAATAGCCCAAGGTAGAAAAGATTTAAATGTCCATCAGCAGGTAAACAGATAAGCAAAATAAGGTAGATCCATAAGCTGCATTATTCTGTCATATAAAAGAATAAAGTAAAATTATACAGCCACTGTGGAATACTGTATGGTGGCTCCTCAAAAACATGGAAAATGTATGATCCCTTGATTCTGCTCCAGGGTGTACACCCAAAATATTAGAAAGCAAGGACTGGAACAGATATCTGTACCCCATATTCATAGCAACATTATTCACAATTTCCAGCCAAAAGGTGGAAGCAACACAACACATCCTTCAACAGATGAATGGATAAGTACAGTGTAGTATATACACAATGGAATATGATTCAACCTTTAAAACTAAGGTAATTCTCACACATGCTACAATGTGGATGAACCTTGAAGTCATTATGCTAAGTGAAACAAGCCAGACACAAAAAGGACAAACGTTCTATGATTCCACGAGTATGAGGTATCCAGATAAGTCAAATTCAAAGACAAAGTAGAATAAGGTTGCCAGGGGTTGAGGTGAGTTAGTGTTTAATGCCTACGGTTTCATATGGGGAAAATATCTGGAGATGGATGGTGAGGATATTTTTACAACAATGTGAATGTAGTTAATGCCATAGAACTGTATACTTAAAAATGGTTTAAATGGGGCTTCCCTCACGGCACAGTGGTTAAGAATCTGCCTGCCAATGCAGGGGACATGGGTTCAAGCGCTGGTCCTGGAAGATCCCGCATGCCGTGGAGCAGCTAAGCCCGTGTGCCACAACTACTGAGCCTGCGTTCTAGAGCCTGCGAGCCACAACTACTGAAGCCCGTGTGCCTAGAGCCCGTGCTCCACAACAAGAGAAGCCACCGCAACGAGAAGCCTGCACACAGCAATGAAGAGTAGCCCCCGCTCGCCGCAACTAGAGAAAGCCTGCACACAGCAACAAAGACACGACACAGCCAAAAAATAAAAAATAAAATAAAATTTTTAAAAAAGCTTTAAAAAAGTGGTTTAAATGGTAAATGTTATGTATTTTTAATCACGATGGAAAAAATGAATGAAATAATCATCAATGTTACAATGTGGATAAACACTGCAAACATCCTAAGTGAAAGAAGCCACACAGAAAAACCACCCAGATCATGCTCATCTTGTACACTCTAAGTCCAGCAAGGTTTTTAAAGTGAGGAAAAGCCCCAGTGATGGTTCCAAGAAAAGAAAACTGGATTCGAATGGAAAATATATTTCCACAAAGCTGGGGCAGCTGGTGAAAGTTGAAGCAGGTCTGGGGATAGGATTATAATGTGGAAACCATAATTATTCCTCATTTTGGGGTTATGTGCTGGTTCCCTGGGAGAGTGGCCCTCCCACTCTCACAGGGTAAAACAAACTGGAGTATTTTGTGAATGTGGAAAACTTGATACTGCTATTTGAAGTTTTTTATACACTTGAAATTTACTAGAAAATAAAGTACTTATCAAAACAACCATGCCATACCACGCCAGAAATACAGACATCAAACTTTGTTATAGAGGCCAAGCTCTACCCAGATCCAGCTCACCCACAGTGGTGATGTCAATCACCCTTGTAGGAGTCCACATACTACAAGAGGCACCATTGGAAGATTACATTGGGAGCCACTATGTCTTGGGTGCTGTGGATGACCTAGATGTAGTTGAAACAGTGGGATTTCTGAATTCTAGTTTTCCATATTCAACCACCAAAAAACTGTTACAACTAAAAGATGAATTCAGTAAAGCTGCAGGATACAAAAAAAAAAGAAAAATCAATGCACAAAAATCATTTGTGATTCTATACACTGATAATGAACCATCAGAAAAGGAATTTTTTTAAAAAATCCCACTTACAATTGCATCCAAAAAGATAACTAGGAGTAAATTTAACCAAGGACGTGAAGGACCTGCACACTGAAAACTGGAAGACACTGATAAAGGAAACTGAACAGACAAAAATAAATGGAAAGATACTCCGTGCTCATGGGTAAAAAGAATATTTTGAAAATATGCATTCTAAGGTGGGACTTTCCTGGCCGTCCAGGGGTTGGGACTCTGTGCTCCCACTGCAGGGGGCGCAGGTTCGATCCCTGGTTGGGGAACTAAGATCCCGCATCATGCATGCCACATGGTGTGGCCCAAAATTTTTTTCTTAATTTTAAAAAATATGCATTCTAGCCAAATTAATGTACACATTCAACACAATCCCTACCAAAAGTCCAACGACATTTTCCATAGAAACAGAGCAAACAATCTTAAGATGTGTGTGGAACCACAAAGGACCCAGAAGAGCCAAAGCCACCCTGAGGAAGGAGAACGGGCTGGAGGCATCTCGCTCCCTGACTTCACACTTCATTACGAAGCTACAGTCCCAAAAAAGTGTGGAATTGGCACAAAAACAGGCGCACAGACCAGAGGAACAGAGCAGAGAGCCCAGGAATCAACCTACAGGTATGTGATCAGTTAATTCACAAGAAAGGAGCCAAGAACATACACCAGGGAAAGGACAGTCCCCTCAAGAAATGGTGCTGGGAAAACCAGGCTCCACACGCCAAAGAACAACACTGCACTCTGTCTACACCACACACAAAAGCGGCCAAAAACCCAGTTTTCCACATCAAGCCCTTCCTCTCCTGGGTCCTCTGAAGACAGACACCCTCAGCGGTCAGCCATGCACAGGAACCTTCTCCCCACATTTCCTCACCTTTTCCCTCAGTGGCGTCACCTCCCAGCAGGTCCTGAGGAGACCCGGCTCCTCTCAGCATGAACTGGACCCCACAGTGTCCCCAAGCTGAAGCCTCAGGGGATCCTGAGGAGACTCGGCCTCTGTTAGTGTGGACTCGACCCCAGCTTGTCCTGAAACCTGGCCGTCAGCGTGGACGCAACCCGCGTGTCCCAGAAGCCAAAGCCCCAGTGGGTCCTGAGGAGACAGGGCTCCTCTCAGCATGAACGTGAACAGCATGATCTGAACAGACATCCCGCCAAAAAAAGATATACAGATGGTAAACATCATACAGAAACAAGCTCAACATCATATACCATTAGGGAATTACAAATTAAAATCATGAGATATCACAGCACACCTATTAGCACTGCTAAACTCCAAAAATATGAAAATACCAATTGCTAGAGGGTGAGGAACAAAAGGAGCTCTCCCTCATAGCTGGGGGGATGCATGTGCAGCCACTTTGTAAAACAATTTGGCAGTTTTTTCCAAAACTAAACAAGTCTCACGTTGGGATCCAACAATCATGCTTCCAGTATTCAGGCAACTGCTTTGAAAATCTATGTCCAAATGCAAACAAGGATGCAATTATGCACAGCAGCACTTTCATAATGGCTAAAAACTTGAAGAAATCAGGATATCCTTCAAAAGATGAATGTATAAGCAAATTGGGGTAGATCCATGTCAAGGTGAGTAGAATATGCCACCCCAAAATATGTCTCTCTGGCATAAGGATTATTGGTCTGCTTTAAAAAAAAGGGGGGCTTCCCTGGTGGCTCAGTGGTTAAGAGTCTGCCTGCCAATGCAGGGGACACGGGTTCGAGCCCTGGTCCGGGAAGATCCCACACGCCGCAGAGCAACAAAGCCCATGCTCCACAACTACTGAGCCTGCGCTCTAGAGCCCACGAGCCACAACTACTGACCCCGTGTGCCACAACTACTGAAGCCTGCACACCTAGAGCCTGTGCTCCGCGACAACAAAAGCCACAATGAGAAACCCACGCACTGCAAAGAAAAGTAGCCCCTGCTCGCCACAACCAGAGAAAAGCCTGCACGCAGCAATGAAGACCCAATGCAGCCAAAAATAAAATAATATATTCAATAAAAAATCTCAGAAAACTGAGATTGCTGTTTTATGAAAGACATTTACAATACAGAAGTCGCCATTTATAAGGGTATGTCCCTCTTTGCACCAAAAATAGAAGGATAATTAAATCTTAAGTAACTCTTTTCAATGGAGAAGTCCTGACTTAAATGTGCAAACAATCATACCCTTGTTTACTGTGCTTTGCATGATAACCTGCCATAAGTGGTCTTCCTCCCTTCCCCAGCATATTTCTTCTGTTTTTAGCTGAAGAGCTATTTAAGGGGATGGTTTTGGTCATTTCAGGGAGTGACTCAGTTTTCCTTGCTATCCCCCCTGTATTCAGAAGGTAGACATGTAATTAAACTTCTGCTTTTCTCCTGGTAATCTGTCTTTTATTACAGGGGCAGGGTGGCCTCAACCAAGAACCTGAAAAAGTAGAGGGAAAATTGTTTTTCCGCCCATACACATGCAGTGGAATACTACTCAGCAGAAAGGAATGCACCATCAGCCTATGGAAAGACATGGATAAATCCTCAGTATATACTGCTAAGTGAAAGCATCCAGGCTGAGGAGGCTGCACACAGTATGACCCCATTGGTGACATTCTGGGAAAGGCAAAGCTACATAGATGATAAGCAGATCATGGGGTGGGGGGTTTGAAGTATTCCATGTGACATTCTAGGATGGATACCTGTCACTATGCATTTGTCTAAGCCCACAGATGTGTATAGCCCAAGGGGCCAATCATAATCTATTCAAATTTAGTTATTTAGAATGTAGGCATGTGTCAGGATGGAATACATAATGTGACAGAGTCTAACTGTGTTAGAAATATATGGAAACAACTCACTGTAGGGGATGGGATAAAAGGTGCTGACCTAAGTTACCTTTGGAAATGAATGGAATCTGTAGACTAAAGGCAAAATGGACCGTATATAAAGAGTGGGCTTTATTTTACGAAGTTCTTTCCAGGGTGTAGTAGCTAACAACTCTGAAACCTCTGCACATGTAACCTGGAAAGGAGCAATGCATACATAAATGGCAGATGGTGGGAGCCAGGCTCCTCATTGTGGGAACAGGAAGTTACAGATAAGCAAGGGGAGAGCCTCTGCCCTCATAAACCTGGATCTGGGCTTCCTGGGAGGACGCTGACTGGCCGGGGGAAACACACAGATCTTCACGCTGGGAAGACCCTGCAGACACAGGAACTTCACACCCCATCTTTCCACCCATACCTGCTGGAAACACTCAGCCCTCCATCATCAGTCAATTGCAGCGTTTAAGACATTCTCACCCCCAGGCAGATAAAGGAACATGAGGGTCTTGCTTACCCCTAAGCTGTCCCAGAATCCAGGCCCTGGGGGTGGAGCCAGGATGGGGGTGCCTGGGCTCCTGACCAGCAGGTGAGAGGAAGGAGGAAGACCAGTTCCGAGGACAGAGGTTCCCTCAAGTCTGTGAGCCCAGGAGCCCCGATGGGATTCATTCCCAGTGCGGACATGGGCAGGGCCTGCAGTGGTTCTGTGTTCCCCCTGGGCCCCTTTGATGAAGCCATGGCAACACTGGGCCCAGACGTCTCCTGGCGGTGTCTCAAACTCTGACACAGCGGTTTTACAAAGGAACAAGAGAATGGAGCTGAGCCCCTGACGGCCACTCCTTTCTGGCTCTGAGTTGCTTCCAACAGGACCGCAATCACCTGCACATAGTCTGCTGTGACCTACCTGCCCCCATTGGCCTTCCCTCTCCCTCCCTGCGATGAGTCCCGTGACATTTCCAGCCTGGACCCCTCTCCCAGGCCAGACGCCTCTGTCCAGTCACTGCACCCCCATCTCACCTTGGGGGCTAACAGGGCACTCAGGGGACCAGGATCCTGCAGGTCTCCACACCCAGGAGCAGCCCCACCTTCCCAGGTTGCTGAGCCCAGGCACCGGGTGTAACCGAGCAGGACCCTACGGGGCCTTCCCAGGACAGACCCCTCCCCCACATCCTCTGCTGGAGCTCCTCTCTGAAGTACCTGGATAACAGCATCTGATGCACGCTTCCTGAGTTGTTTTACAGATGCTGAAACCACCACCAAACGGAAGAAATTAACTACCTGATGATCATGAACAGGTAGCCCCGGAACTTCTGGTGCCTAAGAATTTAGAGTGTTAACTGCCTGTTACCTCACCATCAACCAGAGAATTGTGCACCAGCTGATCACATACCCTGCGACCCCCCTCCATCACTTGGCCTTTAAAATTCCTTTGCTGAAATCCTTCAGGGAGTTTGGGGTTTTAGAGCACAGGCCGCCTGGCCTCCTTGTATTGGCACTTTTACAATTAAAGCTGCACTTCCCTTCACCACACCCGGTGTCAGTAGACTGGCTTTACTGCACTCGGGCAAGCGGACCCAAGTTTCGTTTGGTAACACTGGGGTCTCCCAGGCTCCCACTCTCCTTGTGCCCCACTGACTGTCATCTGCTCCTCCAGAGTCTTGTTGCAGCAAAAATAGAAATGAAGTTTTCCCTCCCCTGAGAACAAGGAAAACAAAGGGAACAGCGAATAGGCTAGAGAAGAAACATAATCTGGCCTGAAAGAATTAATCACTCCTTGTTTTACTTTGTCACTAATTTGTAGTAACTAGATGTGTACTTTACAAAGCTAACCTCACTCCCTGACGCTATGTCATTTACATTCGGCACCCATCACCCCTAACTCTGTGTGAGTAACATCCCCTGCCTCTCACTCCCTAACCTTATTATGTCCAGCACTTACATTCTATACGCCCTTCATAACAAGTCACCCCCTATAGTTTTTGCATTTCAGAAACAAGGTCACTGGTCGATAAACCAGAGGCAAACGGACGCAATTACCAGACTGCCGGACCCCAATTACCGGGCAGCCTGATGCCAGCTATGACTGTTTTGAAATAATGCAAAGGAAAGGAGGAATGCAAGACCTTCACTACTTTGATCCTCATCCTATACCCCAGACTGCGAGAGCGCCACGTATAAAATCTTCCCTGATTCTCAAGGAGGGGTGCCCAGTTCTTGAGGCGCTAGCTGGCTGTGTCTTCCCTGTTGTCTGGCAGAAGAATAAAGCCATCTCTCTCTTCCTCCAAAATCCCTGTCTCCGTATTTCTGTTTGGCCTCGGTGCACAGGGAAGCCGAGATTTCGACAACAGTCTGTGGCCAGTTCCCACACTAATTCACCTCTACACCCACAGCCCTGGCCCAAGCCCGATCTTGTGCCTGGTTCCTCCATCAGGCCCTGGTAAAACTCCCTGCCCACACGGTGCACCTCACATCCCACCCCAACGTGGTCTTTCTGAAGCATAAACGAGACTGTGACTCTCTCCCACCTGTAATCCCCCAAATGTTTCCCCACTTCCACTAGGGTATCTGCTGGGAGAGACATCTGCCAAGGCCCTGAGAGTCCCTGGCATCCCCACGAGGCTGCTGGCTCCTGGGTTCCCTGACAGTGAGCACCTCAGCTGGCCAGGCGACATGGCAGGAAACCCCAGAACTGCTCACCTCAGGAGGGGACTGGCACGGCCACTGCCTGATCAGAGAGAGCAGAGAAGGGCTCCCCAGCTGGGACACAGACTCTGCACGAGTGGCCTCTCCCTGAGCCACTACATCACCTCGTGTGACTTGAGGGAAGGAAGGACCGAGGCACACTTGGCTCCTAAGGAGGATGGGATAGGCTCAGCCATGTCCCCACAAATTCACATGCTGAATCCCTAACACCCAGGACCTCAGGATGTGGCTGTATTTGGAGATGGGATTTTTAAAGAGGTGATCAAGGTAAAAATGAGGTCACTAGGGTGGATCCTAATCCAATAGGATTGGTGTCCTACAAGGAGAGATTAGGACACAGAGAGGCACAGGGGGAGATCATGACGACCTGGGGAGAAGATGGTTGTCTAAGCACCAAGTAGAGAGGCCTCAGGAGAAGCCAGTCTGCACACACCTTGATCTCAGACAGCATCCAGGACTGGGAGATAGGCCTGTTATTCAAGCTGCCCAGTCTGTGGTATTTGTTATGGAGGTCCTGAGCAGACTCACATGCAGGGTAACTCAGGGCTCAGACTGGACAGAGCCCACTCTCCATCCCCCTGTACGTGAGTTACAGGATCCTCAGGATCTGAGGAGGGGGACCCTGAGGAGAGACACAAGATAGAAGATGCTAGGCATTAACATGACTGCATTCATGTTAAACGTGCCTGAAGTCCATTCACACGAGATGGTTTTGTCCTGTATGTACATCGGCACCTTCGGTCTGAACTGCAGATCTTTAGCTTCACCACCTCCACTGAGAGCATTAGCTTCACCTGCTGTGGACCGTCTCCTATAGGATTTCCAGAACCACAAAGCATCGAAGCTTCACAGGATCCAGAGTCTGTGCGCTAGCGTCTGGGCGACCCTCACAGCAGGGCCGCGCAGCTGCCCATCAGAACCCATTTCCCTTTTTCCTGTTCACAGCTACCCTGCACCTCCCAGCTTTCCCACCCCTTACAGCTAGGGCGTAGTGTCTCGTGTTACCAAGGGGAAGGGGTGGAGGTGGTGAGGGCCTTGGCCAGCCTGCATCCTTGGACGGAGGGCATGATGCCCACCTGGTCACCCCACCCTGCTGGTTGGAGCCCTCACCTGGAAGCAGGGAGGAGAAACAAGGGGGACAGAGCCTGGGACCTGACACCCACCTGCCCTGGACTCTCACAAGAAGGGGACAGAGACAGCTTGAGCTTCAGCCCAGTTTTGGGAGACACTTTGTTCCAGCAACAAACTTCTGCCTTAAAAGCCAAGGTGCTTTACAAACCCCTCCCCAGCTGTCACAGAAAGTCAGGCTTAATCTCATCACACTTTTCTCAAACCCCAGCTCATGGTGAGACCACCTCTCAGGTGATGGTGCTTCAGAGCAGCCCCTTTAAAAGATCCCTGGAGTTCAGCTCTCCCAGCCCTGCCGTCAGTTTAAGGGAGAAGTTTCCTTGACAACCTTGACAAACCTGCTCAGTTTCCTTGACAACCAAGCTTCACAATCTCCCAAACTCTTCTCCTTCAAACATCCCTATTCTAGGCTTGATGAGCCTAAAGTGACAGTGCTGTCATCATGTGCCAGAGAGTGACTCCTCCAAGCCCGTAGTTCCTGGTTACATGATGCTATTGATGATGAAATCCCAGAAGAGCCAGCTTTGCAAGGTAACCACTTCTGGACTCGGCACTGGGTCCCTTTCCACGGACAGAGTGGAGTGGCTGTTTCCACGGGGCCCGTGGTGGAAGAGCTCACCTAATGCTGCCAGGACTTCATCCCTTCCAGGTGATTCCAGGGTCCTCATTCTCCCCAGACCCCCACCCACATGGCTGCTGTCTGTGCCAGTCTATACGGGACCTTGGCAATCTCCTAAAATGAGGGTTATTTTATACACAGGTAATGGGTTGAATGCTGACCCCAAAAGATGTGCCCCCCCAGAACACGTGAACAGGACCATATCTGGGAAAAGGGTCTTTGTATATGTAGTTAAGGATCTCAGGGTGAGGTCATCTTGGGTTAGGGTGGCCCTCAATCCAACTGAGAGAGTCCTTATGAGAAACAAAAGAAGAGAAACACAGACTTAGAGAAGCCACGTGAAGACAGAGGCAGAGACGGGAGGGATGCAGCCACAGGCCTGGGGACGCCTGGAGCCCCCAGAAGCTGGAAAAGGCAGGAAGAACCCTATCCTGGAGCCTTTGGAGAGACTTCCGTCCTCCAACACCTTGATCTCAGATGTCTGGTCTCCAGGACTGGGGGAGGATGAATTCCTGTTGTTTTAAACCACCCATCTTGTGGTCATTTGTTACAGAAGCCACAGAACGGTCACACAGACCCTGCTCTGTAGGATCCTGGAAGTGTGGGTCTCATTAAAGGCCAACAGAGGCTGGATTGTAGAGCCCTTAGAGTCAGCATTGGGCCCCAGAAATCCTAAAGCAATGGCTGGACACCAGAACGTTGAGGAGTCAGTCAGAAGCCCAACCCTAAGGGTGCCGGCTGCACACGGTCTCCCCAGGTTTTTACGCCTGTACATGCATAAAATAAGTATTTCCATCCTGATTCAGGACCTCTGTTATCACCGTTCACGTTGCTAATTAAGAACCCACTAGTTACACAGATGAAAACCCTATCAGGACACTTGCTCCAGTGGTAAACAATTCTGAAGTTGGTCACAGGTGGGGAATCGTCTCCCATGCAGCCAGCAGCCCCCACACAAGGAGCGTCCTCATTGCAAAGCTGGGGGACCGTGAGGAGGCGTCTCTGAGTAAACGTGAGCTGAGCCCCAGGCCAACTGCTGCTGAACTTTTCCCACCCTTCCCAGGTAAAACACCTGAATGTATGCAAGGACTTCAAAGCCTAGAGGAAGGGGCTTGGAGTCACACCAGCGACAACACGCAGGCCGACTTGGTGCCTGCAGGCCAGCCAGGATGGTCCTGGCCCCGGACACTCTTCTGGAAGCTTTCCATTTCCCTGCGTGAGGTACCCCTCCTGTCCCAGCCCCCACTGCTTTTTTCCTTCCTCACCTCTGCCCGGGTAGAAATTCCAGCAGCAGGTATGGGTGACACATCCTCTTCTTTAGCAGGTGGCAGCCCGGCAACTCCTGCAGAAAGTCCAGCAGAGCCCCACTCACACCGGGCCACCCATAGAGCCGTGGGCCCTACTCCCTCCCACCAGCCCAGCCCCGAGACTGCTGACGGGGCAGAGAATATGGCGTCAGGCACAGCTGCAGGGGCTTTTGCTGCCTGGAGGGGTATTTATATTGACCTCAACCCAGGCACACCTGTGGAGGGCTGGCCGGCCGAGTCAGGCTGCCCAGGTCAGCCAATCCTCGCCCCTCAGGGGCTCAGAGTTGCAGAAAATGGGCCTTGCTGCACCGGCCAGGTCCAAGGAACAGGTGTAGGGTCCTGAGAGTCAGGATAGACAAGAGGCAGCAGCCCTGGCTTGTTTTCTAATCATTTTATCTGGTCCATGAGTGGGAGACAACTTCAAGAAGACCCTCTCCTAATGAGAGGAACCCAGGAGTCAGGGAGAGGAGGGGTGGTGGGTGGAGACAGAAGCCTGGTGCCCCGGCTGCAGTGGAAACCCCTGGAAGACCAGGCGGAGAGAGGCCACACAGAGTGAAGCCCAGGGTCACAGACCTGTCGGAGCTGCTGTTTGTTAGTTCAAGCCCTGCTCTGAGGTGCTCTGTGTCAGCTCTGAGCAACAGGTGAGCTGGGGGTGCTCTGCAATGAGGGCTATGTGCACGGTTCCTGTGTGCCCAGCCCTGCCGGGGTACCTGCCCAGGGGAGCTCCATATCCAGGGAGGGGCCTGCCCACGAGAACCCTGTGGGCTGCTGGGTACCTGCTCAGGTGAGCTCCATATCCTGGGAGGGGCCTGACCATGAGAGCCCCATGGGCTGCTGGGTACCTGCTCAGGTGAGCTCCATATCCTGGGAGGGGCCTGACCACGAGAGCCCCGGGTGCTGGAAGGGGGGCGTGTGTATGAGCGTCCTCTCTGTGCAGCCGGCACAGAGTTGCTTAGCAACTTCCCTGTGGGCGGTGCTGGGATGAAATGAGAACCAGGAGATGCTGCGGGCCCTATGAACCCCTGTCCATCCAGAGTGATGAGGTCAGTAGGTGGGTGCTGGCCACTGTGCTGCGTGAGGGAGGCCCCACGGGTACCTCTTGTGTCTTCCTCCTGACACCAGGGAGGTCTCCCCAGGACAGAGCAGACAGCCTGCTTGGGGCAGGTGGGAGCTCCTGGTGACACTGCAGGGGACATGAGAGGGACGGACCAGGCAGGGGGAGGTGGGAGCCCAGGCAGAGCCATGGGGCTCGGGGCCGAGGGGGTTCTTCTGGGTCTGAGCTGGGAGTGGACGTGCAGGTGGTGAGTGTGATCCAAGAAAGCTGCCCTGGTGATGTGCGGCTGAACCTGCGTCAGAGTGACAAGCCTTCCGGATGATCCCAGAACACGATAGTGAGACGGATCCTGTTAGAAGAAGGTAAGTGAATCCCCCCAAGAGGAGGCTCTGTGAGCTGGTCCTGGGGGTGTGGGTGAAGGGAACAGGTGTGGAAGCTGCGGGGAGTGGGCAGTCCCCCTGGGCAGGTGGCGGGTGCAGACCCCACTCCGTGGTCCCACACCTGTGCTTCTGGCTGGATTACTTGGCTTCTCAGAGCCTCAGCTTCCCAGTCACTATCGGGTGATGGTAGCATGGATTGACTAGTAATTTCCTCAGAACAGGGTAGAAAGGGAAATGGAAAATGGACATTCCACAGAACACCGTCAGTATGGGAATCGCAGGCCCTGTTTCCCGCAGGTCTGTCTTCAAGATCAGGAGAGCAAATCCGAGCAGACTTGCAGCAGAGCCTGGGGATGGGCTCCGTTTGGTGGGTCCCCCAGTTTCCTGAATCTCGGAAGGGGCAGCTCCAGTGGACAGTGGCAGGTTCATCCCACACCTGGAAGCATCCAGACCTCAAGGCCCAGCAGCCCCCGAACCCTGTGTCTGGGCCCCTGGGAGGCAGACAGGACAGGCCGGCCTCCTCCTCAGCCCTCTTCCTGCCCAGAACAGGTGAGGTCCAGGCCGTCATTAGGAAGAAGCAGGGATGGGGTTGTCCCATGTGGGAAGAGGACACGGAGCAGCTTGTGTATGTGGACGTCCACACCAGGAATGTGGGGCGGTGGGATGTGGGCACTGGGAGGGGCAGACGGTGGGCCTGAGGAAGCAGGGCGGGGCCGGGAGTCCTGAGGAGGGGGTGTGCGAGCTTTGCCTGTGCAGGGCCTCATACTCCACGGGGCTGCCTTCCCCTGGTCACTGGGGAGGAGGAGCCAAGCAGCGTTGGTGGGGTGACCACACGCGTCCCCAGGCCCTGCCAGCATCGGACCTTCAGGCTCGGGGTTGGGGATCCTGAGGAGCGCAGGTCCAGCCGTGCCCACCAGGGAGGCATGGAGGGGTCGGGCAGGAAGCACTGGTGTGGTCATCCCCTGTGTGGAAGCTCCCGAGCCAGTGTCCAGTGGGAGCTCTCACCTCGCACGTGGGTTTCACGTCCACAGCTCAGATCACCTTCTAGCTGCTTGGTTTGTTTTCCAGACACAAAGTCCTAATATCTCCTATGTCCCCTGCCTGTGAAAAGGCGCGTCTGATCTGGTACCAGATGCTGCCCCTGGTCCCTCCTGACTGGATGCCCAGCAGCCAGTGTCACCGCGTCATGAATGTCAGGGGGTGTCAGGCGTGGGGGGACGAGAGCACACGGTCCAGGCCCACGAGGGGCCGTGCCGTCCACGGAGCCGGTGCTGTGGCTGTACGTGTGCCATGCCCCCACCCCACAGGCAGAGACCACCGTCCCCTTACAGACTGTTACCAAGTGAAGTCACATGGACCCTGCTCGGGCCCTCGCCTGGCGAGGCGCTCTGCCTCAGCAGGGAAGGTTTCCTTTTTCCATGTGGGTTCAAGTAGGCAAATAACAAAACCAAAGCTGAGACCACCACAGCACAGGCTCTGTTCAGTGGCCAAAGAACGGAGAAATGGGAACGAAGTTCACAGACCAACTTCTCGCCCTCCTGGAGAGAGTGGTTTAATTTTAAAGGGTAAAGACAAAGGGAGGAGGAATGAGGCTAATGATGGGGATGAAGAGGCCTTCCGGGGAAGGGGCAGGGATTTTCCCAAGCGAGTGGGGTACCACCTCCTTTCACCCGTCTTTGGTCCTTCAAGTCCAGTCATGGCCACTGATAGGTGTGTCACTTAATATGCTGATATAGTAAATTCAACATGTGATGAGACTCAGGGTCTGTTGGAGGTCACATTCGTTGCCATCTTGGTCCCAGCTGGTTTCATCTGTTTGTTTGTAGCTTCCTTTCTTATCTCTGGACCCCTTAACTTAAATACTTAGGTGAACTCCTGCCGAAGTTGGGGGGTGGAGGACAGCCCTGTGAAAGGTGGGTCCACGGGTTCTGAGCAGGACCTGGAGCAGCTCTGACAACAAGAGGAGGAGGCTGAGACGGGCGGTCAGTCTGACGCCCGCACTGGGGCCTGTGGTCGGCATGCGGAGGTGGTCAGCTGGGGCACGTGTCAGGGAAGGTTCTCGGTGTTTACACAGAAGATGTGAACGTAGGCCCAGATGCAGAGCTGCCTGCAGACGCTGCTACGGAACCCCCTGATTCTTTCCTGAGAAAACTGGTGGGGGGGCATTCAGGCAACAGGGCAAACAGGTTGCTCTGGACGTTCTTGTGGGGAAGTGGGGACTTAGCAATAGGGGCTCAGCCCGCATAACCCCAGAAGCCCTCCCAGGACAGCCCCAGAACCGCTTCTGGAATGGCAAGGAGAAGTGGGTCTTCCACCTACTAGACGTGGAGGAAAGAGCTGGGGTTTGCAGGGCCGCCCTCACCTTCAGGGACTGGTTGGGAGGCTCACAGGACCCAGCACATGCTTGTGGCTTGTGTGCTCACAGCTGAGATGGGGCACAGCACGCAGTAGGGATGCACGGGAGGGAGGGCCCCTGCTCCGGTCACCTCATGACCCTTCATGCCCACTCCTTCCCTTGAGGGTCTCTAGGATGTCTCTTCCCCCAGCGACGAAGGGCAGAACCATGACAGTTACCCCCACCCCCGTCCCCCCAGGGAGGCTCATTAGAGACTTGGCACCCGGCTGGGGGCTGGTCACGTGGTGTTGTCTGCCCTCACCCTCCAAAATGCCAGTGCCCAGAAGGGGAGCCGGGGCTCAGCATGAACCACATGGTTTGTGCAAACAGCACAGGCGCAGGGAGCTGCCCCTAAAGGGAGGAGGGAGGGTTTAGATCAGGGAAGGGAGCTGCTCACCAGCTGCATTAGCTTCCTGGGGCAGCTGTAATAAACGACCACAAACGGAGGCTCAGAGCAACAGAAACCTGTCCTCTCTCAGTCCTGGAGACCAGACGTCTGAGGTCAAGGTGTCCCAGGGCCGCTCTCCCTCCAGAGGCTCCAGGGGAGGGTCCTGCCTGCCTCTTCCAGCTTCTGGAGGCTCCAGGCATCCCTGGGCTTGTGGCCGCATTCCTCCCGTCTCTACCTCCGTCTTCACATGGTGTCTCCTGTGTGTCTGTGTCTCTCCGCTTGTCTCTTAGAAGGACACTGGCACTGATTTAGGGCCACCCTGATCCAGGATGACCTCATCTTCAGATCCGTAACTAATTATACCTGAAAAGACCCTACTTCCAAATAAGGTTCCATTCTCAGATTCTGGGGGGCATGACGTGGACATAACTTCTGGGGGACCCCCATTCAACCCACTATAGCACCCAGTTCCCAGATGCCAGCCGATCTTCCTCAGGACAGCATCAGGCTGGTGATGTTCTGTCTTTCTGCACGGAGTTGCCTCTTGTTTCTGGTGGTAACAGTGAGGTTGGGTGGGGAGCGCTTCTGGCTGACCTCCCGGTCATTCCAGGGACCACGCTGATGTGTCCTTCACGGGAGAGTGCGAGCACGGCCAGGGCTCCCTGTGAACACTCCACACTGACCGCTCAGTGATCAGACACCTGCATGGGCTGGACCAGTCCCTGGACCTCTGCACCTTCTAGCACATCCACAGCCTGGTGGACTCTGTGCGGGCCTATGACCAGGAGGTGGGGACCGGCAGGATGGGTGGGAGCCCTCCTGCCTGCCACGTGGCCTCCAGCCCACCACAGACCCTCCAGTCCTGCCATGGACACCCCCATCGCATTAACCCCCAAGAGGGCTTCTGGGAGGGGTGAGAATTCGACCATGAAGAAGACAGGGCAGGCCCTAACTGCAACAGGTGAAGGCAAGAACTGGGGGTGCTTGGCTATTTGTCCCCCAAAGACCCAGGATGTGGGCTCTGACTTGATGGGTCCACCTCCACCTGGGCTCACCTGGGGGGTCGCTGCAGGAAGAGCATGTCCTTGGGTGATTTTCCAACTCTCCCCACATCAGCCTCACTCCCTGGGCCCCCCTGACCCCATTAATAGACTTTAAATAGTGTCTCTCATCCATCAGGCCTACGTGGGAGATTTTAATATTGTGTGGGAGTCCAGTGACCAGGGCCCATGTGTCCTGTGTGTCTCGGGAGGGGAGGGAGTCTCACTCTCACATTCCTTCCCCAGTGCACCTGGGGTCGGGGACAGGAGACCCAGGCTTTGTTCTGGCAGAAGCTCCCTTTCTGTGAACAAGTCTTCCCCCAATCCCATTATCCTCACTGGAGGCTCAGGAGGCCACAGCATCGGGGCACCTCCAGCACCAGGACTCCACCCTAGGGAATTTCTCAAGAGCAAGGACCAGGCCTGGAGGCGGAGGGGAGGAGGGAGCCAGCCTCTTCAGGATCCCCGGGGCTAGGATGCCTCCTACCCAGGAAGGCCTTGGACTCAGTTTAACTTCCATCTGGGGTCTCCTACCCTCCCCTGGTAGAGGGGCCCTTCAGATTCCAGGGCCCCAAGATCCTCCCCACCGACTTCTGACCCCACCTGCAGAGTCGGGGACCCAGAGACCCCCTCCCCGGCTTCTTTTTTCTTGGAGGCTCCCAGAATTCCCTGAAGATGTTATACTCAGGGTTCATTATGCTGAAGGATGCAAGTTAAAATCAGCAAGGATGGGGGGATGAGCAAGGTCCACCTTCCTCGGCTGTGGCAGCCCAGGGAAGCCCACCTGAGTCCTGAAGTGCAGGGTTTATTGGGGTCTGTCACGTCAATGTGGGGACCACCATGTGCCTGACCTTGGCCTCCAGCCTCTGGGGGCAACTCAGGAAGCCCCACCGTGTATCACGCCGTCAGCACAGACCAGCCTGTAGCGAGGCCCATGGAGCATGGACACTCCCAAAAGACTCAAGGTGACCTCCTAGAGCCAGGAGCAGAGGCCCGGCCTCTCTGTGGGCTGGTGAACCCACACCACACAGGCCCTGGTGCAGTGCCCATTCCGTGTGGTCAGCATGGGTGCACGCGGGTCAGCCAGTGTCTGTGTGTCTCAGCCTGTGACCACTGACCACACTGTCCTGCTCTGCTTCCAAGAACGAGGCCAATGGAGGGACAACGTGTGTGGGAACAAAGCCGGGTCATGGTCAGGCTGGGTGAGAAAGGGTCCAAGGAGTGAGAACCCGGCTGCCCTTGCCTGGTGAGCTGAGAGCTGACGTTCGCCCTGTGGTCAGTCCATCTCCCCACATCCCGAGGTAGAGCTGCCTTTCCTGCACCCTGGGGCAGGGTCATGCCTGTGTATACAGCAGGACGCACAGCAGTGCACGCAGCAAGCCCGATGCCTGCCCTTGCCATGTAGTCAGGGGCTTGGTGAGGGTGGAACATCACGACAGAATGTGGGCCGACCCCGGGGAGGATGTAGGGCTGAAGTGTTTGGGAGCCTCTGGAGGGAACCCTCACCTGTCTGCACAGGTGGATTGAGGACACAGACCAAGGGTGGGCAGGCGGGCAGCCCAGTCCTGGGTCATCCCTGAGGCTGGAGGAGGGGTGTGGAGCGGGGGGTGATGGCGGTGGGGAGGAGGGGCTGATCGCCGGACAGTGTGGAGACAGATCATTCGAGGCAGCAGGGAAGGTGGAAGACTGTGCCCAATGGCAGGATGGAGAGATCAGCAGGCTGCGCTGCAGGCACGGGTAGCAGGGCTGCTCCCTGCAGGGCGGCGCCAGAGCCCCACACCGCTGAAAACCATGGGGTGTCCGGACAGAACCCCAAAGGATGGGGGGCCATATGGGCGGGAAGAGTTTGGAAAAGTCACCTTATCTCCACATGTCCTGGGGGAGGGTTCCCTGCTCCAGCCTCTTTCCTTAGAGTCTCCCCACCTGGGGAAGTCAGCACACCCAACAGCTGGTCATGCAAGGCTTGGAATTCGTCGGGAGGATGAAAGGGAAAAGGGGGGAAGGAATGAGAAATAAGCTCTATGTATTTGGACAGCACATGACACTCTAATTTCCAATCAGGAAGAGGAATTTCCTAAAGGCTCAGGCTGCCCCTGTAACCAGAATGGGGCTTGAAGCAATCCTGCCACTTTGTGGACGGTTTCAGAAACAAGTTGAAGACACTTGCTCAGGGGCACTGCAATCCACAACGCCTGCAAAGTTGTAAGTGACAACTATTGTAGAAAAATGTCTTGGGGTAAGTAACTGAAAAGAACTTGAAAACAAGGCAGAATTGCAGGAACCGGATTGCAAGAGGTAGATTGGACTTGCCGTTAAAGCACATGAAAGCTGCTCAATATTGCTTATGATTCAGTTGGCCAAAAAGGGTGTACAGGTTGAAACCCATACGACCTTTGTGGCCAAGCAAACATGCGGGAAACACAAATCAACACGACAAAGATGTAGCACTTTGCCCCAGTCAGAATGGCCAACCTCACAAAGTGTAAAAACAACAAATGGAGGAGAGGATGTGGAGAAAATGGAACCCTGCTACGCTGTTGGTGGGAATGTCAATTGCTAACAGCCACGCTGGAGAAGGGTATGATGTTTCCTAAAAATTCTAAAAAATAGAGCTACAGGGACTTCCTGGTGGTTCAGACATTAAGACTCCAACTGCCAAGGCAGAGGACACGGGATCGAGCCCAAGTCCAGAAAGATAACACATGCCACGGAGCAACTAAACCAATGCACCACAACTACTGAGCCTGTGCTCTAGAGCCCGTGAGCCACAACTACTGAATCCTGACGCCTAAAGCCAGTGCACCACAAGAAGAGAAGTCACGGCAATGAGAAGCCCACACACTTCAACGAAAAGTAGCCCCAACTTCCTGCAACTAGAGAAACCCCACACGAAATAAGGAAGACCCAACACAGGCAAAATTAATTACTTAATTAATTAAAAAACAATAGAGTTACAGAGCATACGGCACTACCACTCCTGGGGATATATTTTGGGATAACCATAAATCAACAGGACACAGGAACTTCAACTATTAATGTAGCACTTTTGCAGGATCCTCGACTTGGAAACAATATAAATGTCCTTGGAAGGAAAAAATGGATAAAGACGATATGGTACTTATGTACAATGGAATAGTACTCAGCTAGGAAATCAATGAAATAAGGCCAGTTGCAGCAACTCGAGTGGATTTAGATAAGATCATTCTAAGTGACAAAAGTCAGACACAAAAAGACACTTAGCACAAGATACTATTTATAGGTGGAATATAAAATAGATACACATGAACTAAATTACAAAACAGAAACAGGGTCACATATTTACAAAACACACTTATGGCTGATAAAGTGGAAAGGTGGGGTGGGGTGAGACATAAACCAGAGGGTTGAAATTAACACAGATACCATTCCAAAGATGAAATAGGTAATCGACAAAATCTACTCTATAGCTCAAGAAGTGGACTCAGCACACTCTAGTCACCAGAAAAGAATATATACGACGGGTAAGAATCTTAAAAGAATTTACGGATGTCTCTCTGTAAGTGAAACAAGTGGATGTGCAGCAGCAAGAAAGACAGCATTGAAAATCACCTTTACCAAATGATAAAAATAAATTAAAAAAAAAAAAAGACACAGAAAGAAAATGTTACAAAATTCGTTCAGGGGACATGATGCAACCTACATTGACCACATTTAGACCCACAGCTGGATGAGACAAAAGGCTGGACACTCCTGGGGCTGAGAGGATTGGTGAGGTTGGGTGAGCAAATGTAGAACCTTTAAAGTAATACTGTGTGGTACCCATTCTATGGGTCCCAAATCTCCAGGGTCAAGGGCATCTTCCTACAGCGAAAACATGCATGGGAAACCCTGAGGATGGTACCCGAGTGAACGGGAAAGGTTACTAAAACGCACCTCATTTCTCCTCTCATTGTGCTCGGGTTCGCCATTCCAGCTGCTTTACTACCAATCTCCCCATTGGAGACTCAGCACCTTTAACCTCCTGTTTCGTACACTTTGCCATTTGTCCTCAGGAAGAACGGGAAGAGGGGGAACCAATGAGAGAGTACCTCTAGGTGTTAGGGACAGGCAAAGGTCACTCTAATTTCCCATCAGGAAGAAGAATTAACCACAGGCTCAGCCTGTCCCACGGAACCAGAATAGGGCCTGAAGCAATCTTGCGCTTTTGCGGCCAGCTCCCAAAAAAGCGAGTTGACAAATGGAGCTCAGGGGCACTGCAATTCACAAACCTGCAGAGTTATAAATGATAACTATCGTCCAAAAATATATTGAAGGAAGGCAACAAAGGATTTGAAAGCAAGGCAGAATTTCAGGAAACAGTTTTCAAGAGGTAGATTGGCTTCGCCTTTAAATCACATGGAAAGTGGCAAAACATCGACAATGGTGCACTTGGCCAAAAAGGGCGTATGCGTTTTTTCCTGAATATATTCAGGAAAAAACGCATACGCCCTTTTTGGCCAACCAAAGAAGCGGGCAATGCAAGTCAGCACTACAAAGAAGTCTCACTTCCCATCCGTCAAAAGGGCCATCCTGGAAAACTATGAAAACCAAAAATGTAGGAGAGGCCAAGGAGAAAAGGGAGCCATTTTACGCTGATGTACGGGATGTATATTGGTAACAGCCACACTGGACAAGTGTACGGTGTTTCCTAAAACATCTATAAAACAGAGCTACAGAGCATACGGTACTTCCACTCATGGAGGTATATATTCGGGAAAAAAAAATCGACAAGACAGGGACCCCAAAGTTTAGGGCTGCTCTCTTAAAATAACCACGACTCAGGGACACCATAAATATCCTCAGAAAGAGAAAAATGGATAACCAAGTTGTGGTACTTATGTACAATGGAATATCACTCAGCCCTGAAATCAGTGTCATAAGGCTAGTTAGCAGCATGATGAGTGGATTTAGCGACGATGATTCTACGTGAAATAAGTCACACAGAAAAAGACACTTATCCTAAGATATCGCTTATAGAGGGAATGTCAAAATCGCTACACTTGAACTGAATTACAAAACAGAACAGAGTCACACCTTTAGAAGACACACTATGGCTGCTTAACGGGAAAGGTGAGGTGGGGTGATGCATAAAACAAGGGTTTGAAATTAGCTCAGAGACCGCTCCATAAGCCAAATATGTAATAGACAAGGCCTACTCCCTGCTCAGTGAACTGGACTCAACACCCCCTAGTCACCGCACAAGAATATATCTGACTAGTAAGAATCTGAAAACCTATGTATCGATATCTCTCTGCAAGTGAATCAAGAGGGTGTAAAGCGGCATAAACACAGCAGGGAAAAGCAGCCAAGCCCCATTCTAAACATAAATTACTTTAAAAAACCCACAAAACAAAGACAGAGAAAGAGAGAGAAATTCTTACAAAATCAGTTCAGGGGCTCTTATGCCACCTGGATTGACCATATCTAGACCCACAGCTGGATGAGACATAAGGCTGGACACTCTTGGGGCTGAGAGGATTGGTGAGGTTGGGTGAGCAAACGAAGATAATTTAAAGTAATACCGCAGGGTACCCACCCCATGGGTCTCAAATCTCCAGGTACAAGGGCATCTTCCTACATCAAAACATGCATGGGAAACCCAGAAGATGGTATGCCGTAGGATCGGGAAAGGTTTCTAAAATGCACCTCAGTACTTCTTTCCTTGTGCTCGGGTTCGCCATTCCAGCCGCTTGACTAAACATCTCCCTACTTGGAGAATCAGCACCTTTAACCTCCTGTTTCGTCCAGGTTGCAATTTGTCCTGAGGATGCACGGGAAGACGGGGAACCAACGAGAGAATAGCCCTAGGTGTTGGGACAGGCACAGGTCACTCCATTTTCCCATCAGGAAGAAGAATGAACCACAGGCTCAGCCTGCCCCCCAGAACCAAAATAGGGCCTGAAGCAATCCTGCGTTTTTGCGGCCAGCTCCCAAAAAAGCGAGTAGACAAATGGAGCCCAGGGGCACTGCAATTCACAAAAGTGCAGAGTTATAAATGAGAACTCTCGTCCACAAATATATTGAGGGAAGGCAACGAAGAGGATTTGAAAGCAAGGCAGATTTGCAGGAAACAGATTTCAGGAGGTAGATTCGACTCGCCTTTAAAGCACATGAAAAGCCGCAAAAGGGTGACAATGATGCCCTTGGCCAAAAAGGGCGTATGCGTTTTTTCCTGAATATATTCAGGAAAAAACGCATACGCCCTTTTTGGCCAACCAAGCAAGCCGGAAGGGCAAATCAGCGTTACAAAGAAGTCTCGCATGCCCTCGGTAAAAAGGGCCATGCTGAACAAACTGTAAAAACCAGAAAAACAGGACAGGCCATGGAGACATGGGAGCCTTGCTACACTGACGGGTGGGATGTAAATTGCCAACAGGCACTCTGGAGAAGTGTACGGTGTGTACTGAAACAAGTAATAAACACAGCTTAGAGAGCATAGGGCACTTCCACTCATGGGCGTATAAATTGGGAAAACTAAAAACCAACAACACACAGGCACCCCAAACTTTACGGCTGTTCTGTTTCCAAGAACCTCCACTTCGGTACACCTTCAATATCCCAGGAAAGAGAAAAATGGATAAACAAATGGTGGTACTTGGCACAATGGAATATCACTCAGCCATGAAATCAATGTCATAAGGCTAGTTAGCAGCATGATGAGTGAATTTACGTACGATGATTCTAAGTGAAATAAGTCACACAGAAAAGACACTTATCCTAAGATATCGCTTATAGAGGGAATGTCAAAATCGCTACACTTGAACTGAATTACAAAACAGAACAGAGTCACACCTTTAGAAGACACACTATGGCTTCTTAATGGGAAAGGTGAGGTGGGGTGATGCATAAAACAAGGGTCTGAAATTAGTTTCAGAGACCGTTCCATAAGCCAAATATGTAATAGACAAGGCCTACTCCCTGCTCAGTGATCTGGACTCAACACCCCCTAGTCACCGCACAAGAATATATCTGACTAGTAAGAATCTGAAAATCTATGTATCGATATCTCTCTGCGAGTGAATCAAGAGGCTGTAAAACGGCATAAACACAGCAAGGAAAAGGAGCCAAACCCCATTCTAAACATAAATAACTTTTTGAAAACCCACAAAACAAAGACAGTGAAAGAGAGAGAAATTCTTACAAAACCCGTTCAGGGTCTCTGATGCAACCTGGATTGACCATATCTAGACCCACAGCTGGATGAGACATAAGGCTGGACACTCTTGGGGCTGAGAGGATTGGTGAGGTTGGGTGTGCAAACGCAGATACTTTAAAATAATACCGCGGGGTACCCCCCCCCCATGGGTCTCAAATCTCCAGGTACAAGGGCATCTTCCTACATCAAAACATGCATGGGAAACCCAGAAGATGGTGAGCCGTGAGATCGGGAAAGGTTTCTAAAAGGCACCTCATTTCTCCTCTCTTTGTGCTCGGGTTCGTCATTCCAGTCGCTTGACTAACCATCTCCCTACTTGGAGAATCAGCACCTTTAACCTCCTGTTCGTACAGGTTGCAATTTGTCCTGAGGATGAACGGGAAGACGGGGAACCAACGAGAGAATAGCCCTAGGTTTTGGGACAGGCACAGGTCACTCCATTTTCCCATCAGGAAGAAGAATGAACCACAGGCTCAGCCTGCCCCCCAGAACCAAAATAGGGCCTGAAGCAATCCTGTGCTTTTGAGGCCAGCTCCCAAAAAAGCGAGTAGACAAATGGAGCTCAGGGGCACTGCAATTCACAAACGTGCAGAGTTATAAATGAGAACTCTCGTCCACAAATATATTGAGGGAAGGCAACGAAGAGGATTTGAAAGCAAGGAAGATTTGCAAGAAACCGATTTCAGGAGGTAGATTCGACTCGCCTTTAAAGCACATGAAAAGTGGCAAAACGTTGATAATGATGCCCTTGGCCAAAAAGGGCGTATGCGTTTTTTCCTGAATATATTCAGGAAAAAACGCATACGCCCTTTTTGGCCAACCAAGCAAGCCGGAAGGGCAAATCAGCGCTACAAAGAAGTCTCGCTTGCCCTCGGTCAAAAGGGCCATGCCGAACAAAGTGTAAAAACCATAAAAGCAGGACAGGCCATGGAGACATGGGAGCCTTGCTACGCTGATGGGTGGGATGTAAATTGCCAACAGGCACTCTGGAGAAGTGTACGGTGTGTCCTGAAAAAAGTAATAAACACAGCTTAGAGAGCACAGAGCACTTCCACTCATGGGCGTATACACTGGAAAACTAAAAATCAACAAGACACAAGCACCGCAACCTTTACGGCTGCTCTGTTTCCAAGAACCTCCACTTTGGTACACCTTCAATATCCCAGAAAGAGAAAAATGGATAAAGAAATGGTGGTACATGGCACAATGGCATATCACTCAGCCATGAAATCAATGTCATAAGGTTAGTTAGCAGCATGATAAGTGGGTTTAGGTACGATGATTCTAAGTGAAATGAGTCACACAGTGAAAGACAATTATCCTAAGATATCGCTTATAGAGGGAATGTCAAAATCGCTACACTTGAACTGAATTACAAAACAGAACAGAGTCACACATTTAGAAGACACACTATGGCTGCTTAACGGGAAAGGTGAGGTGGGGTGATGCATAAAACAAGGGTTTGAAATTAGCTCAGACACCGTTCCATAAGCCAAATATGTAATAGAAAAGGCCTACTCCCTGCTCAGTGACCTGCACTCAACACCCGCTATTCATCGCACAAGAATATATCTGACTAGTAAGAATCTGAAAACCTATGTATCGATATCTCTCTGCAGGTGAATCAAGAGGGTGTAAAGCGGCATAAACACAGCAGGGAAAAGCAGCCAAGACCCATTCTAAACATAAATTACTTAAAAAAACCCACAAAACAAAGACAGTGAAAGAGATAGAAATTCTTACAAAATCAGTTCAGGGGCTCTTATGCCACCTGGATTGACCATATCTAGACCCACAGCTGGATGAGACATAAGGCTGGACACTCTTGGGGCTGAGAAGTTTGGTGAGGTTGGGTGAGCAAACGCAGATACATTAAAGTAATACCGTGGGGTACCCACCCCATGGGTCTTAAATCTCCAGGTACAAGGGCATCTTCCTACATCCAAACATGCATGGGAAACCCAGAGAATTGTATGCCGTGAGATCGGGAAAGGCTTCTAAAACGCACCTCATTTCTCCTCTCCTTGTGCTCGGGTTCGCCATTCTAGGCGCTTGACTAAACATCTCCCTACTTGTAGAATCAGCACCTTTAACCTCCTGTTTCGTACAGGTTGCAATTTGTCCTGAGGATGAACGGGAAGACGGGCAACCAACGGGAGACTAGCCCTAGGTGTTGGGACAGGCACAGGTCACTCCATTTTCCCATCAGGAAGAAGAATGAATCACAGGCTCAGCCTGCCCCCCAGAACCAAAATAGGGCCTGAAGCAATCCTGCGCTTTTGCGGCCAGCTCCCAAAAAAGCGAGTAGACAAATGGAGCTCAGGGGCACTGCAATTCACAAACGTGCAGAGTTATCAATGAGAACTCTCGTCCACAAATATATTGAGGGAAGGCAACGAAGAGGATTTGAAAGCAAGGCAGATTTTCAGGAAACAGATTTCAGGAGGTAGATTTGACTCGCCTTTAAAGCACATGAAAAGCGGCAAAACGTTGACAATGATGCCCATGGCCAAAAAGGGCGTATGCGTTTTTTCCTGAATATATTCAGGAAAAAACGCATACGCCCTTTTTGGCCAACCAAGCAAGCCGGAAGGGCAAATCAGCGCTACAAGGAAGTCTCGCTTGCCCTCGGTCAAAAGGGCCATGCTGAAAAAAGTGTAAAAACCAGAAAAGCAGGACAGGCCATGGAGACATGGGAGCCTTGCTACGCTGATGGGCGGGATGTAAATTGCCAACAGCCACTCTGGAGAATTGTACGGTGTGTCCTGAAACAAGTAATAAACACAAATTAGAGAGCATAGGGCACTTCCATTCATGGGCATATAAATTGGGAAAACTAAAAATCAACAAGACACAGGCACCCCAAACTTTACGGCTGCTCTGTTTCCAAGAACCTCCACTTCGGTACACCATCAATATCCCAGGAAAGAGAAAAATGGATAAAGAAATGGTGGTACTTGGCACAATGGAATATCACTCAGCCATGAAATCAATGTCATAAGGCTAGTTAGCAGCATGATGAGTGGATTTAGATACGATGATTCTAAGTGAAATAAGTCACACAGAAAAAGACACTTATCCTAAGATATCGCTTATAGAGGGAATGTCAAAATGGCTACACTTGAACTGAATTACAAAACAGAACAGAGTCACACCTTTAGAAGACACACTATGGCTGCTTAACGGGAAAGGTGAGGTGGGGTGATGCATAAAACAAGGGTTTGAAGTTAGCTCAGAGACCGCTCCATAAGCCAAATATGTAATAGACAAGGCCTACTCCCTGCTCAGTTAACTGGACTCAACACCCCCTAGTCACCGCACAAGAATATATCTGACTAGTAAGAATCTGAAAACCTATTTATCGATATCTCTCTGCAAGTGAATCAAGAGGGTGTAAAGCGGCATAAACACAGCAGGGAAAAGCAGCGAAGACCCATTCTAAACATAAATTAGTTAAAAAAACCCACAAAACAAAGACAGTGAAAGAGAGAGAAATTCTTACAAAATCCGTTCAGGGTCTCTGATGCAACCTGGATTGACCATATCTAGACCCACAGTTGGATGAGACATAAGGCTGGACACTCTTGGGGCTGAGAGGATTGGTGAGGTTGGGTGAGCAAATGCAGATACTTTAAAGTAACTCCACGGGGTACCCACCCTATGGGTCTCAAATCTCCAGGTACAAGGGCATCTTCCTACATCAAAACATGCATGAGAAACACAGAAGATGGTATGCCATGAGATCGGGAAAGGTTTCTAAAATGCACCTCATTTCTCCTCTCCTTGTGCTCGGGTTCGCCATTCCAGCCGCTTGACTAACCATCTCCCTACTTGGAGAATCAGCACCTTTAACCTCCTGTTTCGTAAAGGTTGTAATTTGTCCTGAGGATGAACGGGAAGACGGGGAACCAAAGAGAGACAAACCCTAGGTGTTGGGACAGGCACAGGTCACTCCATTTTCCCATCAGGAAGAAGAATGAACCACAGGCTCCGCCTGCCCCCTGGAAGCCGAATAGGGCCTGAAACAATCCTGCGCTTTTGCGGCCAGCTCCCAAAAAAGCGAGGAGACAAATGGAGCTCAGGGGCACTGCAATTCACAAACGTGCAGAGTTATAAATGAGAACTCTCGTCCACAAATATATTGAGGGAAGGCAACGAAGAGGATTTGAAAGCAAGGCAGATTTGCAGGAAACAGATTTCAGGAGGTAGATTCGACTTGCCTTTAAAGCACATGAAAAGCGGCAAAACGTTGACAATGATGCCCTTGGCCAAAAAGGGCGTATGCGTTTTTTCCTGAATATATTCAGGAAAAATCGCATACGCCCTTTTTGGCCAACCAAGCAAGCCGGAAGGGCAAATCAGCGCTACAAAGAAGTCTCGCTTGCCCTCGGTCAAAAGGGCCATGCTGAAAAAGTTTAAAAACCAGAAAAGCAGGGCAGGCCATGGAGACATGGAAGCCTTGCTACGCTGATGGCCGGGACGTAAATTGCCAACAGGCACTCTGGAGAAGTGTACGGTGTGTCCTGAAAAAAGTAATAAACACAGCTTAGAGAGCATAGCGTACTTCCAATCATGGGCATATAAATTGGGAAAACTAAAAATCAACAAGACACAGGCACCCCGAACTTTACGGCTGCTCTGTTTCCAAGGACCTCCACTTTGTTACGCCTTCAATATCCCAGGAAAGAGAAAAATGGATAAACAAATGGTGGTACTTGGCACAATGGAATATCACTCAGCCATGAAATCAGTGTCATCAGGCTAGTTAGCACCATGATGAGTGGATTTAGCGACGATGATTCTAAGTGAAATAAGTCACACAGAAAAAGGCACATATCCTAAGATATCGCTTATAGAGGGAATGTCAAAATCGCTACGCTTGAACTGAATTACAAAACAGAACAGAGTCACACCTTTAGAAGACACACTATGGCTGCTTAACGGGAAAGGTGAGGTGGGGTGATGCATAAAACAAGGGTTTGAAGTTAGCTCAGAGACCGCTCCATAAGCCAAATATGTAATAGACAAGGCCTACTCCCTGCTCAGTGAACTGGACTCAACACCCCCTAGTCACCGCACAAGAATATATCTGACTAGTAAGAATCTGAAAACCTATGTATCGATATCTCTCTGCAAGTGAATCAAGAGGGTGTAAAGCGGCATCAACACAGCAGGGAAAAGCAGCCAAGACCCATTCTAAACATAAATAACTTAAAAAAACCCACAAAACAAAGACAGTGAAAGAGAGAGAAATTCTTACAAAATCCGTTCAGGGTCTCTGATGCAAACTGGATTGACCATATCTAGACCCACAGCTGGATGAGACATAAGGCTGGACACTCTTGGGGCTGAGAGGATTGGTGAGGTTGGGTGAGCAAACGCAGATACTTTAAAGTAATACTGCGGGGTACCCACCCCATGGGTCTCAAATCTCCAGGTACAAGGGCATCTTCCTACATCCAAACATGCATGGGAAACCCAGAGAATTGTATGCCGTGAGATCGGGAAAGGCTTCTAAAACGCACCTCATTTCTCCTCTCCTTGTGCTCGGGTTCGCCATTCTAGGCGCTTGACTAAACATCTCCCTACTTGGAGAATCAGCACCTTTAACCTCCTGTTTCGTACAGGTTGCAATTTGTCCTGAGGATGAACGGGAAGACGGGGAACCAACGAGAGACTAGCCCTAGGTTTTGGGACAGGCACAGGTCACTCCATTTTCCCATCAGGAAGAAGAATGAACCACAGGCTCAGCCTGCCCCCCAGAACCAAAATAGGGCCTGAAGCAATCCTGCGCTTTTGCGGCCAGCTCCTAAAAAAGCGAGTAGACAAATGGAGCTCAGGGGCACTGCAATTCACAAACGTGCAGAGTTATCAATGAGAACTCTCGTCCACAAATATATTGAGGGAAGGCAACGAAGAAGATTTGAAAGCAAGGCAGATTTGCAGGAAACAGATTTCAGGAGGTAGATTCGACTCGCCTTTAAAGCACATGAAAAGCGGCAAAACGTTGACAATGATGCCCTTGGCGAAAAAGGGCGTATGCGTTTTTTCCTGAATATATTCAGGAAAAAACGCATACGCCCTTTTTGGCCAACCAAGCAAGCCGGAAGGGCAAATCAGCGCTACAAAGAAGTCTCGCTTGCCCTCGGTCAAAAGGGCCATGCTGAACAAAGTGTGAAAACCAGAAAAGCAGGACAGGCCATGGAGACATGGGAGCCTTGCTACGCTGATGGGCGGGATGTAAATTGCCAACAGGCACTCTGGAGAAGTGTACGGTGTGTCCTGAAACAAGTAATAAACACAGCTTAAAGAGCATAGGGCACTTCCACTCATGGGAGTATAAATTGGAAAAACTAAAACTCAACAAGACACAGGCACCCCAAACTTTACGGCTGCTCTGTTGCCAAGAACCTCCGCTTCGGTACACCTTCAATATCCCAGGAAAGAGAAAAATGGATAAAGAAATGGTGGTACTTGGCACAATGGAATATCACTCAGCCATGAAATCAATGTCATAAGGCTAGTTAGCAGCATGATGAGTGGATTTAGGTACGATGATTCTAAGTGAAATAAGTCACACAGAAAAAGGCACTTATCCTAAGATATCGCTTATAGAGGGAATGTCAAAATCGCTACACTTGAACTGAATTACGAAACAGAACAGAGTCACACCATTAGAAGACACACTATGGCTGCTTAACGGGAAATGTGAGGTGGGGTGATGCATAAAACAAGGGTTTGAAATTAGCTCAGAGACCGCTCCATAAGCCAAATATGTAATAGACAAGGCCTACTCCCTGCTCAGTGAACTGGACTCAACACCCCCTAGTCACCGCACAAGAATATATCTGACTAGTAAGAATCTGAAAACCTATGTATCGATATCTCTCTGCAAGTGAATCAAGAGGGTGTAAAGCGGCATAAACACAGCAGGGAAAAGCAGTCAAGACCCATTCTAAACATAAATTACTTTACAAATCCCACAAAACAAAGACAGTGAAAGAGAGAGAAATTCTTACAAAATCCGTTCAAGGTCTCTGATACAACCTGGATTGACCATATCTAGACCCACAGCTGGATGAGACATAAGGCTGGACACTCTTGGGGCTGAGAGGATTGGTGAGGTTGGGTGAGAAAACGCAGATACTTTAAAGTAAAACCGCGGGGTACACACCCCATGGGTCTAAAATCTCCAGGTACAAGGGCATCTTCCTACATCAAAACATGCATGAGAAACACAGAAGATGGTATGCCATGAGATCGGGAAAGGTTTCTAAAACGCACCTCATTTCTCCTCTCCTTGTGCTCGGGTTCGCCATTCAAGCCGCTTGACTAACCATCTCCCTACTTGGAGAATCAGCACCTTTAACCTCCTGTTTCGTACAGGTTGTAATTTGTCCTGAGGATGAACGGGAAGACGGGGAACCAACGAGAGACAAACCCTAGGTGTTGGGATAGGCACAGGTCACTCCATTTTCCCATCAGGAAGAAGAATGAACCACAGGCTCCGCCTGCCCCCTGGAAGCCGAATAGGGCCTGAAACAATCCTGCGCTTTTGCGGCCAGCTCCCAAAAAAGCGAGTAGACAAATGGAGCTCAGGGGCACTGCAATTCACAAACGTGCAGAGTTATAAATGAGAACTCTCGTCCACAAATATATAGAGGGAAGGCAACGAAGAGGATTTGAAAGCAAGGCAGATTTGCAGGAAACAGATTTCAGGAGGTAGATTCGACTCGCCTTTAAAGCACATGAAAAGCGGCAAAACGTTGACAATAATGCCCTTGGCCAAAAAGGTCGTATGCGTTTTTTCCTGAATATATTCAGGAAAAATCGCATACGCCCTTTTTGGCCAACCAAGCAAGCCGGAAGGGCAAATCAGTGCTACAAAGAAGTCTCGCTTGCCCTCGGTCAAAAATGCCATGCTGAAAAAAGTGTAAAAACCAGAAAAGCAGGACAGGCCATGGAGACATGGGAGCCTTGCTACGCTGATGGGCGGGATGTAAATTGCCAACAGGCACTCTGGAGAAGTGTACGGTGTGTCCTGAAACAAGTAATAAACACAGCTTAGAGAGCATAGGGCACTTCCACTCATGGGTGTATAAATTGGGAAAACTAAAAATCAACAAGACACAGGCACCCCAAACTTTACGGCTGCTCTGTTTCCAAGAACCTCCACTTCGGTACACCTTCAATATCCCAGGAAAGAGAAAAATGGATAAACAAATGGTGGTACTTGGCACAATGGAATATCACTCAGCCATGAAATCAATGTCATAAGGCTAGTTAGCAGCATGATGAGTGGATTTAGCGACGATGATTCTAAGTAAAATAAGTCACACAGAAAAAGACACTTATCCTAAGATATCGCTTATAGAGGGAATGTCAAAATCGCTACGCTTGAACTGAATTACAAAACAGAACAGAGTCACACCTTTAGAAGACACACTATGGCTGCTTAACGGGAAAGGTGAGGTGGGGTGTTGCATAAAACAAGGGTTTGAAATTAGCTCAGAGACCGCTCCATAAGCCAAATATGTAATAGACAAGGCCTACCCCCTGCTCAGTGAACTGGACTCAACACGCCCTAGTCACCGCACAAGAATATATCTGACTAGTAAGAATCTGAAAACCTATGTATCGATATCTCTCTGCAAGTGAATCAAGAGGGTGTAAAGCGGCATAAACACAGCAGGGAAAAGCAGCAAAGCCCCATTCTAAACATAAATTACTTAAAAATCCCACAAAACAAAGACAGTGAAAGAGAGAGAAATTCTTACAAAATCAGTTCAGGGGCTCTGATGCCACCTGGTTCGACCATATCTAGAGCCACAGCTGGATGAGACATAAGGCTGGACACTCTTGGGGCTGAGAGGATTGGTGAGGTTGGGTGAGCAAACGCAGATACTTTAAAGTAATACCACGGGGTACCCACCCCATGGGTCTCAAATCTCCAGGTACTAGGGCATCTTCCTACATCAAAACATGCATGGGAAACCCAGAGAATTGTATGCCGTGAGATCGGGAAAGGCTTCTAAAACGCACCTCATTTCTCCTCTCCTTGTGCTCGGGTTCACCATTCTAGCCGCTTGACTAAACATCTCCCTACTTGGAGAATCAGCACCTTTAACCTCCTGTTTCGTACAGGTTGCAATTTGTCCTGAGGATGAACGGGAAGACGGGGAACCAACTAGAGACTAGCCCTAGGTGTTGGGACAGGCACAGGTCAGTCCATTTTCCCATCAGGAAGAAGAATGAACCACAGGCTCAGCCTGCCCCCCAGAACCAAAATAGGGCCTGAAGCAATCGTGCGCTTTTGCGGACAGCTCCCAAAAAAGCGAGTAGACAAATGGAGCTCAGGGGCACTGCAATTCACAAACGTGCAGAGTTATAAATGATAACTCTCGTCCACAAATATATTGAGGGAAGGCAACGAAGAGGATTTGAAAGCAAGGCAGATTTGCAGGAAACAGATTTCAGGAGGTAGATTCGACTCGCCTTTAAAGCACATAAAAAACGGCAAAACGTTGACAATGATGCCCTTGGCCAAAAAGGGCGTATGCGTTTTTTCCTGAATATATTCAGGAAAAAACGCATACGCCCTTTTTAGCCAACCAAGCAAGCCGGAAGGGCAAATCAGTGCTACAAAGAAGTCTCGCTTGCCCTCGGTCAAAAGGGCCATGCTGAAAAAGTTTAAAAACCAGAAAAGCAGGACAGGCCATGGAGACATGGAAGCCTTGCTAAGCTGATGGGCGGGACGTAAATTGCCAACAGGCACTCTGGAGAAGTGTACGGTGTGTCCTTAAAAAAGTAATAAACACAGCTTACAGAGCATAGCGCACTTCCACTCATGGGCATATAAATTGGGAAAACTAAAAATCAACAAGACACAGGCACCCCGAACTTTACGGCTGCTCTGTTTCCAAGAACCTCCACTTTGTTACGCCTTCAATATCCCAAGAAAGAGAAAAATGGATAAAGAAATGGTGGTACTTGGCACAATGGAATATCACTCAGCCATGAAATCAGTGTCATCAGGCTAGTTAGCACCATGATGAGTGGATTTAGCGACGATGATTCTAAGTGAAATAAGTCACACAGAAAAAGACACTTATCCTAAGATATCGCTTATAGAGGGAATGTCAAAATCGCTACACTTGAACTGAATTACAAAACAGAACAGAGTCACACCTTTAGAAGACACACTATGGCTGCTTAACGGAAAAGGTGAGGTGGGGTGATACATAAAACAGGGGTTTGAAATTAGCTCAGAGACCACTCCATAAGCCAAATATATAATAGACAAGGCCTACTCCCTGCTCAGTGAACTGGACTCAACACCCCCTAGTCACTGCACAAGAATATATCTGACTAGTAAGAATCTGAAAACCTATGTATCGATATCTCTCTGCAAGTGAATCAAGAGGGTGTAAAGCGGCATAAACACAGCAGGGAAAAGCAGCGAAGCTCCATTCTAAACATAAATAACTTAAAAAAACCCACAAAACAAAGACAGTGAAAGAGAGAGAAATTCTTACAAAATCCGTTCAGGGTCTCTGATGCAACCTGGATTGACCATATCTAGACCCACAGCTGGATGAGACATAAGGCTGGACACTCTTGGGGCTGAGAGGATTGGTGAGGTTGGGTGAGCAAACGCAGATACTTTAAAGTAATACTGCGGGGTACCCACCCCATGGGTCTCAAATCTCCAGGTACAAGGGCATCTTCCTACATCCAAACATGCATGGGAAACCCAGAGAATTGTATGCCGTGAGATCGGGAAAGGCTTCTAAAACGCACCTCATTTCTCCTCTCCTTGTGCTCGGGTTCGCCATTCTAGGCGCTTGACTAAACATCTCCCTACTTGTAGCATCAGCACCTTTAACCTCCTGTTTCGTACAGGTTGCAATTTGTCCTGAGGATGAACGGGAAGACGGGGAACCAACGAGAGACTAGCCCTAGGTTTTGGGACAGGCACAGGTCACTCCATTTTCCCATCAGGAAGAAGAATGAACCACAGGCTCAGCCTGCCCCCCAGAACCAAAATAGGGCCTGAAGCAATCCTGCGCTTTTGCGGCCAGCTCCCAAAAAAGCGAGGAGACAAATGGAGCTCAGGGGCACTGCAATTCACAAACGTGCAGAGTTATCAATGAGAACTCTCGTCCACAAATATATTGAGGGAAGGCAACGAAGAAGATTTGAAAGCAAGGCAGATTTGCAGGAAACAGATTTCAGGAGGTAGATTCGACTCGCCTTTAAAGCACATGAAAAGCGGCAAAACGTTGACAATGATGCCCTTGGCGAAAAAGGGCGTATGCGTTTTTTCCTGAATATATTCAGGAAAAATCGCATACGCCCTTTTTGGCCAACCAAGCAAGCCGGAAGGGCAAATCAGCGCTACAAAGAAGTCTTGCTTGCCCTCGGTCAAAAGGGCCATGCTGAAAAAAGTGTAAAAACCAGAAAAGCAGGACAGGCCATGGAGACATGGGAGCCTTGCTACGCTGATGGGCGGGATGTTAATTGCCAACAGGCACTCTGGAGAAGTGTACGGTGTGTCCTGAAACAAGTAATAAACACAGCTTAAAGAGCATAGGGCACTTCCACTCATGGGAGTATAAATTGGAAAAACTAAAACTCAACAAGACACAGGCACCCCAAACTTTACGGCTGCTCTGTTGCCAAGAACCTCCGCTTCGGTACACCTTCAATATCCCAGGAAAGAGAAAAATGGATAAAGAAATGGTGGTACTTGGCACAATGGAATATCACTCAGCCATGAAATCAATGTCATAAGGCTAGTTAGCAGCATGATGAGTGGATTTAGGTACGATGATTCTAAGTGAAATAAGTCACACAGAAAAAGGCACTTATCCTAAGATATCGCTTATAGAGGGAATGTCAAAATCGCTACACTTGAACTGAATTACGAAACAGAACAGAGTCACACCATTAGAAGACACACTATGGCTGCTTAACGGGAAATGTGAGGTGGGGTGATGCATAAAACAAGGGTTTGAAATTAGCTCAGAGACCGCTCCATAAGCCAAATATGTAATAGACAAGGCCTACTCCCTGCTCAGTGAACTGGACTCAACACCCCCTAGTCACCGCACAAGAATATATCTGACTAGTAATAATCTGAAAACCTATGTATCGATATCTCTCTGCAAGTGAATCAAGAGGGTGTAAAGCGGCATAAACACAGCAGGGAAAAGCAGTCAAGACCCATTCTAAACATAAATTACTTTACAAATCCCACAAAACAAAGACAGTGAAAGAGAGAGAAATTCTTACAAAATCCGTTCAAGGTCTCTGATACAACCTGGATTGACCATATCTAGACCCACAGCTGGATGAGACATAAGGCTGGACACTCTTGGGGCTGAGAGGATTGGTGAGGTTGGATGAGAAAATGCAGATACTTTAAAGTAAAACCGCGGGGTACACACCCCATGGGTCTAAAATCTCCAGGTACAAGGGCATCTTCCTACATCAAAACATGCATGAGAAACACAGAAGATGGTATGCCATGAGATCGGGAAAGGTTTCTAAAACGCACCTCATTTCTCCTCTCCTTGTGCTCGGGTTCGCCATTCAAGCCGCTTGACTAACCATCTCCCTACTTGGAGAATCAGCACCTTTAACCTCCTGTTTCGTACAGGTTGTAATTTGTCCTGAGGATGAACGGGAAGACGGGGAACCAACGAGAGACAAACCCTAGGTGTTGGGATAGGCACAGGTCACTCCATTTTCCCATCAGGCAGAAGAATGAACCACAGGCTCCGCCTGCCCCCTGGAAGCCGAATAGGGCCTGAAACAATCCTGCGCTTTTGCGGCCAGCTCCCAAAAAAGCGAGTAGACAAATGGAGCTCAGGGGCACTGCAATTCACAAACGTGCAGAGTTATAAATGAGAACTCTCGTCCACAAATATATAGAGGGAAGGCAACGAAGAGGATTTGAAAGCAAGGCAGATTTGCAGGAAACAGATTTCAGGAGGTAGATTCGACTCGCCTTTAAAGCACATGAAAAGCGGCAAAACGTTGACAATAATGCCCTTGGCCAAAAAGGGCATATGCGTTTTTTCCTGAATATATTCAGGAAAAATCGCATACGCCCTTTTTGGCCAACCAAGCAAGCCGGAAGGGCAAATCAGTGCTACAAAGAAGTCTCGCTTGCCCTCGGTCAAAAATGCCATGCTGAAAAAAGTGTAAAAACCAGAAAAGCAGGACAGGCCATGGAGACATGGGAGCCTTGCTACGCTGATGGGTGGGATGTAAATTGCCAACAGGCACTCTGGAGAAGTGTACGGTGTGTCCTGAAACAAGTAATAAACACAGCTTAGAGAGCATAGGGCACTTCCACTCATGGGTGTATAAATTGGGAAAACTAAAAATCAACAAGACACAGGCACCCCAAACTTTACGGCTGCTCTGTTTCCAAGAACCTCCACTTCGGTACACCTTCAATATCCCAGGAAAGAGAAAAATGGATAAACAAATGGTGGTACTTGGCACAATGGAATATCACTCAGCCATGAAATCAATGTCATAAGGCTAGTTAGCAGCATGATGAGTGGATTTAGCGACGATGATTCTAAGTGAAATAAGTCACACAGAAAAAGACACTTATCCTAAGATATCGCTTATAGAGGGAATGTCAAAATCGCTACACTTGAACTGAATTACAAAACAGAACAGAGTCACACCTTTAGAAGACACACTATGGCTGCTTAACGGGAAAGGTGAGGTGGGGTGATGCATAAAACAAGGGTTTGAAATTAGCTCAGAGACCGCTCCATAAGCCAAATATGTAATAGACAAGGCCTACTCCCTGCTCAGTGAACTGGACTCAACACCCCCTAGTCACCGCACAAGAATATATCTGACTAGTAAGAATCTGAAAACCTATGTATCGATATCTCTCTGCAAGTGAATCAAGAGGGTGTAAAGCGGCATAAACACAGCAGGGAAAAGCAGCAAAGCCCCATTCTAAACATAAAGTACTTAAAAATCCCACAAAACAAAGACAGTGAAAGAGAGAGAAATTCTTACAAAATCAGTTCAGGGGCTCTGATGCCACCTGGTTCGACCATATATAGAGCCACAGCTGGATGAGACATAAGGCTGGACACTCTTGGGGCTGAGAGGATTGGTGAGGTTGGGTGAGCAAACGCAGATACTTTAAAGTAATACCGCGGGGTACCCACCCCATGGGTCTCAAATCTCCAGGTACTAGGGCATCTTCCTACATCAAAACATGCATGGGAAACCCAGAGGTTTGTATGCCGTGAGATCGGGAAAGGCTTCTAAAACGCACCTCATTTCTCCTCTCCTTGTGCTCGGGTTCACCATTCTAGCCGCTTGACTAAACATCTCCCTACTTGGAGAATCAGCACCTTTAACCTCCTGTTTCGTACAGGTTGCAATTTGTCCTGAGGATGAACGGGAAGACGGGGAACCAACTAGAGACTAGCCCTAGGTGTTGGGACAGGCACAGGTCACTCCATTTTCCCATCAGGAAGAAGAATGAACCACAGGCTCAGCCTGCCCCCCAGAACCAAAATAGGGCCTGAAGCAATCGTGCGCTTTTGCGGACAGCTCCCAAAAAAGCGAGTAGACAAATGGAGCTCAGGGGCACTGCAATTCACAAACGTGCAGAGTTATAAATGATAACTCTCGTCCACAAATATATTGAGGGAAGGCAACGAAGAGGATTTGAAAGCAAGGCAGATTTGCAGGAAACAGATTTCAGGAGGTAGATTCGACTCGCCTTTAAAGCACATGAAAAGCGGCAAAACGTTGACAATGATGCCCTTGGCCAAAAAGGGCGTATGCGTTTTTTCCTGAATATATTCAGGAAAAAACGCATACGCCCTTTTTAGCCAACCATGCAAGCCGGAAGGGCAAATCAGTGCTACAAAGAAGTCTCGCTTGCCCTCGGTCAAAAGGGCCATGCTGAAAAAGTTTAAAAACCAGAAAAGCAGGACAGGCCATGGAGACATGGAAGCCTTGCTAAGCTGATGGGCGGGACGTAAATTGACAACAGGCACTCTGGAGAAGTGTACGGTGTGTCCTGAAAAAAGTAAAAAACACAGCTTAGAGAGCATAGCGCACTTCCACTCATGGGCATATAAATTGGGAAAACTAAAAATCAACAAGACACAGGCACCCCGAACTTTACGGCTGCTCTGTTTCCAAGAACCTCCACTTTGTTACGCCTTCAATATCCCAGGAAAGAGAAAAATGGATAAACAAATGGTGGTACTTGGCACAATGGAATATCACTCAGCCATGAAATCAGTGTCATCAGGCTAGTTAGCACCATGATGAGTGGATTTAGCGACGATGATTCTAAGTGAAATAAGTCACACAGAAAAAGACACTTATCCTAAGATATCGCTTATAGAGGGAATGTCAAAATCGCTACACTTGAACTGAATTACAAAACAGAACAGAGTCACACCTTTAGAAGACACACTATGGCTGCTTAACGGAAAAGGTGAGGTGGGGTGATACATAAAACAGGGGTTTGAAATTAGCTCAGAGACCACTCCATAAGCCAAATATATAATAGACAAGGCCTACTCCCTGCTCAGTGAACTGGACTCAACACCCCCTAGTCACCGCACAAGAATATATCTGACTAGTAAGAATCTGAAAACCTATGTATCGATATCTCTCTGCAAGTGAATCAAGAGGGTGTAAAGCGGCATAAACACAGCAGGGAAAAGCAGCCAAGCTCCATTCTAAACATAAATTACTTTAAAAAACCCACAAAACAAAGACAGTGAAAGAGAGAGAAATTCTTACAAAATCCGTTCAGGGTCTATGATGCAACCTGGATTGACCATATCTAGACCCACAGCTGGATGAGACATAAGGCTGGACACTCTTGGGGCTGAGAGGATTGGTGAGGTTGGGTGAGAAAATGCAGATACTTTAAAGTAAAACCGCGGGGTACACACCCCATGGGTCTCAAATCTCCAGGTACAAGGGCATCTTCCTACATCAAAACATGCAAGGGAAACCCAGAAGATGGTATGCCGTGAGATCGGGAAAGGTTTCTAAAACGCACCTCATTTCTCCTCTCCTTGTGCTCGGGTTCGCCATTCCAGCCGCTTGACTAACCATCTCCCTACTTGGAGAATCAGCACCTTTAACCTCCTGTTTCGTACAGGTTGCAATTTGTCCTGAGGATGAACGGGAAGATGGGGAACCAACGAGAGACTAGCCCTAGGTGTTGGGACAGGCACAGGTCACTCCATTTTCCCATCAGGAAGAAGAATGAACCACAGGCTCCGCCGGCCCCATGGAAGCCGAATAGCGCCTGAAGCAATCCTGCGCTTTTGCGGCCAGCTCCCAAAAAAGCGAGGAGACAAATGGAGCTCAGGGGCACTGCAATTCACAAACGTGCAGAGTTATAAATGAGAACTCTCGTCCACAAATATATTGAGGGAAGGCAACGAAGAGGATTTGAAAGCAAGGCAGATTTGCAGGAAACAGATTTCAGGAGGTAGATTCGACTCGCCTTTAAAGCACATGAAAAGCGGCAAAACGTTGACAATGATGCCCTTGGCCAAAAAGGGCGTATGCGTTTTTTCCTGAATATATTCAGGAAAAAACGCATACGCCCTTTTTGGCCAACCAAGCAAGCCGGAAGGGCAAATCAGCGCTACAAAGAAGTCTCGCTTGCCCTCGGTCAAAAGGGCCATGCTGAAGAAAGTTTAAAAACCAGAAAAGCAGGACAGGCCATGGAGACATGGGAGCCTTGCTACGCTGATGGGCGGGATGTAAATTGCCAACAGGCACTCTGGAGAAGTGTACGGTGTGTCCTGAAACAAGTAATAAACACAGCTTAGAGAGCATAGGGCACTTCCACTCATGGGCGTATAAATCGGGAAAACTAAAACTCAACAAGACACAGGCACCCCAAACTTTACGGCTGCTCTGTTTCCAAGAACCTCCACTTTGGTACACCTTCAATATCCCAGGAAAGAGAAAAATGGATAAACAAATGGTGGTATTTGGCACAATGGAATATCACTCAGCCATGAAATCAATGTCATAAGGCTAGTTAGCAGCATGATGAGTGGATTTAGCGACGATGATTCTAAGTGAAATAAGTCACACAGAAAAAGACACTTATCGTAAGATATCGTTTATAGAGGGAATGTCAAAATCGCTACACTTGAACTGAATTACAAAACAGAACAGAGTCACACCTTTAGAAGACACACTATGGCTGCTTAACGGGAAAGGTGAGGTGGGGTGATGCATAAAACAAGGGTTTGAAATAAGCTCAGAGACCGCTCCATAAGCCAAGTATGTAATAGACAAGGCCTACTCCCTGCTCAGTGAACTGGACTCAACACCCCCTAGTCACCGCACAAGAATATATCTGACTAGTAAGAATCTGAAAACCTATGTATCGATATCTCTCTGCAAGTGAATCAAGAGGGTGTAAAGCGGCATAAACACAGCAGGGAAAAGCAGTCAAGACCCATTCTAAACATAAATTACTTTACAAATCCCACAAAACAAAGACAGTGAAAGAGAGAGAAATTCTTACAAAATCCGTTCAAGGTCTCTGATACAACCTGGATTGACCATATCTAGACCCACAGCTGGATGAGACATAAGGCTGGACACTCTTGGGGCTGAGAGGATTGGTGAGGTTGGGTGAGAAAACGCAGATACTTTAAAGTAAAACCGCGGGGTACACACCCCATGGGTCTAAAATCTCCAGGTACAAGGGCATCTTCCTACATCAAAACATGCATGAGAAACACAGAAGATGGTATGCCATGAGATCGGGAAAGGTTTCTAAAACGCACCTCATTTCTCCTCTCCTTGTGCTCGGGTTCGCCATTCAAGCCGCTTGACTAACCATCTCCCTACTTGGAGAATCAGCACCTTTAACCTCCTGTTTCGTACAGGTTGTAATTTGTCCTGAGGATGAACGGGAAGACGGGGAACCAACGAGAGACAAACCCTAGGTGTTGGGATAGGCACAGGTCACTCCATTTTCCCATCAGGAAGAAGAATGAACCACAGGCTCCGCCTGCCCCCTGGAAGCCGAATAGGGCCTGAAACAATCCTGCGCTTTTGCGGCCAGCTCCCAAAAAAGCGAGTAGACAAATGGAGCTCAGGGGCACTGCAATTCACAAACGTGCAGAGTTATAAATGAGAACTCTCGTCCACAAATATATAGAGGGAAGGCAACGAAGAGGATTTGAAAGCAAGGCAGATTTGCAGGAAACAGATTTCAGGAGGTAGATTCGACTCGCCTTTAAAGCACATGAAAAGCGGCAAAACGTTGACAATAATGCCCTTGGCCAAAAAGGTCGTATGCGTTTTTTCCTGAATATATTCAGGAAAAATCGCATACGCCCTTTTTGGCCAACCAAGCAAGCCGGAAGGGCAAATCAGTGCTACAAAGAAGTCTCGCTTGCCCTCGGTCAAAAATGCCATGCTGAAAAAAGTGTAAAAACCAGAAAAGCAGGACAGGCCATGGAGACATGGGAGCCTTGCTACGCTGATGGGCGGGATGTAAATTGCCAACAGGCACTCTGGAGAAGTGTACGGTGTGTCCTGAAACAAGTAATAAACACAGCTTAGAGAGCATAGGGCACTTCCACTCATGGGTGTATAAATTGGGAAAACTAAAAATCAACAAGACACAGGCACCCCAAACTTTACGGCTGCTCTGTTTCCAAGAACCTCCACTTCGGTACACCTTCAATATCCCAGGAAAGAGAAAAATGGATAAACAAATGGTGGTACTTGGCACAATGGAATATCACTCAGCCATGAAATCAATGTCATAAGGCTAGTTAGCAGCATGATGAGTGGATTTAGCGACGATGATTCTAAGTAAAATAAGTCACACAGAAAAAGACACTTATCCTAAGATATCGCTTATAGAGGGAATGTCAAAATCGCTACGCTTGAACTGAATTACAAAACAGAACAGAGTCACACCTTTAGAAGACACACTATGGCTGCTTAACGGGAAAGGTGAGGTGGGGTGTTGCATAAAACAAGGGTTTGAAATTAGCTCAGAGACCGCTCCATAAGCCAAATATGTAATAGACAAGGCCTACCCCCTGCTCAGTGAACTGGACTCAACACGCCCTAGTCACCGCACAAGAATATATCTGACTAGTAAGAATCTGAAAACCTATGTATCGATATCTCTCTGCAAGTGAATCAAGAGGGTGTAAAGCGGCATAAACACAGCAGGGAAAAGCAGCAAAGCCCCATTCTAAACATAAATTACTTAAAAATCCCACAAAACAAAGACAGTGAAAGAGAGAGAAATTCTTACAAAATCAGTTCAGGGGCTCTGATGCCACCTGGTTCGACCATATCTAGAGCCACAGCTGGATGAGACATAAGGCTGGACACTCTTGGGGCTGAGAGGATTGGTGAGGTTGGGTGAGCAAACGCAGATACTTTAAAGTAATACCACGGGGTACCCACCCCATGGGTCTCAAATCTCCAGGTACTAGGGCATCTTCCTACATCAAAACATGCATGGGAAACCCAGAGAATTGTATGCCGTGAGATCGGGAAAGGCTTCTAAAACGCACCTCATTTCTCCTCTCCTTGTGCTCGGGTTCACCATTCTAGCCGCTTGACTAAACATCTCCCTACTTGGAGAATCAGCACCTTTAACCTCCTGTTTCGTACAGGTTGCAATTTGTCCTGAGGATGAACGGGAAGACGGGGAACCAACTAGAGACTAGCCCTAGGTGTTGGGACAGGCACAGGTCAGTCCATTTTCCCATCAGGAAGAAGAATGAACCACAGGCTCAGCCTGCCCCCCAGAACCAAAATAGGGCCTGAAGCAATCGTGCGCTTTTGCGGACAGCTCCCAAAAAAGCGAGTAGACAAATGGAGCTCAGGGGCACTGCAATTCACAAACGTGCAGAGTTATAAATGATAACTCTCGTCCACAAATATATTGAGGGAAGGCAACGAAGAGGATTTGAAAGCAAGGCAGATTTGCAGGAAACAGATTTCAGGAGGTAGATTCGACTCGCCTTTAAAGCACATAAAAAACGGCAAAACGTTGACAATGATGCCCTTGGCCAAAAAGGGCGTATGCGTTTTTTCCTGAATATATTCAGGAAAAAACGCATACGCCCTTTTTAGCCAACCAAGCAAGCCGGAAGGGCAAATCAGTGCTACAAAGAAGTCTCGCTTGCCCTCGGTCAAAAGGGCCATGCTGAAAAAGTTTAAAAACCAGAAAAGCAGGACAGGCCATGGAGACATGGAAGCCTTGCTAAGCTGATGGGCGGGACGTAAATTGCCAACAGGCACTCTGGAGAAGTGTACGGTGTGTCCTTAAAAAAGTAATAAACACAGCTTACAGAGCATAGCGCACTTCCACTCATGGGCATATAAATTGGGAAAACTAAAAATCAACAAGACACAGGCACCCCGAACTTTACGGCTGCTCTGTTTCCAAGAACCTCCACTTTGTTACGCCTTCAATATCCCAGGAAAGAGAAAAATGGATAAAGAAATGGTGGTACTTGGCACAATGGAATATCACTCAGCCATGAAATCAGTGTCATCAGGCTAGTTAGCACCATGATGAGTGGATTTAGCGACGATGATTCTAAGTGAAATAAGTCACACAGAAAAAGACACTTATCCTAAGATATCGCTTATAGAGGGAATGTCAAAATCGCTACACTTGAACTGAATTACAAAACAGAACAGAGTCACACCTTTAGAAGACACACTATGGCTGCTTAACGGAAAAGGTGAGGTGGGGTGATACATAAAACAGGGGTTTGAAATTAGCTCAGAGACCACTCCATAAGCCAAATATATAATAGACAAGGCCTACTCCCTGCTCAGTGAACTGGACTCAACACCCCCTAGTCACTGCACAAGAATATATCTGACTAGTAAGAATCTGAAAACCTATGTATCGATATCTCTCTGCAAGTGAATCAAGAGGGTGTAAAGCGGCATAAACACAGCAGGGAAAAGCAGCGAAGCTCCATTCTAAACATAAATAACTTAAAAAAACCCACAAAACAAAGACAGTGAAAGAGAGAGAAATTCTTACAAAATCCGTTCAGGGTCTCTGATGCAACCTGGATTGACCATATCTAGACCCACAGCTGGATGAGACATAAGGCTGGACACTCTTGGGGCTGAGAGGATTGGTGAGGTTGGGTGAGCAAACGCAGATACTTTAAAGTAATACTGCGGGGTACCCACCCCATGGGTCTCAAATCTCCAGGTACAAGGGCATCTTCCTACATCCAAACATGCATGGGAAACCCAGAGAATTGTATGCCGTGAGATCGGGAAAGGCTTCTAAAACGCACCTCATTTCTCCTCTCCTTGTGCTCGGGTTCGCCATTCTAGGCGCTTGACTAAACATCTCCCTACTTGTAGCATCAGCACCTTTAACCTCCTGTTTCGTACAGGTTGCAATTTGTCCTGAGGATGAACGGGAAGACGGGGAACCAACGAGAGACTAGCCCTAGGTTTTGGGACAGGCACAGGTCACTCCATTTTCCCATCAGGAAGAAGAATGAACCACAGGCTCAGCCTGACCCCCAGAACCAAAATAGGGCCTGAAGCAATCCTGCGCTTTTGCGGCCAGCTCCCAAAAAAGCGAGGAGACAAATGGAGCTCAGGGGCACTGCAATTCACAAACGTGCAGAGTTATCAATGAGAACTCTCGTCCACAAATATATTGAGGGAAGGCAACGAAGAAGATTTGAAAGCAAGGCAGATTTGCAGGAAACAGATTTCAGGAGGTAGATTCGACTCGCCTTTAAAGCACATGAAAAGCGGCAAAACGTTGACAATGATGCCCTTGGCGAAAAAGGGCGTATGCGTTTTTTCCTGAATATATTCAGGAAAAAACGCATACGCCCTTTTTGGCCAACCAAGCAAGCCGGAAGGGCAAATCAGCGCTACAAAGAAGTCTTGCTTGCCCTCGGTCAAAAGGGCCATGCTGAAAAAAGTGTAAAAACCAGAAAAGCAGGACAGGCCATGGAGACATGGGAGCCTTGCTACGCTGATGGGCGGGATGTTAATTGCCAACAGGCACTCTGGAGAAGTGTACGGTGTGTCCTGAAACAAGTAATAAACACAGCTTAAAGAGCATAGGGCACTTCCACTCATGGGAGTATAAATTGGAAAAACTAAAACTCAACAAGACACAGGCACCCCAAACTTTACGGCTGCTCTGTTGCCAAGAACCTCCGCTTCGGTACACCTTCAATATCCCAGGAAAGAGAAAAATGGATAAAGAAATGGTGGTACTTGGCACAATGGAATATCACTCAGCCATGAAATCAATGTCATAAGGCTAGTTAGCAGCATGATGAGTGGATTTAGGTACGATGATTCTAAGTGAAATAAGTCACACAGAAAAAGGCACTTATCCTAAGATATCGCTTATAGAGGGAATGTCAAAATCGCTACACTTGAACTGAATTACGAAACAGAACAGAGTCACACCATTAGAAGACACACTATGGCTGCTTAACGGGAAATGTGAGGTGGGGTGATGCATAAAACAAGGGTTTGAAATTAGCTCAGAGACCGCTCCATAAGCCAAATATGTAATAGACAAGGCCTACTCCCTGCTCAGTGAACTGGACTCAACACCCCCTAGTCACCGCACAAGAATATATCTGACTAGTAATAATCTGAAAACCTATGTATCGATATCTCTCTGCAAGTGAATCAAGAGGGTGTAAAGCGGCATAAACACAGCAGGGAAAAGCAGTCAAGACCCATTCTAAACATAAATTACTTTACAAATCCCACAAAACAAAGACAGTGAAAGAGAGAGAAATTCTTACAAAATCCGTTCAAGGTCTCTGATACAACCTGGATTGACCATATCTAGACCCACAGCTGGATGAGACATAAGGCTGGACACTCTTGGGGCTGAGAGGATTGGTGAGGTTGGATGAGAAAATGCAGATACTTTAAAGTAAAACCGCGGGGTACACACCCCATGGGTCTAAAATCTCCAGGTACAAGGGCATCTTCCTACATCAAAACATGCATGAGAAACACAGAAGATGGTATGCCATGAGATCGGGAAAGGTTTCTAAAACGCACCTCATTTCTCCTCTCCTTGTGCTCGGGTTCGCCATTCAAGCCGCTTGACTAACCATCTCCCTACTTGGAGAATCAGCACCTTTAACCTCCTGTTTCGTACAGGTTGTAATTTGTCCTGAGGATGAACGGGAAGACGGGGAACCAACGAGAGACAAACCCTAGGTGTTGGGATAGGCACAGGTCACTCCATTTTCCCATCAGGCAGAAGAATGAACCACAGGCTCCGCCTGCCCCCTGGAAGCCGAATAGGGCCTGAAACAATCCTGCGCTTTTGCGGCCAGCTCCCAAAAAAGCGAGTAGACAAATGGAGCTCAGGGGCACTGCAATTCACAAACGTGCAGAGTTATAAATGAGAACTCTCGTCCACAAATATATAGAGGGAAGGCAACGAAGAGGATTTGAAAGCAAGGCAGATTTGCAGGAAACAGATTTCAGGAGGTAGATTCGACTCGCCTTTAAAGCACATGAAAAGCGGCAAAACGTTGACAATAATGCCCTTGGCCAAAAAGGGCATATGCGTTTTTTCCTGAATATATTCAGGAAAAATCGCATACGCCCTTTTTGGCCAACCAAGCAAGCCGGAAGGGCAAATCAGTGCTACAAAGAAGTCTCGCTTGCCCTCGGTCAAAAATGCCATGCTGAAAAAAGTGTAAAAACCAGAAAAGCAGGACAGGCCATGGAGACATGGGAGCCTTGCTACGCTGATGGGTGGGATGTAAATTGCCAACAGGCACTCTGGAGAAGTGTACGGTGTGTCCTGAAACAAGTAATAAACACAGCTTAGAGAGCATAGGGCACTTCCACTCATGGGTGTATAAATTGGGAAAACTAAAAATCAACAAGACACAGGCACCCCAAACTTTACGGCTGCTCTGTTTCCAAGAACCTCCACTTCGGTACACCTTCAATATCCCAGGAAAGAGAAAAATGGATAAACAAATGGTGGTACTTGGCACAATGGAATATCACTCAGCCATGAAATCAATGTCATAAGGCTAGTTAGCAGCATGATGAGTGGATTTAGCGACGATGATTCTAAGTGAAATAAGTCACACAGAAAAAGACACTTATCCTAAGATATCGCTTATAGAGGGAATGTCAAAATCGCTACACTTGAACTGAATTACAAAACAGAACAGAGTCACACCTTTAGAAGACACACTATGGCTGCTTAACGGGAAAGGTGAGGTGGGGTGATGCATAAAACAAGGGTTTGAAATTAGCTCAGAGACCGCTCCATAAGCCAAATATGTAATAGACAAGGCCTACTCCCTGCTCAGTGAACTGGACTCAACACCCCCTAGTCACCGCACAAGAATATATCTGACTAGTAAGAATCTGAAAACCTATGTATCGATATCTCTCTGCAAGTGAATCAAGAGGGTGTAAAGCGGCATAAACACAGCAGGGAAAAGCAGCAAAGCCCCATTCTAAACATAAAGTACTTAAAAATCCCACAAAACAAAGACAGTGAAAGAGAGAGAAATTCTTACAAAATCAGTTCAGGGGCTCTGATGCCACCTGGTTCGACCATATATAGAGCCACAGCTGGATGAGACATAAGGCTGGACACTCTTGGGGCTGAGAGGATTGGTGAGGTTGGGTGAGCAAACGCAGATACTTTAAAGTAATACCGCGGGGTACCCACCCCATGGGTCTCAAATCTCCAGGTACTAGGGCATCTTCCTACATCAAAACATGCATGGGAAACCCAGAGGTTTGTATGCCGTGAGATCGGGAAAGGCTTCTAAAACGCACCTCATTTCTCCTCTCCTTGTGCTCGGGTTCACCATTCTAGCCGCTTGACTAAACATCTCCCTACTTGGAGAATCAGCACCTTTAACCTCCTGTTTCGTACAGGTTGCAATTTGTCCTGAGGATGAACGGGAAGACGGGGAACCAACTAGAGACTAGCCCTAGGTGTTGGGACAGGCACAGGTCACTCCATTTTCCCATCAGGAAGAAGAATGAACCACAGGCTCAGCCTGCCCCCCAGAACCAAAATAGGGCCTGAAGCAATCGTGCGCTTTTGCGGACAGCTCCCAAAAAAGCGAGTAGACAAATGGAGCTCAGGGGCACTGCAATTCACAAACGTGCAGAGTTATAAATGATAACTCTCGTCCACAAATATATTGAGGGAAGGCAACGAAGAGGATTTGAAAGCAAGGCAGATTTGCAGGAAACAGATTTCAGGAGGTAGATTCGACTCGCCTTTAAAGCACATGAAAAGCGGCAAAACGTTGACAATGATGCCCTTGGCCAAAAAGGGCGTATGCGTTTTTTCCTGAATATATTCAGGAAAAAACGCATACGCCCTTTTTAGCCAACCATGCAAGCCGGAAGGGCAAATCAGTGCTACAAAGAAGTCTCGCTTGCCCTCGGTCAAAAGGGCCATGCTGAAAAAGTTTAAAAACCAGAAAAGCAGGACAGGCCATGGAGACATGGAAGCCTTGCTAAGCTGATGGGCGGGACGTAAATTGACAACAGGCACTCTGGAGAAGTGTACGGTGTGTCCTGAAAAAAGTAAAAAACACAGCTTAGAGAGCATAGCGCACTTCCACTCATGGGCATATAAATTGGGAAAACTAAAAATCAACAAGACACAGGCACCCCGAACTTTACGGCTGCTCTGTTTCCAAGAACCTCCACTTTGTTACGCCTTCAATATCCCAGGAAAGAGAAAAATGGATAAACAAATGGTGGTACTTGGCACAATGGAATATCACTCAGCCATGAAATCAGTGTCATCAGGCTAGTTAGCACCATGATGAGTGGATTTAGCGACGATGATTCTAAGTGAAATAAGTCACACAGAAAAAGACACTTATCCTAAGATATCGCTTATAGAGGGAATGTCAAAATCGCTACACTTGAACTGAATTACAAAACAGAACAGAGTCACACCTTTAGAAGACACACTATGGCTGCTTAACGGAAAAGGTGAGGTGGGGTGATACATAAAACAGGGGTTTGAAATTAGCTCAGAGACCACTCCATAAGCCAAATATATAATAGACAAGGCCTACTCCCTGCTCAGTGAACTGGACTCAACACCCCCTAGTCACCGCACAAGAATATATCTGACTAGTAAGAATCTGAAAACCTATGTATCGATATCTCTCTGCAAGTGAATCAAGAGGGTGTAAAGCGGCATAAACACAGCAGGGAAAAGCAGCCAAGCTCCATTCTAAACATAAATTACTTTAAAAAACCCACAAAACAAAGACAGTGAAAGAGAGAGAAATTCTTACAAAATCCGTTCAGGGTCTATGATGCAACCTGGATTGACCATATCTAGACCCACAGCTGGATGAGACATAAGGCTGGACACTCTTGGGGCTGAGAGGATTGGTGAGGTTGGGTGAGAAAATGCAGATACTTTAAAGTAAAACCGCGGGGTACACACCCCATGGGTCTCAAATCTCCAGGTACAAGGGCATCTTCCTACATCAAAACATGCAAGGGAAACCCAGAAGATGGTATGCCGTGAGATCGGGAAAGGTTTCTAAAACGCACCTCATTTCTCCTCTCCTTGTGCTCGGGTTCGCCATTCCAGCCGCTTGACTAACCATCTCCCTACTTGGAGAATCAGCACCTTTAACCTCCTGTTTCGTACAGGTTGCAATTTGTCCTGAGGATGAACGGGAAGATGGGGAACCAACGAGAGACTAGCCCTAGGTGTTGGGACAGGCACAGGTCACTCCATTTTCCCATCAGGAAGAAGAATGAACCACAGGCTCCGCCGGCCCCATGGAAGCCGAATAGCGCCTGAAGCAATCCTGCGCTTTTGCGGCCAGCTCCCAAAAAAGCGAGGAGACAAATGGAGCTCAGGGGCACTGCAATTCACAAACGTGCAGAGTTATAAATGAGAACTCTCGTCCACAAATATATTGAGGGAAGGCAACGAAGAGGATTTGAAAGCAAGGCAGATTTGCAGGAAACAGATTTCAGGAGGTAGATTCGACTCGCCTTTAAAGCACATGAAAAGCGGCAAAACGTTGACAATGATGCCCTTGGCCAAAAAGGGCGTATGCGTTTTTTCCTGAATATATTCAGGAAAAAACGCATACGCCCTTTTTGGCCAACCAAGCAAGCCGGAAGGGCAAATCAGCGCTACAAAGAAGTCTCGCTTGCCCTCGGTCAAAAGGGCCATGCTGAAGAAAGTTTAAAAACCAGAAAAGCAGGACAGGCCATGGAGACATGGGAGCCTTGCTACGCTGATGGGCGGGATGTAAATTGCCAACAGGCACTCTGGAGAAGTGTACGGTGTGTCCTGAAACAAGTAATAAACACAGCTTAGAGAGCATAGGGCACTTCCACTCATGGGCGTATAAATCGGGAAAACTAAAACTCAACAAGACACAGGCACCCCAAACTTTACGGCTGCTCTGTTTCCAAGAACCTCCACTTTGGTACACCTTCAATATCCCAGGAAAGAGAAAAATGGATAAACAAATGGTGGTATTTGGCACAATGGAATATCACTCAGCCATGAAATCAATGTCATAAGGCTAGTTAGCAGCATGATGAGTGGATTTAGCGACGATGATTCTAAGTGAAATAAGTCACACAGAAAAAGACACTTATCGTAAGATATCGTTTATAGAGGGAATGTCAAAATCGCTACACTTGAACTGAATTACAAAACAGAACAGAGTCACACCTTTAGAAGACACACTATGGCTGCTTAACGGGAAAGGTGAGGTGGGGTGATGCATAAAACAAGGGTTTGAAATAAGCTCAGAGACCGCTCCATAAGCCAAGTATGTAATAGACAAGGCCTACTCCCTGCTCAGTGAACTGGACTCAACACCCCCTAGTCACCGCACAAGAATATATCTGACTAGTAAGAATCTGAAAACCTATGTATCGATATCTCTCTGCAAGTGAATCAAGAGGGTGTAAAGCGGCATAAACACAGCAGGGAAAAGCAGCCAAGCTCCATTCTAAACATAAATAACTTAAAAAAACCCACAAAACAAAGACAGTGAAAGAGAGAGAAATTCTTACAAAATCCGTTCAGGGTCTCTGATGCAACCTGGATTGACCATATCTAGACCCACAGCTGGATGAGACATAAGGCTGGACACTCTTGGGGCTGAGAGGATTGGTGAGGTTGGGTGAGAAAATGCAGATACTTTAAAGTAAAACCGCGGGGTACACACCCCATGGGTCTCAAATCTCCAGGTACAAGGGCATCTTCCTACATCAAAACATGCAAGGGAAACCCAGAAGATGGTATGCCGTGAGATCGGGAAAGGTTTCTAAAACGCACCTCATTTCTCCTCTCCTTGTGCTCGGGTTCGCCATTCCAGCCGCTTGACTAACCATCTCCCTACTTGGAGAATCAGCACCTTTAACCTCCTGTTTCGTACAGGTTGTAATTTGTCCTGAGGATGAACGGGAAGACGGGGAACCAACGAGAGACAAACCCTAGGTTTTGGGACAGGCACAGGTCACTCCATTTTCCCATCAGGAAGAAGAATGAACCACAGGCTCGGCCTGCCCCCCAGAACCAAAATAGGGCCTGAAGCAATCCTGCGCTTTTGCGGCCAGCTCCCAAAAAAGCGAGGAGACAAATGGAGCTCAGGGGCACTGCAATTCACAAACGTGCAGAGTTATAAATGAGAACTCTCGTCCACAAATATATTGAGGGAAGGCAACGAAGAGGATTTGAAAGCAAGGCAGATTTGCAGGAAACAGATTTCAGGAGGTAGATTCGACTCGCCTTTAAAGCACATGAAAAGCGACAAAACGTTGACAATGATGCCCTTGGCCAAAAAGGGCGTATGCGTTTTTTCCTGAATATATTCAGGAAAAAACGCATACGCCCTTTTTGGCCAACCAAGCAAGCCGGAAGGGCAAATCAGCGCTACAAAGAAGTATCGCTTGCCCTCGGTCAAAAGGGCCATGCTGAAAAAAGTGTAAAAACCAGAAAAGCAGGACAGGCCATGGAGACATGGGAGCCTTGCTATGCTGATGGGCGGGATGTAAATTGCCAACAGGCACTCTGGAGAAGTGTACGGTGTGTCCTGAAACAACTAATAAACACAGCTTAAAGAGCATAGGGCACTTCCACTCATGGGCGTATAAATTGGGAAAACTAAAAATCAACAAGACACAGGCACCCCAAACTTTACGGCTGCTCTGTTTCCAAGAACCTCCACTTCGGTACACCTTCAATATCCCAGGAAAGAGAAAAATGGATAAACAAATGGTGGTACTTGGCACAATGGAATATCACTCAGCCATGAAATCAATGTCATAAGGCTAGTTAGCAGCATGATGAGTGGATTTAGCGACGATGATTCTAAGTGAAATAAGTCACACAGAAAAAGACACTTATCCTAAGATATCGCTTATAGAGGGAATGTCAAAATCGCTACACTTGAACTGAATTACAAAACAGAACAGAGTCACACCTTTAGAAGACACACTATGGCTGCTTAACGGGAAAGGTGAGGTGGGGTGATGCATAAAACAAGGGTTTGAAATTAGCTCAGAGACCGCTCCATAAGCCAAATATGTAATAGACAAGGCCTACTCCCTGCTCAGTGAACTGGACTCAACACCCCCTAGTCACCGCACAAGAATATATCTGACTAGTAAGAATCTGAAAACCTATGTATCGATATCTCTCTGCAAGTGAATCAAGAGGGTGTAAAGCGGCATAAACACAGCAGGGAAAAGCAGCAAAGCCCCATTCTAAACATAAAGTACTTAAAAATCCCACAAAACAAAGACAGTGAAAGAGAGAGAAATTCTTACAAAATCAGTTCAGGGGCTCTGATGCCACCTGGTTCGACCATATATAGAGCCACAGCTGGATGAGACATAAGGCTGGACACTCTTGGGGCTGAGAGGATTGGTGAGGTTGGGTGAGCAAACGCAGATACTTTAAAGTAATACCGCGGGGTACCCACCCCATGGGTCTCAAATCTCCAGGTACTAGGGCATCTTCCTACATCAAAACATGCATGGGAAACCCAGAGGTTTGTATGCCGTGAGATCGGGAAAGGCTTCTAAAACGCACCTCATTTCTCCTCTCCTTGTGCTCGGGTTCACCATTCTAGCCGCTTGACTAAACATCTCCCTACTTGGAGAATCAGCACCTTTAACCTCCTGTTTCGTACAGGTTGCAATTTGTCCTGAGGATGAACGGGAAGACGGGGAACCAACTAGAGACTAGCCCTAGGTGTTGGGACAGGCACAGGTCACTCCATTTTCCCATCAGGAAGAAGAATGAACCACAGGCTCAGCCTGCCCCCCAGAACCAAAATAGGGCCTGAAGCAATCGTGCGCTTTTGCGGACAGCTCCCAAAAAAGCGAGTAGACAAATGGAGCTCAGGGGCACTGCAATTCACAAACGTGCAGAGTTATAAATGATAACTCTCGTCCACAAATATATTGAGGGAAGGCAACGAAGAGGATTTGAAAGCAAGGCAGATTTGCAGGAAACAGATTTCAGGAGGTAGATTCGACTCGCCTTTAAAGCACATGAAAAGCGGCAAAACGTTGACAATGATGCCCTTGGCCAAAAAGGGCGTATGCGTTTTTTCCTGAATATATTCAGGAAAAAACGCATACGCCCTTTTTAGCCAACCATGCAAGCCGGAAGGGCAAATCAGTGCTACAAAGAAGTCTCGCTTGCCCTCGGTCAAAAGGGCCATGCTGAAAAAGTTTAAAAACCAGAAAAGCAGGACAGGCCATGGAGACATGGAAGCCTTGCTAAGCTGATGGGCGGGACGTAAATTGACAACAGGCACTCTGGAGAAGTGTACGGTGTGTCCTGAAAAAAGTAAAAAACACAGCTTAGAGAGCATAGCGCACTTCCACTCATGGGCATATAAATTGGGAAAACTAAAAATCAACAAGACACAGGCACCCCGAACTTTACGGCTGCTCTGTTTCCAAGAACCTCCACTTTGTTACGCCTTCAATATCCCAGGAAAGAGAAAAATGGATAAACAAATGGTGGTACTTGGCACAATGGAATATCACTCAGCCATGAAATCAGTGTCATCAGGCTAGTTAGCACCATGATGAGTGGATTTAGCGACGATGATTCTAAGTGAAATAAGTCACACAGAAAAAGACACTTATCCTAAGATATCGCTTATAGAGGGAATGTCAAAATCGCTACACTTGAACTGAATTACAAAACAGAACAGAGTCACACCTTTAGAAGACACACTATGGCTGCTTAACGGAAAAGGTGAGGTGGGGTGATACATAAAACAGGGGTTTGAAATTAGCTCAGAGACCACTCCATAAGCCAAATATATAATAGACAAGGCCTACTCCCTGCTCAGTGAACTGGACTCAACACCCCCTAGTCACCGCACAAGAATATATCTGACTAGTAAGAATCTGAAAACCTATGTATCGATATCTCTCTGCAAGTGAATCAAGAGGGTGTAAAGCGGCATAAACACAGCAGGGAAAAGCAGCCAAGCTCCATTCTAAACATAAATTACTTTAAAAAACCCACAAAACAAAGACAGTGAAAGAGAGAGAAATTCTTACAAAATCCGTTCAGGGTCTATGATGCAACCTGGATTGACCATATCTAGACCCACAGCTGGATGAGACATAAGGCTGGACACTCTTGGGGCTGAGAGGATTGGTGAGGTTGGGTGAGAAAATGCAGATACTTTAAAGTAAAACCGCGGGGTACACACCCCATGGGTCTCAAATCTCCAGGTACAAGGGCATCTTCCTACATCAAAACATGCAAGGGAAACCCAGAAGATGGTATGCCGTGAGATCGGGAAAGGTTTCTAAAACGCACCTCATTTCTCCTCTCCTTGTGCTCGGGTTCGCCATTCCAGCCGCTTGACTAACCATCTCCCTACTTGGAGAATCAGCACCTTTAACCTCCTGTTTCGTACAGGTTGCAATTTGTCCTGAGGATGAACGGGAAGATGGGGAACCAACGAGAGACTAGCCCTAGGTGTTGGGACAGGCACAGGTCACTCCATTTTCCCATCAGGAAGAAGAATGAACCACAGGCTCCGCCGGCCCCATGGAAGCCGAATAGCGCCTGAAGCAATCCTGCGCTTTTGCGGCCAGCTCCCAAAAAAGCGAGGAGACAAATGGAGCTCAGGGGCACTGCAATTCACAAACGTGCAGAGTTATAAATGAGAACTCTCGTCCACAAATATATTGAGGGAAGGCAACGAAGAGGATTTGAAAGCAAGGCAGATTTGCAGGAAACAGATTTCAGGAGGTAGATTCGACTCGCCTTTAAAGCACATGAAAAGCGGCAAAACGTTGACAATGATGCCCTTGGCCAAAAAGGGCGTATGCGTTTTTTCCTGAATATATTCAGGAAAAAACGCATACGCCCTTTTTGGCCAACCAAGCAAGCCGGAAGGGCAAATCAGCGCTACAAAGAAGTCTCGCTTGCCCTCGGTCAAAAGGGCCATGCTGAAGAAAGTTTAAAAACCAGAAAAGCAGGACAGGCCATGGAGACATGGGAGCCTTGCTACGCTGATGGGCGGGATGTAAATTGCCAACAGGCACTCTGGAGAAGTGTACGGTGTGTCCTGAAACAAGTAATAAACACAGCTTAGAGAGCATAGGGCACTTCCACTCATGGGCGTATAAATCGGGAAAACTAAAACTCAACAAGACACAGGCACCCCAAACTTTACGGCTGCTCTGTTTCCAAGAACCTCCACTTTGGTACACCTTCAATATCCCAGGAAAGAGAAAAATGGATAAACAAATGGTGGTATTTGGCACAATGGAATATCACTCAGCCATGAAATCAATGTCATAAGGCTAGTTAGCAGCATGATGAGTGGATTTAGCGACGATGATTCTAAGTGAAATAAGTCACACAGAAAAAGACACTTATCGTAAGATATCGTTTATAGAGGGAATGTCAAAATCGCTACACTTGAACTGAATTACAAAACAGAACAGAGTCACACCTTTAGAAGACACACTATGGCTGCTTAACGGGAAAGGTGAGGTGGGGTGATGCATAAAACAAGGGTTTGAAATAAGCTCAGAGACCGCTCCATAAGCCAAGTATGTAATAGACAAGGCCTACTCCCTGCTCAGTGAACTGGACTCAACACCCCCTAGTCACCGCACAAGAATATATCTGACTAGTAAGAATCTGAAAACCTATGTATCGATATCTCTCTGCAAGTGAATCAAGAGGGTGTAAAGCGGCATAAACACAGCAGGGAAAAGCAGCCAAGCTCCATTCTAAACATAAATAACTTAAAAAAACCCACAAAACAAAGACAGTGAAAGAGAGAGAAATTCTTACAAAATCCGTTCAGGGTCTCTGATGCAACCTGGATTGACCATATCTAGACCCACAGCTGGATGAGACATAAGGCTGGACACTCTTGGGGCTGAGAGGATTGGTGAGGTTGGGTGAGAAAATGCAGATACTTTAAAGTAAAACCGCGGGGTACACACCCCATGGGTCTCAAATCTCCAGGTACAAGGGCATCTTCCTACATCAAAACATGCAAGGGAAACCCAGAAGATGGTATGCCGTGAGATCGGGAAAGGTTTCTAAAACGCACCTCATTTCTCCTCTCCTTGTGCTCGGGTTCGCCATTCCAGCCGCTTGACTAACCATCTCCCTACTTGGAGAATCAGCACCTTTAACCTCCTGTTTCGTACAGGTTGTAATTTGTCCTGAGGATGAACGGGAAGACGGGGAACCAACGAGAGACAAACCCTAGGTTTTGGGACAGGCACAGGTCACTCCATTTTCCCATCAGGAAGAAGAATGAACCACAGGCTCGGCCTGCCCCCCAGAACCAAAATAGGGCCTGAAGCAATCCTGCGCTTTTGCGGCCAGCTCCCAAAAAAGCGAGTAGACAAATGGAGCTCAGGGGCACTGCAATTCACAAACGTGCAGAGTTATAAATGAGAACTCTCGTCCACAAATATATTGAGGGAAGGCAACGAAGAGGATTTGAAAGCAAGGCAGATTTGCAGGAAACAGATTTCAGGAGGTAGATTCGACTCGCCTTTAAAGCACATGAAAAGCGACAAAACGTTGACAATGATGCCCTTGGCCAAAAAGGGCGTATGCGTTTTTTCCTGAATATATTCAGGAAAAAACGCATACGCCCTTTTTGGCCAACCAAGCAAGCCGGAAGGGCAAATCAGCGCTACAAAGAAGTATCGCTTGCCCTCGGTCAAAAGGGCCATGCTGAAAAAAGTGTAAAAACCAGAAAAGCAGGACAGGCCATGGAGACATGGGAGCCTTGCTATGCTGATGGGCGGGATGTAAATTGCCAACAGGCACTCTGGAGAAGTGTACGGTGTGTCCTGAAACAACTAATAAACACAGCTTAAAGAGCATAGGGCACTTCCACTCATGGGCGTATAAATTGGGAAAACTAAAAATCAACAAGACACAGGCACCCCAAACTTTACGGCTGCTCTGTTTCCAAGAACCTCCACTTCGGTACACCTTCAATATCCCAGGAAAGAGAAAAATGGATAAACAAATGGTGGTACTTGGCACAATGGAATATCACTCAGCCATGAAATCAATGTCATAAGGCTAGTTAGCAGCATGATGAGTGGATTTAGCGACGATGATTCTAAGTGAAATAAGTCACACAGAAAAAGACACTTATCCTAAGATATCGCTTATAGAGGGAATGTCAAAATCGCTGCACTTGAACTGAATTACAAAACAGAACAGAGTCACACCTTTAGAAGACACACTATGGCTGCTTAACGGGAAAGGTGAGGTGGGGTGATGCATAGAACAAGGGTTTGAAATTAGCTCAGAGACCGCTCCATAAGCCAAATATGTAATAGACATGGCCTACTCCCTGCTCAGTGAACTGGACTCAACACCCCCTAGTCACCGCACAAGAATATATCTGACTAGTAAGAATCTGAAAACCTATGTATCGATATCTCTCTGCAAGTGAATCAAGAGGGTGTAAAGCGGCATAAACACAGCAGGGAAAAGCAGCCAAACCCCATTCTAAACATAAATTACTTTAAAAATCCCACAAAACAAAGACAGTGAAAGAGAGAGAAATTCTTACAAAATCCGTTCAAGGTCTCTGATACAACCTGGATTGACCATATCTAGACCCACAGCTGGATGAGACATAAGGCTGGACACTCTTGGGGCTGAGAGGATTGGTGAGGTTGGGTGAGAAAACGCAGATACTTTAAAGTAAAACCGCGGGGTACCCACCCCATGGGTCTCAAGTCTCCAGGTACAAGGGAATCTTCCTACATCAAAACATGCATGGGAAACCCAGAAGATGGTATGCCGTGAGATCGGGAAAGGTTTCTAAAACGCACCTCATTTCTCCTCTCCTTGTGCTCGGGTTCGCCATTCCAGCCGCTTGACTAACCATCTCCCTACCTGGAGAATCAGCACCTTTAACCTCCTGTTTCGTACAGGTTGCAATTTGTCCTGAGGATGAACGGGAAGACGGGGAACCAACGAGAGACTAGCCCTAGGTGTTGGGACAGGCACAGGTCACTCCATTTTCCCATCAGGAAGAAGAATGAACCACAGGCTCAGCCTGCCCCCCAGAACCAAAATAGGGCCTGAAGCAATCCTGCGCTTTTGCGGCCAGCTCCCAAAAAAGCGAGTAGACAAATGGAGCTCAGGGGCACTGCAATTCACAAACGTGCAGAGTTATAAATGAGAACTCTCGTCCACAAATATATTGAGGGAAGGCAACGAAGAGGATTTGAAAGCAAGGCAGATTTGCAGGAAACAGATTTCAGGAGGTAGATTCGACTCGCCTTTAAAGCACATGAAAAGCGGCAAAACGTTGACAATGATGCCCTTGGCCAAAAAGGGCGTATGCGTTTTTCCTGAATATATTCAGGAAAAAACGCATACGCCCTTTTTGGCCAACCAAGCAAGCCGGAAGGGCAAATCAGCGCTACAAAGAAGTCTCGCTTGCCCTCGGTCAAAAGGGCCATGCTGAACAAAGTGTAAAAACCAGAAAAGCAGGACAGGCCATGGAGACATGGGAGCCTTGCTACGCTGATGGGCGGGATGTAAATTGCCAACAGGCACTCTGGAGAAGTGTACGGTGTGTCCTGAAACAAGTAATAAACACAACTTAAAAAGCATAGGGCACTTCCACTCATGGGCGTATAAAACGGGAAAACTAAAAATCAACAAGACACAGGCACCCCAAACTTTACGGCTGCTCTGTTTCCAAGAACCTCCGCTTCGGTACACCTACAATATCCCAGGAAAGAGAAAAATGGATAAACAAATGGTGGTACTTTGCTCAATGCAATATCACTCAGCCATGAAATCAATGTCATAAGGCTAGTTAGCAGCATGATGAGTGGATTTAGCGATGATGATTCTAAGTGAAATAAGTCACACAGAAAAAGACACTTATCCTAAGATATCGCTTATAGAGGGAATGTCAAAATCGCTACACTTGAACTGAATTACAAAACAGAACAGAGTCACACCATTAGAAGACACACTATGGCTGCTTAACGGGAAAGGTGAGGTGGGGTGATGCATAAAACAAGGGTTTGAAATTAGCTCAGAGACCGCTCCATAAGCCAAATATGTAATAGACAAGGCCTACTCCCTGCTCAGTGAACTGGACTCAACACCCCCTAGTCACCGCACAAGAATATATCTGACTAGTAAGAATCTGAAAACCTATGTATCGATATCTCTCTGCAAGTGAATCAAGAGGGTGTAAAGCGGCATAAACACAGCAGGTAAAAGCCGCCAAGACCCATTCTAAACATAAATTACTTTACAAATCCCACAAAACAAAGACAGTGAAAGAGAGAGAAATTCTTACAAAATCCGTTCAAGGTCTCTGATACAACCTGGATTGACCATATCTAGACCCACAGCTGGATGAGACATAAGGCTGGACACTCTTGGGGCTGAGAGGATTGGTGAGGTTGGGTGAACAAACGCAGATACTTTAAAGTAAAACCGCGGGGTACACACCCCATGGGTCTCAAATCTCCAGGTACAAGGGCATCTTCCTACATCAAAACATGCATGGGAAACCCAGAAGATGGTATGCCGTGAGATCGGGAAAGGTTTCTAAAACGCACCTCATTTCTCCTCTCCTTGTGCTCGGGTTCGCCATTCCAGCCACTTGACTAACCATCTCCCTTCTTGGAGAATCAGCACCTTTAACCTCCTGTTTCATACAGGTTGCAATTTGTCCTGAGGATGAACGGGAAGATGGAGAACCAACGAGAGACTAGCCCTAGGTGTTGGGACAGGCACAGGTCACTCCATTTTCCCATCAGGAAGAAGAATGACCACAGGCTCAGCCTGCCCCCCAGAACCAAAATAGGGGCCTGAAGCAATCCTGCGCTTTTGCGGCCAGCTCCCAAAAAAGCGAGGAGACAAATGGAGCTCAGGGGCACTGCAATTCACAAACGTGCAGAGTTATCAATGAGAACTCTCGTCCACAAATATATTGAGGGAAGGCAACGAAGAGGATTTGAAAGCAAGGCAGATTTGCAGGAAACAGATTTCAGGAGGTAGATTCGACTCGTCTTTAAAGCACATGAAAAGCGGCAAAATGTTGACAATGATGCCCTTGGCCAAAAAGGGCGTATGCGGTTTTTCCTGAATATATTCAGGAAAAAACGCATACGCCCTTTTTGGCCAACCAAGAAAGCCGGAAGGGCAAATCAGCGCTACAAAGAAGTCTCG